>NW_024503235.1:4168230-4349796 GCF_017590055.1 Onychostruthus taczanowskii
TGACAGCGCCCGCCCGCCCCGCGCCTGCGCGGCCGCTGCGCCTGCGCGCTGAGGGCGGGCTGGGAGCGCGGGCGGCGCGGCCGCTGTGAGGGGAGAGAGGCGCGGAGTGAGGGTGGCGGAAGGTGAGAGCACACCGGGGGCGGCATCCAGCCCCACTGCCATTGTCACCCCACTGCCATTGTCCGCCCAGCACTGCCATTGTAACCCCTCAACCACTAAAGCACCACCCAGCGCCGCATCCTGCCCGGCGTCTCTTGAACACCTCCAGGAGTGGTGACTCCACCATCTCCCTGAACAGCCCCTTCCAATGGCTGGCAGAACGATTTTTCTAATATCTCATGTAGATCTCCGCTGTCTCGGCTCAAGGCCATTTCCTGCTGTCCTCTCACTGCAGGCACAAGAGAAGAGACCAGTACCCACCTCACTATAACCTGTTCTTGGGCACTTGTAGAGAGTGAAGTGATCCCCCATAAGCCTCCTCAAGACTCAGCAAACCCACTTCTTCATAAGACATGTTTTTCTAGAACCTTCACAAGCCTTGTTGCCCTCCTCTGGACACGATGCAGCACCTAAATGTCCTTTTTGGAGTGAGGGGCCCGGAACTGAACGCAGTGCTCGCAGTGTGGCCTCACCAAGGCTGAGTGCAGGCCCCTGGCCTGGCCCCTGCCAGGGCAAACCCAGTTGGAGGTGGTGGCAGGCTGGGTCTGGGAGACATCCTCTGAATTTTGGGAGGTGGTAGCCAACTTGGGGCACAGCCCCTGGACACGAATGCTGGCCCTTTCCCATAAAAATAAGCTCATCCCCACAGTGTGTTGATGTCTGTTTGGAGGAGATGTTTAGCACTGCCAGTACAGCCCGAGTCATTGGTGGCAGCAGCTTTGCTCTGGGAGACATTCTGTGCCATTCTGAATTTTAGGAGGTGGCAGCCCACTCAGGGCACAGCCCCTGAACACCAACACTGGCCCTTTTCCATAGGAAACAAAACTCACCAGGCCAGGTTCCTGATGTCAGTTTGCAGGAGGCACTTGGCACTGTCAAACCAGCCACACTTGCCTGTGGTGGCACCTTGCGTCTGGGAGGCATCCTGCGATGTTCGGGATTTCAGCAGGCAGCCGGCCACCCCGAGCCACAGGCCCCTGGACACGAACGCCAGCCCTTTTCCGTGGGAAACAAAATTCACCAGCCCAGGTTCCTGATGCCAGTTTGCAGGAGGCACTTGGCACTGCCAGGACAGCCCGAGTTGGAGGGGGTGGCAGGTTGCTTCTGGGAGACATCCAGCGCCATTCGGAATTTTAGGAGGTGGCAGCCCGGCAAAGGCACTTCCATGGCCCTGCTGGGTTTGTGATCCAGGACAAAGGAGCCCTGCCAGGGTGAGGGCTGCAGAGACAGCCTGGCCTTGGGTCAGGAGGAGCCATGCTTCCAATACCGAGCAATCCTACAGCAATAATGCAAATGCTTGCAAATCAAGAGTAAAGGAATTTAAGAGAAGATCTCTTTTTGCTCCCTTGTGCAGGAGTTGCAGTATTTTAAGGAAAGTACATCCAGTCTATGAGTAAAACAACTGGGGTCATGCCCTGAGAGATCTTAAGAAGTCAGTGTATGTGTGTGTAAAGTAAGAGTGTAAATATTTCTTTCAGAAATGCTCAGTACAACAAAAAATTTCTGATTTCAGAAGCATCCACACCAAGTCAAAATGATGGTAAATATGGAGCAGGGCCATGGAAGTGCGTGATAGAGTAAGAGAAGGCTCAGGGTGACCTTATTGTGGCCTTCCAGTGCCTGAAGGGGCTCCAGGAAAGTTGGAGAGGGATTTTGGCCAGGGGATGGAGGGACAGGACAAAGGGGAATGGCTTCCCACTGTCAGAGGGCAGGGGTAGATGGGATATTAGGAAGAAATTCTTCCCTGTGAGGGTGATGAGACCCTGGAAAGGAAACTTTCCTGTCTGCCCACCCCAATGTCACTCTGGGAGTCACACACATACCAACCTGCAACATAAATGGAAGTGGGAAGATGGGACAGGGGGGTTCATGGGGGAGGAAAGGAGTTTTGCAGGGGGAGTTAAAGTGACAGCAATAGCTGTTGTGGGAATCCCCATGGTGCTGTTGTTCTTACAGTGTGTTCTGCTTCAGCAAGGAGGATCCCCAGGGCTCCCTTGCTCTGTGTTCTGAGGGTGCACAGTGTGAAGATGTCACCACCATTACACATAGCCCACACATCCCTGTATCTCTGGAGCAAACAGCGTGGCCATGGGAAGGATGGGAGCCAGCACCTGCTTCTGAGAAGGCACCCCAGCATTGTGAACCGCAGGACCCTCAGCACTCATCACCCAGGCGTTGGCACTCTGCCCATGAACTCCTCACCCAGCACGCAGCATCTGGCACCCCAAACTCTGCTCCCCACCACCCGTATCCCGCACTTGACACCCTGAACTCGGCAGCACCCCACACCCAGCGCTCAGTACCCAGCATCTGGCACCCCGGTCCCCACAAGCCACATTGCACACTTGACACCCCGCACTCAGCACCTAGCACCTGGCACCCCAAACTCTGCTCCCCACAACCTCCATCCTGCACTTGACACCCTGCACTCAGCAGCACCCCGCACCCAGCGCTCAGTACCCAGCATCTGGCACTCCAATCCCTGCTCCCCAAAACCTGCACTTGACACCCCGCACTCAGCACCCCGCACCCAGAGCTCAGTACCCAGTACCTGGCACCCCGCACCCCACACTCCGCTCCCCGTTCCCTGCACCCCGCACTCCGCTCCCCGTTCCCCTCACTCCCCTCCCCGTTCCCCGCACTCCGCTCCCCGTTCCCTGCACCCCGCACTCCGCTCCCCGCACCCCGCACTCCGCTCCCGCAGCGCTGGGGCCGGACAGGTCGGTGGTTCTCGCCCAGTGCCGCGAGGGGGCAGCAGCGCCCCGCGGGAGTTCCCGGGTGTCCCCGAGGGGCCCAGGGTGGCCCAGGGTGGCTCTGGGTGCCGGGGACCCTTCCTGCCCACTCTGGCTCTATCAGCACCACGGCTGATTAGCGGTGCCCGTACCAGGGCGAGGTCACCACCGATGGCCCCCAAACAATCACCCCGCAGCACCTGAGCGTCCCTCCTCATTTGAGGACAGCCACGTTGGCATGGGGAGGACAGGCTGATCACACCCTGTCCGTACTTTTCTGCTTTACTGGCTACTCCAAAGAGCTGACTTCAAGATGCTGCCGTGGCAATGGACCCAGCTATAGACAGGGCTGTTCTTCCCCTCCACCCCTACCAATGGCAATTCTCTCCTGTCCCTTTGCACTGGGCATCAGAGTAGTCCTGGGTTCCCAGGGATGAAGACAAAAGGAAAAGTCAAGGTGTGCTTTCAGAAAGTGCCAAGATTCCAGAAAGTGTGTCTTCACTAGAGAGGTCTGAGAGCTATTTTGACTTGGACAAGTCCATAAGGAAGTTCCTGTGGGGCTCTGCTGGGCTGAGCTGCCCAGTGCTCAGAGCAGAAGCTGCAGGCTCCCTCCCATTGCTCCTAGCTCTCTTGTTGCCAGTCTCACACTGAATGCCAGAGCGTTCACCTGTTTTTCCTCTGGGATACCATGTATGTAACCAGTAGTCCAGCTCAGGTGATTTGTGGAAGTGTGGTAATGATCTTTAATGAGAGGCTGTGCCCTCACACCCTGGGCACTATTCCAGTATGCTCAACCCCTCTTGAGCATAACCCAGGTCAGCAGTCCAGAAATGAGGGCCCTGATTGCACATCCTGTGTTAACGAGCCTGCCTTCTGCCTGGTGACCATGTCAAAGCTGCCACAAACATTTCTGTGGAGGATGTGACTCAGGGTCTGCTGCCTGCCTCCCCGATGGCTGAGGGGACCCCAGCTGTGCCCTAAATGCTGGAGCTTGCTGAGCACATGAAGGCAGGTTTTGCATGGGCAGATAAGGAGGGCTTTTTTCAGCCTTGAAAGCTGTTTATTCTTTACAGCGTACTGACACCAGAACGGAAAGGGCCTTTTCCTGAAACTGGCTATTTATAAACAGCCTGTGGTGCAGAGCCTTCCCTTGCAGGGGGGCAGGGACTCTTGCAGCTTTTCTTTTGCTGCCTTGAGCTCACCCAGAGATCCTTCAGACAGGACTGAATAGAGCAGGTCTTGCTGCCCATCTGCTGGAGGCACGCTCCAGTACCAACAGCTTGTAGTAACTCTTTGGAAATGTCAAACTCCAGTGAGTACCTAATTCAGCCCTAAATCCCTTGGCTGTGCAGTTGGTGCTGTTCACAGCCCTGAAATCTTATGAAGGCTTTGCAGGAGAAATTGGCCATTTGTGGCAGTCGTGCCTTTAATGTGTGACACAGCTGGGCTTATCCAGAGGGGCAGATCCCCGTGGTGCAAGGGCAGAAATCAGGAGGACTTGTAGCTCTGTCTTTCCAAGATGCTGAACAGTGCAGTGTTCACTGCATCCACACACACCAGAGGTGGGATTTGGCTGCTCCAAGAGGTCTAAAACACAGCCCTGGCTAGCTTTGCTTCTCTGTTGTGTGAGTCAGGACAGGCAGGCAGGCAGTCAGGACAGCCACAAACCCATGGCTCAAGCATACAGAGCAAATTTATTCCCATTACTGAGCTGTCCCAGGGATCCCCAAAGCAACACCCAGGCAGAGGTACACAAACTTGGTCCATGCTGGAGGAGCACAGGTCTGCTTTATCAAGAGTTATTCCCAGCTGCAAGGTCAATTGAGCATTTACAATCCTCCTCACCAGCCTTTTTCTTTTAACCCATTCCTTCCAAGACCTGTGAAAGGAGAGAAATAGGCACCTTCAAATCTTACCTTCATGAGATGCCTTTCTTTGGATTTTAGCCAGTTTGTGTTGGGATGCTGGGCAACACTCTCCCTCCCCCCCCTGTTTTTTGCCCCAATAGGCCAGTGGCTCTGTGGGCAGTGCTGAGCTCCTCTTCCTTCAGGGACACTGGGATCCTCTTTTGAAACCTGACAGAAATTCTGAGGAAGATACAGCTATATTTAGCTATTAAAATTACTGTTCCTTTCCTTACCTAGCTGTGCCCTCTTGACAAACCAGGTTTGCTCTTGGCACTGCTCAGAGTACTGCATCATTACCTGTTTTCTGCCACCTGTAGGGATGTGATGGCTTTTGGTTGTGTCTCTGGCCCAGAAGTGCACCTGGCAAAACACCTGCCACAGGGGCTTGGCTGAGAATTAAAGAATTAAATAAAACCCTCTGCCCCCTTCTGGAGTTTGTTTTGTGTTGTTGAAGAAAGGCAGAGGTGTGCAGAGGGATGGGGACAGGATGGGGCAGACACACAGCTCTTCAGCCATGCAGGGAGAGTGAGATTTCCATGGGGAAATCTGCTTTTTGCAGCTGAAGCAGCGAGGGTGGACCATGGATCAGAGCCAGCAGCGTGGGAGATCAGAAAACTGTTGCACTGAGTTCTCTTCACCCCACTGGTATTTCAGTGGTCATGAGCAGGTCATGAATGTTTGCAGCAGGCTGAACTTGCAGAATTCCCTGGAAATGTGAACTCAGGGATATTTTTGGCAAATCTGGAAAGGAAATAATAATCCATCCGGAGGCTGCAGGATGCAGCACAGCCCCTGCACATGGAAAGGTCCCACTGCCTCTGAGCTGCACACATACAACGGACATGGGACTTGGCTGACTTGTCAAAACTTTCCTCAACTCACTACAGTGCCTTGCAATCAACTGAATTTTGTATTTACAGTTGAAACAGGAAAAGCAGGACTTGGTCCATACCTTGGTGTAGCAATTATGAAGCAACCTAACGGCAGACTGTAACCAGCATCTGAAAATCGGGAGTGTTGTAACGTGCTGAACAACGACATGCCCCAGAAGAGCCCCTCAGCATCAAATACTGCTGAGATGGACCACAGTGTAACCACTGGCTTTCTAAACAGCAGCATGTTATCAAAGACTTGAGGTGCAGAACCCTGTTTTCCCTCTTCTTCAGGGTAAAGGCTGATCTGGGAATTGGGTTGGGATCAGATGCTTGCGAAAGCAGTCACTTGCACAGGTTTTACTATGGGCTTAATCCCTTTTCTCTGGAATATCACTTGGATTTGGCAAAGAGCTACTTTCCCTAATCCCTATTCATGCAGAGACATGTGGAGGCTCCTGGGAATCCTTGCTGCACTAGGGACTTGGGTTCAGCAAAGTGGGAATTCTGTCTGGGAATTCTCCACAGTGGGATCCTCAGTTATTGTTGCAGAGGCACTCCAGCAGAGTCCAGCTGTAACAAATCACATGTAGGATCTCAGATATATCCTCATCAGCATGTGCTCGTGACTTGAGGATCTGGAAGAGGGAACAACGCAGATGTTTCTGGCATTGACACAGCCAGACTTAACTCTGGTTTCTGTTGTGATCAACTAAAGACCTGGTACATGGGATGCCCTGTCTGGTCCCCTCATCTGAAGGTATTCTGCCTCATTGTGGCAGCTGTGAGACTCTTGGTCTTGTCTTTGCCATTGCTCCTTTTCCTTGGCAGTGTGATTGTCAGGGAGCCCATGCCAACAGGCAATAATCAAGGGGCTCAGTGCTGTCCAAATGCAGAGTGTGATGGAGTTGGAGGTGGTGGAGTCATGCTTTCCTTAGGAGCTGACACCTGCCTCTGGCCATACACCCCAGGAGCAGTGCTGGGACATAGGGAGGGACTTTCCTGTAAGACAGGACTGGAGCTGATGTGCAGAGCATTCCCTGGACTCTGCTGCAGGTGCCAGTGTTTGTGGGATGGGTATCCTTAGCAGCCAGCTTGTATTCGAGGCAGGTGCTGTGACTTGTTTTGGGAACTGCAGAGGATGACCTCAGGCACAGCCATAGTTTTATTTTTATAAGTTGTCAGTATTTGACCAGGAACATCTCCAGTTTTCTAGAGGAGAAAACCACATCTGAGACAGTTCTGTTGTAGCCAAGAACATGAAAGCTAATTGAATATTTCTTAGTAACTGTGCTTTGGACTTTTAGGGTGAGGTAAATTGTAAAATCCCCTTTCTTCCTCACCCCTGTGGAAGTCCAGAGGATTCATGGGCAAAGTCAAGATGTCACAAGAACAAACTGTATTCTTTGGCTGTTTTGAGTAGGCACAAACCATCCCCAGAAGTGTGCTGCAGAGAAACAGAGCAAAGCTTACCCCTGCTCAAGGAAACTCAGACAAGCTTTTCTCTAAAGTCTTGAGGAGACAGTGGTGCAGAAACTGAGGTGCCAAGATGGCAGCATGAGGAAGAGGAGCAGATGGGACTCCTCACTCCAAACTTTTGAGGCAAATGCAAACCCAGCAATACGGGGTTTAAAAATGAAGAAACAGATTCCCAAAACTAAAACAAGGGTCCAAACAAATCCCATCCCCTGAAGTTTTTAAAATCTGCCTGGACAAAGCCCTGGGCAGCCTGCCGTGCCTTTGAATGCAGTCCTGATTGGAGCAGGGGATTGGACTGAGTGACCTCAAAAGGTCCCTTCCAGTCTAAATATTTCTGTGGTTCTGTGATGGATGTTTGAAATATAGAACAACCAGACCTAATTATAGCATTGGCAAAATCCATGACACATCCATCTACAGCTTAAATCAGTGCTGTTCCCTCCCCCATCCCACAAAGCTGGAAACAGGGCAAAAAAAGGTGATCACAATCTACAACACACAGTGGCTCTTAGACAGGGAGACACTCAAGAGGGAACATCTCAGGAGCTCCAAAATCATTACTAATGTGGAGAAGATTAACAAGAAATTATTGGGAATTTGGGGACACAGAACAAAGTGAGGGGGTGGCAGGTTTAAAATAAAGAGGAGCTTAGAGAGCTTAAGCTTCTTACAAAGACCTTGATTTCTCCCCTGTGGATTTCATTGGCAGAAGACATCACTGAAGGAAAATGTATCTATGAATTAAAAACAAACCAACAAACCCAACCAAACAAAAAACCAAACAAATACAAAAAAAAAAAAAAAAAAAAAAAACCAAACCCAAAAAAAAAACAACCTCAAAAAAACCCCCAAAACAAAACAAACATTCCCCTGTTTCTGAGTCAGGAATCTTTTATTCAGGAGACCTTTTGAGCCACAGATCAGTGATTTTGGCCATATAGAAATGTTCAGGTATCCCCAAGGGTCCATGTACCTCCTATACTGTCAGAAAGAGCTTCAATGAGCTACACATTGCCTGCAGAAACACCTCTGTTCACTCGGGTTTGACCCTGGCCTCTACTTGCACAGATCAGCAGATATCTCCCATCACACTTGGGAAAAAGAATTCCCTGTCACCTTCTCCTTTCACTTACATTATAAACTTTTGTTGCTCAGCTTCTTCCTGACTGAGGAGTCCCAAGCTATTCTGTGGCTTCTTTTGAGAAACTTTACCTGAGTCTCTTCTTTCTCTATTATTTCTCTAGTTTTACATTATCATTTTTCTATAAATAGACCAGAATTTTTGACAATTCACCATCATGGGTCTGAATTGTCTGTTGGTTCTGTAGGGCATTCACTGTTTGATTTTACTTTTCAGTCATCTCCTAATGATTTTCTAGCCTTCCTTTTGCTTGTCTGGCTCTTCCTGAACAGCAAGCTGAGATTTTTCATAGAAACATTAATTGCCACAGTAAGATATTTGCTGAGTGTGGCTAGTTTAGAGCCCAGCACTGCATGAAGTCAAGGAGGATTAACCTCTAGCCATCATTTTGTATTTAGCAGGCATTGCTCATGTTATTGCCTGGCCACTCACTGTTAGCAGATCCTTCACCAGCTCTGCACCAGACTTTCACCTTTGCAACTCTACATCGCCCTGGGCTATCAACAAACTTCATCAGCCCAAGAGCACGAGGTCAGAGACAGGCATGTGGAGAAAGGCCTTGTCTTTCTGTGCTTTCACACTCATGCTCCCAGAGGCTGCCTCTAGCCCTGGGTATTACACAAATAGCTACAAAACCTATTTGGAGAGTTACAGAGGATCCTGCCTAGGTGAGGTGACACGTGGGGTTTGAGAACCTCCATTCTTCACAATACAGAAAGTAATCTCTTGGTACCTCAGAGGAGAGGTGCTTGTCTGTCAATAAGCTCTCATGTGAGGAGTTCACTTATGTGCCCTCCAAGCTCCCAAAGTGACAGGCACTGTCATTCAGCAGCAGTGTGCAGTGCTCTGCAGAGCCTGTCAGTCCCTACCAGAGCTTTGGTGGTCACCCTGCTGCCCTCCTGCCTGCTGTGGGATGGAGAGCTCAGTGTCAGCTGGATGAGAAAAGCAGAACTCAGCCCTGTAACATTTTTGGTGACCTTTGAGGACCTCACCTGCAGACCCAGGTAGCTGGGCTGCCCCATTGTGCCACCTGGCACCTCTGTTCACAGTCACCCTGCCAGGGAACCTGGGCAGGCAGGGTGCACCACACAGCTGAGTGCAGAGGGAGACCTGAGCTGCCAAGCTGCAGCTTGTGCTGCTGCACAGGTCCTGTGTGCCTGAACAAGGCATAGAGAGCCTGCTGCACAAAGGTGCAGGGGGCAGACTGCACCTGAACTAAGAAAGCATTACAAAGGAAATTATCACAGCACTTGGCCAGTTCAGCCCAGACAGAAAAAACAGGCTTCTAGCAGAAATGATAAGTGGTTTTGACCTGGATTTTCTAGAAAATCACAGACTGACCACACTTAACAGGGTCTTTTGGGGAATGGGGGTGACATACTCAAGAAGCATTGAAGTAATCCCAACTGAACCTGCTGGAACAGACTCCCAATGAAATCCTGACTGTGAACCCCCAGTCACTCCACATCCCTGGTATTATCAGTTCCTGTACTCTGACTTAAATCAACAGCACCTTTCCCAGTGCAGTGCACAGCCCTCAGAGAGGATGTACAGACATGTTCCTCTGGCCATCAAGTGCAAAGTGCTTACCACACAGAAACCTGGTCCTGGTGAAGCTCTGCAGAAATTGCTGAGTTGATAGTCCTCATCTGTGGGACGGACACAGCTCCCCACTTGTAACTGGGACACTGCAGGTCACAGTGGTGTGTATCACAGAGCCTACACCCCCAAGAAGAACTGACAGCCTAGAACATGCTTATCTTGTGGTTGAATTGCTTTTATTCTGAATAACCAAACTCACTGCTTACCTACAACCTGCAGCTACACAGAGACAACAAAGTTCTTCCAGGTCTCCAACAGCCCATTGCCACAGAGCTGACAGCCTAAGCAGGGCTCTCCCACCTTCAAGAAAAGCCCCAGCAATTATTTTTTGACCAGATCCCCAGACTGTACAGGCATAACCACCAAAAGGGCGAGACTTTAACAACTGGTCTTGAGTTGTGCAAGGAACAAGACAGGGGACATTGACAGTTCAAAGTGGTTCAGCCATTGCAATACTAGCATCCACAGCCCCATTACTACAGGGCAGGAAAGGAACACTTGGGTATCCCCCTCAACTCTGCAAAGGAACTGGCTGGAAACCCTTTAAGAAGGAAAATTCAAGCCCTGTAAGAGTAGGAGAGCAATGGCTGTTTGATTTTTAGAGCCTTTGTGGCATAGAAAACTGCAGAGAGCTGCAGCCCAGCTATCAGAGGTGCACACAGTCTGGAAGGAGTCACCACCCACTTGTCCAAGCAACTCTAAATGATGTTTAAGTCTTTTCCAACCATTCTAGGATTCTATCAGCTGGCTCAGCCAGCAAAAACAGCCATTCTGCTGCAAAGCAACACCATCCACATCTGTAATTTCTCCTCAGTACAGAAAAGGAGCATCTCATCCTCCCAGCCACACTTCAAGGACTTAGTGCCAAGCATTAAACTAGAAACCCAATCCTTCCAACTCGAGTATCAGGTGGGGCACACAAGTGACCGGGCCTACAGCCCACCAGCAGGAGCAAAGGCAACGCTTCTCCCAGTGGTCCACACCGCAGCAATCTGGAGATGGCCACTGAACAAAAGCACACGGGAGATATTTCAGCTTTTATTCGCAAATCCATCTGTACATTCCGACTCGCCGAGAGGCAGCTGGCAGGGGCCGGCAGCACCAGGGGGCAGCAGCAACCAGGAGTCACCGGAGCTTCCCCAGCGCCTGGAAACAGGAGCCAGCGGAGAAACCAAACCCCGCCGGCTTTTACATCTCACCTTCTCTGAGCAAGGGAATTGGAAATCGAGTCATCTTTATCACATTCAGAAAGGTGTTGGATTTAGAGTCCTGCGCGTTCAGCACAACGATCTCGAGTTGAAGTGACTATTCTGCAGAGCAGCTTGAAAACTACCCCAGGCTTGCTTTTCCCGAAGCCAGCATCTTAAAGCTGCAGTACTCTCCAGGCATCTTTCGCAGCAGTCCCAAAGCCAAATAACAAAAGGAGCCCTTGCAAATAAATAATGACAGGAAAATAAATAAGATTAGAACTGAAATATACAGTTACATGGTCTTTATTTGGTTTCAGAGGTGGAAAAATGTGGAGCCAGACTGCAGCTTTAAGCCTCATGCCTGAATCGACCTCAAACACTTGGTAAATTTTACAGCTGATTAGCAGTACAGGTCCGAGATCTGAAGTTCCACGGAGATGAACATTTAGGCACAAACGCAAACCCTTCCCCAAGGCATACTTTATTTTTGCGAGTTAGAAAAAAAGCCTGCTATGGGGAAGTGCCCCTTCCCGAGCTGAACAGACATGACTGAAGACCTATTTACTGTCACAGTAAAACATCCCAACAAATAACTAACCCCACCCATGGTTGCAAGGGAAAACTGGTTCAAACCATGCACCAGGGAGACAATTCTCTCTCAGGATCCTTCAACTCCACTGGCACCAGAGAATCCACGAACAAATCCAGCTACCAGCAGGGCTGCCAGCTGCCTATCGCTTATTGTGCTCCAAGCCTAGTTGAGGAAAGTCATAAGTCCATTATTTCTACTTAAGCCAGAAATCCAGTTAATGTCATTTAGAGGCAGTTCTACAGCAGGAGCTCTTGATCTGCTCTCTGCTTGGGGTGCACCAACCCCCTCTCCAGAAACTCCCACACAGAAAAAACGCACAGAAGAGAAAAGCAATCCATTGCAAGCCAGTGTCCGATGATTGTCCCTTTGGGGAGGGCAGGAATCCAGGACAGGGCAAGGCAGGGGAAGGGAGGAGTATGGCAGGTGGGGAAAAGTAAGAAACAAACTCAAAACCACCAAGTAGGAGGAGCTCAAAGCCCCTCAACAGCTGATGGCACTGGGTTGCTGTTTGCTAACAAAGTCTGAAATGAAGTCGAACTCGTTCTGTCCCAAGAATAACTCTGGCAGCTCCTGAATCCGGTCCAACCCCAGTTCCAGGACAAGGGATGTCAAGACCTCCTCATCTATAAGATCAGTGTCCATAACATTCAATGTCAGCGCTGGTGAGGGCATGTGCTGCATGCCCGGGTGCTGGCCCGGCCCCACTCTGTACTGCTGGGCACCCGCTCCCATGGGCCCGTTGCTCATGCCCAGCGGGTGGCCCTGGTACTGGGTGTTGAGTTTTTGTAGGTGCATGCTGGCCATGAGCTGCTGCGTGCCCACCGGCCCCATGTACTGCTGCTGCTGACCCGGGCCATTGAACATCATTGCGTTCTGCATCTGGTGGTGGCCCATCTGTCCGCTGAGGCTGGGTCTTGGCCTCATCGCACCGTCCATGGCAGCCCCTCCGTAGGGCATCATCTGAGCGGCGGCAGGCAGCGTCCTCAGCACATGCTGCCCGTGCTGCGGGGGTCCCTGCAGCCCGCTCACCCCCATGCGGTAGCCCTGCAGCCCGGCGCCACCGTGGCTCATCGGCATCATCATATGCTCGGCCATGGCTCCAGGTCCCTGCGAGACGACAGCGGCTCGGCCACGGCTCCCGGGGACGGCTCCGCGTCCCGCTCCCGCCGAGCCGGCTCCGACAGAAGATCCCGGCGTGCCCCCACCTCCGCCCGGGGAAGGCACGGCTCCGCTCCCTCCGCAGGGTCCGCTGGCGGGGGAAGGTGCGCGGGGAGCCCCGCCAGGAGCCGGGCTGTGCCCGCGGTACGCACCGGTCCGGGCTCCGGCGGGCAGCGGCTCCCCTCTCGGGCTCAGCCGAGCTCAACTCGGCTCCGCGGCTCGGCTGGGCTGGCCGGGACCCGCGGCCGCGCTCCCGCTCTTATAGCGGGCGGGCGGGGGCGGCCCCGGCGGCCATTGGAGCGCGGGCGGGCGGCCCGGCCCCGCGGGCGGAGAGAGGGAGGGAAGGAAGGGAGGGAGGAAGGAGGCGCGTTCGGTCCTGCCTCAGCTCAGCTCAGCTCAGCTCAGCCCGGCTCGGTAGTCCCGCCAATGCATCCTTCTGGCACTGCAAGAGGCGCCCCGTCAGCTCTCTGCAGTCACCTCTCCGGTGCCTTCCTCCTCACAGTGCCACTGCCCAAGTCTTTGTACCCACTGACGCACCGAGGCTCAGGTCCCACCTGTTTACGCTGAAGGGTGCACCTTTGTCAGGTGCTCCCGTGGCCGAGAACAGCCGGTGGCATCAGCTGCGTGCTTGGTTACTCGGTCAGAAATATCTTCCTAGCAAGGATGCACCAACCTTCCAAACACAGATGGTACTGAGGATATTGTACACACAGGGGTTTGCTGCTATAACTGTCTGCGGCAGTGTCTTTGTCACCTCTGAGGTGAGCTCTGTCTCCAGTGCCCACCTGCTGAGCTTTGCTAGCCAAATTATACCACCATGGGTGTAGACTACAGCAGCTCTGGTGCTCTCTTCAGGACATGGTGCATGTCCAGTAGTGCATGAAAGAACAGCAGCGATCTTCCTTGTCTGCTTTGCGTGTTGAAGAAACCTAGAGACTTCCTTATAAAAGGAACTTGTATTAGTGTGCATAGTTACCTGCTTGGAAGGCACGGAATGACACAGTTCAGCTTACTTCCCCAACTTCATTCTTTGTCTCTGTCCTCTCCCAGACAGCTCTTAACCACAGCATTACAGACCATGGCAGTGGTCTGACAGAACTGGCAGTGACAGACAGAGCTTTTCTGCTGGCTTGCAGCAGGTTATTTGTGGAGTTTTAAGTGTTCTGTATATTCAGGGTACTCGCAGACCCTTGTGAGCAGAGGAAAGGTCTAAGTCAGGCAGCATGAGCACCTTAGGGGAGTTCTGAGCCATGGTACTGACCCAAAGGGTTACTTTTAAGGAATATTTCTGTATCAAAACACTTTAAACCAGCAGCTCAGAGCAGGGAACACCTGGGAGCCTTCAGCTCCAAGACACCAGCAGCCAGGAATGGAAAGTGTCTTCTCTTATCTGGACAGAGCACAGGGCCATAAATCTCCAGGACATTCTGGGAGCTGCATTTGTTTGTGCCACCTTCTGCCTTGTTAGGTGGCTGGGATAGGTTTCTGGTGTTGTTGCTGAGCCTCTAGCTGATGAATCAGTTAGTTAATTGTTCCTTATAATTACGTAATGATTGTTTTTTAACTCTAGAGATTTTGACAAATGCATTTTTAGTACTAATAAACACATGCTCACATACATATACCTGCCTGCCTACAAGTTCACATGCAGATGCACACCCAGGTGAGGAATAAATGCTAGGGGAGTGTCTGCCCTGGTCTTTTCAGAGGCATCCAGCCATGAAAACATCTCTCACTTGGAGGAGAGGTGTGGTGTGTCCTGCAAGACCTGGGCAGGGGCAGGAATTCTTGGACAGGAGTAACATGTGGGAAAGGACTCTCTACAGCATTTGCATTACTGAAGACCCCAAAGGTGGTAAATTGCCCTTCATTTTGGAAACAAGTCAGCAGATGACAGAACACTCTTGCTGAACACAAATGGGCAGGTCCCCTCTATCTCTGTCCTCTCTCATGCCCCTTCTCCTGCAAGGCTGAGACCAATCAGCTGCTCATCCAGTCTGAGAAGAATTTGACCAGAAATAGAGCTGTGTCCCAGCTTTGTGCCATTGTCCCTAAATGTTTCCCCAGCATGACCTGGGGTGTTTGAGAAGAACCAGTGCCTGCAGGAAGGGAAGGGCACAGGGGGATGGGATGATGGGAGGCATTGCAGTGGGCAGAGGTGTCCAGAGAGCCACAGCTTCCATGCTTGCCATGTGTGTGCCAGTTTCCTGTGCTCTGTGTCCTGAGGGCTCCCTGTTCTTGAACCATAAAAAGTAAATTTTACAGGGACCAGCTTAGACAGGCCTGCTGCAATTCAGTGCCCCAGCTGCTGGCTGGGGAGCAGAGTTGGGAAAGGGCTGACCTGTTCTGGTAGCATCCCTCTCTGCTCTTTTTGGCCTAGAACAATCAGTGGGTCCTTGTGCTCAGGTCTTGAGGATTAAGGACCCAAATCGCTGCAGCCATATTTACAAACACTGTGTGTGACCCCTCTAACCCCAGGCTTGTGTCTCTGCCCTGCCATCTGTCATCAGCCCAAGGACAGACTGGCCTTTCTGGGGAGGCAGATAAACTGCCACATCCAGCCCTTGGGCTCTTGGTCAGTGAGCCCTGACTGAAGTCACCACATCAGCCACCTCCATCAGGGTGTCAGTCATGGCTTCCTGACATGGGACTTCCCAATGTCTTGGGGTGATTTTATGATGATACTTTATTCCCTAATCATTTGCTTTATGCCCAGAAATGGCTGCTGTAGCTTTATGATGGACCTGGGATGGGGTGGGGAGCCTTGGGCTCCTGTGTGGTTTGGCTCAAACCCTCTCTCTCTCTCCAGTGTGCTTGGGCTGTGGTGTGGAGCAGAACATTGTTCCTTTTGTTGGATTAGTTCTTTTGCTACCTTGAAGCAAGACGTTTTTAGTTTCCTTTCCCTAGCCTGGAGGCTGTATTGGGAATCCTCTTGGCAGCTTTTTGTTTTTTTTTATCTTGAACTGTCTCGGCTTTGATTTTTTTTTTTTTTTGGTCCATCTGGGGAGCTGGTAGGGGACCACCCTGAACCTGAGACCTTGGAGAAGCTGCACCAACACGAGAAAGGACACTAGAACCCACCAGCTTTGCCTGCTGTGAGGAGACCCATGCCAGCAAGGTTCCCATCTCTTCTGCCCAAGCACTGTGTGAGCTCCTGTTCCCCTCCTTCCCTGAGACAAAGGAGGGCAGCTGCCATCCACATGGGCTGGGGGTTAAGGTTTTGAAATTTTGATATTTAGCATTTATTCAATCCTTTCCTGTGCCTTGCAGGCACACCTTTGTTTTTTGGTTTGCTTTTTTTTATTTTATTTTTTGTTAATAAACAGTTTTGTTGTTTGTTTTTTTTTTTCACTTTCACCCACTGGTATTCATTTCTCATTGGAAAAAGGGACTACTGGAACACTTCTCTTTAGAGGAAGCACTAATTTCAGAGCATTTTCTCCTGAATTTGTCTCCAAACCGAGACACCCATATCTCTACTGTACTGGTATCATCAGCCCTGTGTTACCAAGGGTGCATTACCCAGGCTGGGGATTATTCAGATTGTTGCTCCAGTGGCACCAGTTTGCCTCAGTATGACTGGGGATGTGGCAGCACTGCCATGTGTCTTTGTCCCAGGTCAAGGCATCCATGTGGGTGGCCAGAAGTTCAGGGATCTGACCACCAGCCCTTGACAGATCTTTTCTTTTCCCTCTTAGGAGGCAGCCTGATTCCCAGCTCTGTGTCACCGTGATTTTGTTTAGGTGAGGTGTTCCCTCCACATGTTTGATGCCTGATCTCATGCATTGACTGTGCAGTTCCAGTGGAATTCCAGTGGTAAACTCCTGCCCCCAAGCTCCCCAGAGAGGAGAGGTAGCACGGGCATGTGTTTTCTGTAAGCACAAAGACTTTTATCTTGCAAGGTTCACCAGCCCACAGCCAGCTCCTTGCTGATGGCTCAGTGCCCTGGGAAGAAAGAGGGACCACGAACCAGGCAGAAGGAGGCTAAACACATCTGTTGGACTTGGAGGGTCCCAGAGCCCACCCTGCCCACCCCACAGGGCCTGCTTTTCCCTGCTGGTGTATCTGATTCCTTCAAGTCCTGCCTGGAGACACCTCTGCTGCCTCTCCCTGAGCTGCCAAGGGGTTGAAAGTTTTTCTACCTAACATTTGACTGTCTTGGGACATAGACTTTATTAAAGTATTCACTGTCAGCTGCTGAAGGTCTCTGTACCAGGTCTGGAAGGATCCTAGGGAGCCTCTGCTGCACATCTAATGCTTTCCCAGCAGATTTGTTTATTGACAACCTGGAGATGAGAAGGGGGTGCAATGCACTGTCATTTTTCATTTGTTTAAGGACCATGGCAGTTTGCAAACATCAACTCTGGAGGTGAGAAGTGCAGCAGAGACTATGGTGCTATAAATGCTGAACCAGGAGTAAATTCTGATGGAATTTCTTTAGTTTGGCTTTAAATAGGTATGTCAACAAGCCAAGATTTAGAAGTTAAATTAAATATTAATTTTCTTTACACTGAGTTACACTTACAGGTGTCTCTGACAAAGAGAAGTGGCCAACAGCAAATCCTTTGAGACACCCTGGTACCCCAAACCTATTTCCTGTCCCTAAATGGGTCTGACATGGACAATTAAGGTGACAACTACCATTCACTGGGCAGGATGTGGGGAATCTGTGCTTCCGTCAGGGCCATGGGTGCCAGCACGGCACAGCAAGGAGTTGTGGTGGATCTGAGCTCCCTGGGGGCTGTGAGCAGGGCAGAGCAACATCTCCTGGGAAGCTGCCCCAGACACTGCCTGCAGTGATAGGTCTGTGGAGCTGGCACCCCACAGGGGATTTACAGGGAAGGACTTTGCCCAGCACAGTCACGGTGCCATGCCATCCCTCGGTACATGTGGGGCAGGAACAGGCTCGTGCCAGCATGGAGCTTCCTTGAGCAAATGCCTCTTAGAGATGGGATGTGTGGCTTTTCTCATTTCTCATTTCTCTGCAAGGAGCTGTGGGTGTGCAGCAGGAAAGACTTTTTGTTAAGATTGAAAAAACACCCAGATATTAAGGAGGAAAAGCAAAGAGCTCAGATGTGGCTCCTCTCTGGGCACAAGTGACTGCACAGCCACACAGCAGCCACACCCAGCAGCAGCCCTGAATCTCCTCTCCCTGATTTCTGCCTGGTGAAAGGGTCTTCCAGGAGAGCAGAATCCAGGTGCTACATCAGCCTGTGATTCTCATCTGCATTTAGATGGAAACACTTCATAAAAAGCAGGAGGTGCCAGGCAGAGCCAAGGGGTGCAAACAGCCCATGGGAGGGGGCAAAGGGTGGGTTGAGCCCCCCCAGCCCCACTGGGTGCAGGGACTGGTCTGCAGCCAACAGCCAGCTCTGGGGAGCCATGAACCCTCTGGGATGCCGAGGATGGGAAGGCTGTGCTTCCTCTCAGCTCTGTGGGAGCCTGCCAAATGTGCAGGTGCTGGGTGTGCAGTCTCCTTGCACACGCTTCCTGTGTGCACTGATGTGGGCCCCCTTGCCCCTCAGCAGCATCTCACCTGCCAGGGCCACTAAAGGGTGCAAAGGTGCTGAGGCCAGAGCCAGGCAGGAGGGGTTGGTGCTCCCTGAGGAGTGGCAGACACAGCTGATCCCAGTGCCCCGTGTGCTCCAACCACCGAGCTGGCTTGCCCAGGTTGTAAACAATTTTTTTTTTTTCCTCTGGGCTAATCTTGCTCTGTGGGGGCAGATAACATCACTGGAATTTTTCCAGTGTCCTTTGCAAGAGCCTCCTGCTTTGGACTTTGGCTGAGACGCACATGAATGAGACACGAGCTTCCTCAATTGCTTTCTCTTGTTTGCTTTCCTCTGGGCCTGCTTCCTGCTCTGCTCACTGCTCTGGTTCCTGCTCTCATGGAGAGTGACCAGGGCAAGCTCAGCACCACTTTGTTGTTGCAATGTATTTGCAAGGGTTAGGCCGTAGTGTGCACCAGCCAGCCTGCTTCTAAGTTTATTATCAAAGCCTCAGGGATTCGTCAAAGCTATTAGAATATAAATTGTGCTAAATGAAGAAAGAAGAGGCTGAGAAACTGAATACCAAGACCACAAGAACTAAATAACAGAAAACTATGAAACACCTAAACTATAACCAATCATATACTCTGAGAAATGCAGGCAGAAAACGAATGAACAAGATAAAGGCACCAATCAAGAAGTGTGTACTCAGAAGTTTGTGAAACCTATAAATATGTGTGTAATGTAAACAATAAACAAATTCTACTAACCATATTAATCAGTTGTTCAAGAGTCCTAAATTTCCTGTGATACCTTGTGCTTCCCTGGATGTCTCTGTGAGCTGGGGCTGGGATGCTGCAGGAAGCAGAAGGGGCAGTGGGGTCTGGGCTCTCCTCACTGATCAGCCCTGCAGAGTGGGGCTGGCCCTTGGTGAGCTCCTGCTCTGCATCTTGAATCTTTCCAGGGCAGCTGCTTTGGGGTTAGGCCTGTACCATGGCTGGGGTGGGCTGCACTTCAGCCTCAAAGGCCCAGAGGGGTTCTTGTCCTGTGGCAGAGCCAAACCAGTACAGGTGGTGTGATACCTGAGCCCCAGCCCACCCAGCTGCCTGTCCCAACCCTGCCCAGAGGTTCCGTTTATCACCCCTCAAGCCCTCAGGGACCTCCCTATAGGGTCTGACAACAAACAAATCTGTCCTGCTTTGGAGAGAGCTGGCAGCCCAAGCAGCACTCAGCCATGGATGTGCAGCCTGAGCCTGGCCCAAAGGGCTCCAGGTGCTGCTCTGAGCGTGGCAGGAACAGGCAGCCTGCCAGACCAGTCTGTCAGCACAGCCTCTGACATGCTACAGGGCCGTGAGTGTCACCAGCTCGTGCCTCAGCAGGGGTGGTGCACGTGTCATCCCTCCCCAGCACAGTTCTGTGGCTTGTTGTAGCCAGGGAAATGAGGCACTGACCCTGTCCTGCTGCTGGCCACAGCTGAGCCACCACCCTGCACAGGCCTGGCTTGTGCTCTGTTGGTGTTTCCCACTTCTATTCTTCCTTTCCAGCTGGGAGTTTTCCAGGTTTTAGTATGGAGTCTGTGGTCCACAGACTATGAACTCTGGTGTCCAAGGGAGGGTCCACGCACCAAGTCATGGGGCTCTGCTCTTGCACAGTGCCATCGGTCCCATGGCTGTCCTGTCCAGTCCCCCAGCATGTTCTTTCCCTCCTAAAGACAAGCCAAGGAGCCAACCCTTCTCATGTGAGTGACCCATAGATCTGCTTTGGGGTAAGAAGGCTATGCCCAAGGCCTGGCTCACATCGCTGCCCAGGCTTGTGGTCACTTCTTCATGGCCTTTCTGGACATCCTGGTCACCACAATTTCCCTCAGGCTGGATTTGAGGCACAGGTGGACAGAGCAAGGCTGAGGGCAGAATGGTTTCTCTGGCAGGAAGCCTGCAGTGTCCTGTCTCATCATGGGTCAAGACTGCCTCTTCTTGGGTCCCCCTGCCTGCCCTGTCCCTCTGCCCACTCCTGCCAGGACCTGGTGTGGTGCTGGGGTCAATGGAGATGGACAGTGCTGCAGCTTTCTCACTCAAGTGCTGCTCCTGTGAGACCCATTGTTCTCTGGGGCAGGGAGCCAGAGAGGCTTAGGGTTATTTCTTGTTATCTCCAGGCTCCTGCACTGCTGCTGTGCTGGGGCAGATTAGCTGTGGCGGTTTCTCTGGTCTGCTGTTGCCTCATGCAACTGACTTGCATTTGGAGGTTGGGGCAGTCGGGGCTGTGGTGGTGAGTCTTTGGGGGGCCTGTAGAATGGTGTTTCTTTCACTATCATAGGAATATCTGCTGCTGTTTATCTGCCTTCTCTTTCCTTTGTGTTATGCAACCTCCTTTTGAGATGTCAGTGGTTGTTTTTCCAGGGTTGATGTAGCAACAAAACTCTTGCTGGTATTTCCAGACCCCCATGGCTATCCAATGTCACACCTGCCCTCCTCTGACTGCATTAGGATCCCCAAGTACTTTTCCACTCCATTAATGAGTCCAGGTGTTGAGCAGGGACTACAGCAAAGTCCTGGGAAGATGCAAGCTTGTGAATGGGCTGGGTGCTGGCAGCTCTGGTTCGCGTGGATCAGGGCGGGTGACTCAGGGCAACTGAAAGTTTTGTCCTGGGAGAGCTGCCTGGGATCCAGGTCGCTGGGACCTGTTTGTCAGGTTCCTATATTTGTTATTCACTAGCTCAGTATTCCTGAAAACAAATTGTGTTGTTGTCACCTGATTGGCATCATAGGCGTCAGAGCGTGGAGTGTCCGGCGTGGAGAGCGTGGAGAGCCTGTTTGGGTGGCTGGATCTCAGCTCTGCAGTGGCCACGTGCAGCTGTGCCAGTCCTGTGCCTGCCTGCAGCCAGAGCAGCTCTCCTGGCTGTGGCCCTGGAACAGCCCTGGCGCTGCCTGGGGATCTGCCCCCCACCAGCTCCTCCAAAGCCAGGGCAAAGCACCGCAGCCTTTGCTGTCAGAGGAGACCTTCAGACTCTGCCATGTGTGCCTGGATTTTGTGTGTGGTGGCTGTGGGCTGAGCCTGCAGCAGAGCTGTAGAACCTTCCTGAGACAGAAGGACACACAAGGATCATGGAGCCCAACCCCAGACCCTGCCCAGAAAATAGAAATAAAAGCTGGAATCCCCAGTTTTAGCCTGGACTGGGCTGCAGACATGCCATGGCAGCAGCTGGGTCCCATGTGTCCTATAATCCATGGGGCTTTTTCCTTTAGGATTTGCTGTCATTTTTCCAGTGCCATGCTCAGGATGCTGAGGAAAGTGAGAATAGAAATAGTGTAGAGTTGTAGAATCATGGAATAGCCTGAGCTGGAAGGGACCAAGGATGATCAACCTGCCCAGACCCCCCAACAACCCCACCCTGGGCATCCCTGGAGCTCTGGCAGCCTCGGGGCCGTGCCCATTCCCTGGGGAGCCTGGGCAGTGCCAGCACCCTCTGGGGGAAGAACCTTGCCCTGATCTCCAGCCTGAGCTGCCCTGGCCCAGCTCAGATGTTCTCTGGCTGCTGTCCCTGTCCCAGAGCAGAGATGGGAGCTGCCCCTCCACTGTCCCCCGTGAGCAGCTCTCAGCATGCTCTGCCTTCAGTCTCCTGTGGTCCAGCTGAACAAGTCAAGTGACCTCAGCTGCTCCTCACATTGCTTTCCCTCTAGACCCTTCACTGGGCTTTGGGACAAAAGCCCTGAGTTTTGCTCTCCAGCTGGCCCCCTGGTGCAGCAGAGGTGAGCTCTGCTGGCCCCTGGCTCAGGCTGGGGGCTGATGATGGTCCCTGTGTCACCACTGGGCTGGGTAGGACAGGACAGGGTCACTGTGTGTGAGAAACTGCTTGTTACAGGGCGAGGGGAAAGAGCTGGCAACAGGCTGGTGCAAGGGCCCTTGACAGAGCAAACAGCCTCGGGAGGATGCAGACGGCTCTGGGGAGAAGGTACTTGTGGCACGACACTGTTTCCTTCATTTGCAACAACGTCTTTCTGGAGCAGGACATTTCTCTTACGCCAAGATTAAGCAGAAAAACCTGCCAGCTAATCCAGGGATTTCACTGATAGGTAACCTTTTGCTTAATAGCAAACCAGTCCCATGAAAATATTTGTTTTACTTTGAAGAAATAAAGAAACAATATTTTCTTCTTGCGTCACCCATTCTCCTTTTTATCGCGGTAAAAGCTGACAGGGAGCAGGAGCTGGTTATGATCTTAGAAACACAGAAGAAAACATCTGTTGGTGTTTGTGGTGAGAGAAGCAGAGCTGTGCCTATCTCACTGAGCAGCCCTGCTGCTGCTGCCCGCCTGGGCTTTGGTGATCTTGTCATGTCACCAGGGCAGCGTGTCAGAGGCTCGAGCAGCACCGCTGGCCTGCTGCAGGGCACGCGTGGAGATCAGCCAAAGCAAAGGGCTTTGTGGCCAAAGGAAGCACGGTTCTCATGTGGACAGGTTTTCTTTTTACATGAAGAAAATTGTCTGGATGCTTAAGTGAATTATTCATTTATTGGGAGTAAACTGAAAATGTGTGCTATCCAAAAATGCACGTTGCTGGCCAGTATCCACTGAAATCCATGGGAGTTATTGGCATGTGTGATCCTAGGAAAACAGCTCGTGTTGCTGCTGCCATTGTCAGGATTAAAACTCAACTGCCCTTTTTGGGAACACTGACTGCTGAAGGCATCTGTTGTGTAAGGAACAAGCTGGTGAAAGTAGATGACTGTCAGGTGGGGAGAGAAACCCTCCTGCTGCTGCCACGGCCATGCTGTGGGCTTGTGAAAGGTGTTTGTAGTTCCACACTCTGCATGGTGCTCCTCCTGCCCGGGCTTCAGGGACAGTGGTGTTGGGAGAGTTGGTGCTGTGGGTATGGGGGGTGCAGGAGGGGTGGGAGCAGCATCCCTCCCTCCTCTCCCTCCCTCCTCTCCCTCCCTTCTCCACTTGCCCCATCCATCTCTCTCTGCTGCTGAATCTATGGTTGTACATGGTGGGGTTGTCTCGAGGGGTTCTCCTGTGTATCTCAGCGAGGAAGTGGCCAAGGCCAGACTCTGAAATTCTCCTGTCACTGAGGTCTCCCTGATGCACCCAGCAGTGCCAGTCATATGTTGGCATCCTTTAAGTATCTCATTTCCTGATGCCAGTGACCACAAGACCTGCCAGTTCTGGCCTTGGCAAGGTCTGAGTTGGGCTCTGTAGTAGAGAGCATGAAATGAGTTTAGGGAAAAGTTGAAGGTCTGAAATGGGAAAATCCACATTAAAAACCTGCAGCTCCTGGGAGACACCAGTGTAAGGCGGGGGACAGCTCTGAATGGAATTACAGGCCTCTCACCTGAGACAAAGTTGGAGGTTTTGGGTGAGATTTGTGCCACCACAATTCTTCCTGTGTTCCTGGCTGTGGCTTGGTTGTGCTGCACTTTTCAGCAGCACTGTGAAAGCATTCCCCTGGCTTGGAGTGAGGTGGCTGTGTTACTGCTGTCCTGAGGAAACAACACATGGAACTGTGCTCCATGGCTGCATTTTTTCAGGCAGCTGAATTTCCTTCTCACTGGTGTGGTTTTCTGATGCTTTAGGGACTTCCAGCATCTCACACAGGAGCTCATCTAGTGCTGGAGCTCTAGATAAGCAGGGAAGAAGGGCCCTGGGCGGAGAAGCAAGGTTTCCTTCTTGCTATAGATATGTGGCATTAATCTGGTCCACTGTAGCTCATGTGATGCCCTCTCAACCTTGGAGAGCAATCTGGACCAGCTTTAAGCTTCCACCTTGGTGGCACTGCAGTGCCCTGCCAGCTGTGCTTCACAGAGTCTCCATGAGAAGGTTCCAAGGGCCTTGTGCCTCAGGAGCTGAGCTCCCCCAGAGCTGAGCAAAGAGGAGCACTGGGCTGGAGCAACCAGGAGGAGGAGAAACAGCAGGAGCCACTCTGTGCCCAGGGCAGTGCAGCCCTACCAGTGTCTGGGACCTCCTCTGGGCATTTTCAGCTGGATGTTGTCAGGTAGGAGGATTTGGACTGGGCTTGGACTCAAGAGAACTGGCAAGGTCCAGCATGGATGTGTGCCCTGCAAATGAGCCCAAGGGGGCAGAGAGCTGCTGCTACTCTCCCCACATGAGTAGCTGATCCAAGCTGCACAGGTTTCTGCAACATTCCCAGCGAAGATCCCCTTTCCCAAAGTTGTATGAGCAATGCAGTTTCCTTCTCAAGGTGTGGGAGCAGGTGACACAGCACACAGACGTTGCAGGCGCTCCTGGAATGATCACTATTCCCTGGGGACAACGTGGAGATGCATGTGTTCCATGGCTTCACCTAGATTTGGGCATGTGTTTCACAGCCTCTGCTCCATGGCCACAGGGGAATGCTTTTGAGCTTGTGACTGTGACCCAGTGTCACTGCTCAGGAATGTGGCAGGTGTCGCCCATGTTTTGGACTGTGCAGCATTTGGGCCCCTGAGCTTTGGGTGTGTGCTGGGGGAAGGGGAGGACAAAGACAAGGCAGGTGAGGGGGTCTGTGCACAGGTGGCTTTTCTGGTAGCTGAAAGCACTTGCTGCTCTCTCTCTCTACTCAGGTGTTGTCCCCAGAGCAGCTGCCTTAAGATATTGTACCTGGGATGTGGTAAAGTCTGTGACTGCACCCCAGAGTGGTCTGGCCAGAGCATTGTGTTAGAACAAAGCTGCTCCAAACCTGCAGATCAAGGTCTGAATCACTGCAAAGGTCTGCCCTGCTCACTGGGGCTGCCCACACTCATTGTGCAGGACTGGGAGCACAGGTCTCACAGGCAGAGGCAGCCTGCTGTGAGCTCTCCAGCTTGACAAACCTTGCTGTGGCATCCCTGTCTTGTCCTTTGCCTCCATGGGCTCCTGTCTTGGGCCAGGAGACCATCTGTCCTCATCAGCTCTGTGCCACAGGGAATGGACACCTCTTGGACCTGAAGGGTCCCATCTCAGCCTCTTCTCATATAGAAGATTCTCTAATCCCTTCATTTTTTGGCCCTGTCTGCTCCAGTAACTCCACATCTTTTCTATATTGCAGTTTGTGCAGCAGTTTCTGGGCGCTACTTCTCAGAGATCTTGAGATCTCCTTGTGCTTCCAAGCACCTTTGGGAATGCCTTGGAGGGTTGTGCTGCTGATGTCTCCCTGTTATCTTTGCAATCTGCATCGGGGAGCTGCATTAGCCCCCGTGGGTGCCACTGTGACTCTGGGGTCTGCCCGCCCTGGGGCAGCCCCACGTGCTGTCCATCCACCCACTGCTGCTCACTGCAGCCTCCTGCTCTGGGTCTGAGCTGCCTGAGAAGTCTGGGGCATGTCAGGGTTTTTGTGGCCCTGAGCTGTGCCTGGGCAGGGCGTGAGGTGTGCCTGGGTCGATGAGGGGCTCGCAAGGCCAGGACAAAGCACACTGGTACGTGGGAAGGTCAACCTGAGGTGCTGCAACTGTTCTGTGTTGTTCTGTGCAATGTGTGAGCAATGAGTTACATGGAAGTGAAGGAAGGGAGGAGAGGTGGCCTTCCCCTGCCAGTCCTTTTGTGGGGTGAAAAGTATGAGCAGGTTTTGGAGCTGGTGGCAGCAAGGAGCAGGAAGAGGAAGTGTGAGGGATTATAAATATCTGGCTCTCCAGGGGCAGAGCAGTGAGATACTGGTTTCCATGAATAGGCTCCTGGAGTATGACACTCTCTTCCCTCTTTCGTGTGGCTGTGCTCCAGATAACAGAAACCACTGCTGATTTCCTGAGCTCACTATCTTTGTCATAAAAACCCCAAACAGCAGCAGTTTATAAATAAGGCTTAGGAAATAGAGCTGCTATTCTGAGGAGCAATGAAACCAGCATCTTGACCAGCTCAACGCTTCAATTTTGGTTCACAACGAACTTGAGCCATCACAGAAAGAAACCTGAAGCCTTTCACAAAGAGGAAAGTGGAACTGGGCTGCAAAGCAGGCCATGGAAGTGCTGCACAGTCAGGGGCTGGGCTGCCAGGGACTGCCTGCCTCTCTCACTGTGCTTAACTCTTGTAGAATCATAGATTCTCCTGAGCTGGAAGGGATCCACAAGGATCATCGAGTCCAACTCCTGGTCCTGCACAGGACAGGCCTAAGAATTCCACCCTGTGCCTGAGAGTGTTGTCCAAATGCTTCTTGAACACCTGAGCTCCATCAGAAAACCTACCAGCATCCTGGCAAGAGCCCACAGGCAGAGCTACCTGCCACACCTGCTGCACCAGAAAACACACAGCTTCTGATTCCCTCTGCTTCTGCAGCCTGTGCCATTCCAGGGCTCTAGGCTTTGTACTAACACCAGTGTTTAACATTCCATCTGGATCTGTGTTGTACCTCAGCCAGATGCTGAGGACACCATCAGCAAGGTAGCAGGAGCTGGAGTGGGTGCAGGGATGTCTGCTGAAGGTTTTCTCAGAGTGCACCCTGTGCCTCTGGCCGGAGGGTCAGCCCTGTTCTGGGGCTTCTGGTGCTGCCCCTTCCCTGCTGTGGGTATGAACCTGGGCCAGACTGTGCTGCAGTGCTCAAACCCTGCAAACGTGTGGGGATTTCTGGCTCAGTGTTGTCCTGGCACAGAGGAGCAGATCTGACAGGATGGCTGTGAATGGGGAAGCCCTCAGGAGGGAAATTCCTGAAGCTCCAGCACTTTGGGAAAGATATGGATCTTATGGACTGGAGAATGTTTTGAGACATGCTGTTATCACCTGACAGCTGGAGGTGCTGAAGTTTACCCTGGAGAACAGACAGCAGAGGAAGGCAGGAGAAGTCTTCAAATCCACAGAGAAGGTGGATGATGGATCTTTCCACCATGACCCTCGTGTGCCTCATGGCTAAGAGGCTTCAGCTGCAGGAAGGAGGATTTGGGTGAGACTCAAGGAAGATCTCCTGCTTGGAGACAGTGCCTTTTCTTGTAAGAACTTTAAAATAGGACAATGCAAGGATAGCTGAGCTACCTGAAACTGGAGGGCAGGCCTGTCTTCATCCAAAGTCCCTTCTAGTCTCAAGGTGATGCCACATCCAGTCTGTGAGGTTCTGTGGTCTGCAGGGTGTCTTGTGTCAGGGTGTGCTGAGTGTCCAGAGTGGAGCATCTGCCCTTTGCAACTCGTGTGTAGTTTTACAGTTCAGGCAAAGAGAGGACCAAGCTGCTTGCTGCCATGTGGAGCATCCTGAAGCAGCTTCCTTGTGGGCAGAAAAAAACTCTGTGTGGATAGCTGTGCCACCCAAAACTTGTCATTAATTGCATTTTGAGATGGTCATGTATCTTGGGGGCTGTTGGTGTCAGGGCTTGACACTGATGAACCTTGACAGGAGCTGCCTGGCTCATGGACTGTCCCACAGCCAGAGCTCATGGACTGATGCCCCAGAGCCCTGGGCTTCCACAAGGCAACACCCGAGGTGCAGAAGCTTCTGCTGAAAGCATGCCATGCCATGCCATGCCATGCCATGCCATGCCATGCCATGCCGTGCCATGCCATGCCCCTTGGTCTCCAGAGCAGTGAAGCCTGCCAGAGTCCCACCTGGCAGGAAATCAGCCCCTACTCTTGGTGCAAGAAGATGATTTCCAACACGTTGCCAGCTCTGGGCTTTGCAAGCTGCAGCATTGACAGCACAAGCAGTTAAACAAATACTGTCTTCTGCTGTAACGTTTGTAATTGCTGGCCACAAACCACAGGCAGCTGGGCCTGGCTCCAGGAGAGAGAGATGTGCAAATATTCCTGTGTTAGAAGTTATCTCCAAGATGCTGCCACAGCTTGGGCCTCCCAGAGAGGGTGGAGAGAGAATGGTTTACAGGCAAAGGTGGAGCATCTCAGCACTCTGCCAGGACAACCTGGGGTCATGGGAAGCTGCTCCTCCTCTCCAGTGCTTCATCTTCTGCAGCTCCCAGGTGCAAGCAGGAGTTTTCAGACAACACATTTGCACAAACACGCAGAGAGAAGGGCACCAGGCTAAAGGAGGGTGTATGGTGTGTTTGTTGCCAGTCCCTGTGGGCTCAGCTTTGAGGAAAGGCACTAGCAAAATGGCAAAATCCATGCCAGTTTGAGTTCTGTCTCATAAAAAATCTTTTCCATGTTCCCTACTGATATTTTGGAGCAGACAGCTCATTGCAGCCATGTCAATGGGTTCTGCTAATCAAAAAAAAGTCCTGAATATGGAGCTGTAGCACAGATTTCATATATACTTCATGCATTGTGCCTGTAAAGTAAAATGCTGTTTAGTGTATTCCTTCTAGATTTCCTTGTTTGTGCCCCTGAAACTGCAGATGGGGTGGGATGGGATGGGATGGGATGGGATGGGATGGGATGGGATGAGTGGAGAGGGTGCAGATGGGCTGTGTCATCTGCCACCTCCTTTCTCTGAAGCAGCACAAGCCTCAGGGTTTCCTGCTGTCCCTGTGCTGCTGCAGAGCTGGGACACAGGAGAGACAAGCAAAGAGCACTTTTCTGGTGGACTGAATTTTCAGCCACAGCAGGTTTGTTAAACATGAGAGCCTGCCTGTCCCTAAAGATGGGTCTGATTGCAGTGGAACAGCTCAGGAAGGCCCATGGCTCCAGTGAACTCCCTGCTGGCCATTTCCAGCTCAGCTGGGAGAGCCAATTCCACATTCAGAGTGGAGGAACAAGGAAGAAGTGGAATAAGGAATAAAATCACTTCTTTGTCCTCAGCTGAGTGATGTAGCAAGGCTCTACTTTCCTGTGCCTGAGGCAGCACTGGCTCCCTGAGATGATTTTTAGGTAACAGCAGCACTTGCAGACCCAGGTTCAGCCCAGCCAGCTAGCAGTGGGTCACCTCTGGCTCGCAGCTTCCTTGGTGAGGGACAGCCTTGGGAAGGGGCCAGCACTTTATCTCCTGCAAGGGCCCTGCTGCTCTGAGCACATCCAGCCTGGGCTCTGCATCCCTCTGGAGTGGAAGGTGGATAATCTTGGCTGTGTGCCTCTCCCAGCCATGGCAGAGCTTTGCTGGGCACGCTTGGCTAGCTGTAGCACTGAGAGAAAGGGAGCAAAAGCACTGTGGGGTCATTGCAGCCAGGTGTAGAAGATCATCACCCATTGTGTCTTGCAGGCTGCTCAGAGGACTGACTGCAGAGCACAGCTAAGGGCAAGGGTACCTCCAGCTCAGATGGAAATGAACATTACTGGCCTTGGAAGGGGACTTAGGGCCAAAAGTGGCTGGGAAAAATTTTCTGGAACTACTGTTGCCTCAGAATACACAAACTTACTAAGAAGTCATGGAACTGGGCCAGATGAATCAGAATTCATTCAGGAAAGAAAAGTTCAGGGTTGTAATTGAACCTGTTTCAGAGCTCTTTCAGAATGAAACACTTCCAGGTTTCCTTTTGAAGTGGATATTTTGAAATCTCAATGTTTTCCTGCTGTTTGTGATAGCAGAAAATGATCTCTAGTTCAGAACAGAAATGGAAACTTGGAATTCTCTAAAATAATGAATGCAAAATTTTGTTTCCAAAAAATTGAGATGAAAGTCAAAGTTGGACATCTTGAAATTCCTGGTGGAAAGGGTTCTTGCACTCTGTGCCACTTATAGAGAGATGTCTCAGAGTGATGAGCACATGTCAGTGAGCAGCTCTGACTCCTCTGCTTTTCTTCACCCCATGCAGGGCAGCAGGTTTGTTCTCCTGTCCTGTGCAGCAGAGTCCTCTGTGTTTTGGTGGTTGCTGTCCTTGCTCAGTGCATGTGGCCAGGTGGGAGCAGCTTTGATCACACAGACCGTGAGGAGAAAGGAAGAGAAAGATGGAAGAGGGAGGAACATGACTAAAAACATGGGAGATGGAAGGAGACACATAGGGAGGAGCAGAGAAGGTCAGAAATAGTCTTGGAAAGGCTCCACAACCCATCTTCATGATGAAGAAGGTCCTACAACCTCCTTCCAGGACCTGTGGCCCAGGAGAGTGCTGGCAGCATGTCCTGAGGCACCAGCTCCCAGCGCAGCTCTGGGTGCAGGAGGTTGTTTTTGACTGAGTGTAGGTTTTTCCCCGAGTTTGTGCACGGTGCTCTCAGGGCTCTATAAATACCACGGTGCTTCCTGTGGGCTCTGTCAGGAGGAAGCTGCTTCCCCGCTGGGGAGGAGGCAGCAGCAGCCTCAGGGTGCAGGCTGGGGGGCAGGGATGGGGGGCACACCGTGCATAGCCCCCCTCTTGCCCAGGCAGGGCTGGCTGCTTCCATCCATGTGGCAGAGCCAGGCCTGCCTGCTCCACGCTGGACTATTTCAGCATTTCTAGGAAGCAGCACGTGGGAAGCCGTGGGGGCTTTTTGGGAGCCCAGGCAGGAGGAGGAGGGCGAGCACTCAGGAGCTGACAGCAAGGTTCTGCTGGGGGCTGCCCCAGCCCTTGTCCTGCGGGGTGGTGGGTGACAAGATGCTGCTTTGAGTGGTGCAGAGGTGGCATCTCGGGTTTCCTGCTTTCGGGATGACCCGAGAGTCCTTTTTTCCCAGCCCGGTGGTTGAAGAAAGTTGAATTCTTCGGCTCGTGTACACGAGGTTGTTCATTAGCTGTTATCCAAAATATTTTCTCTCAGACCCGCAGAGGTCTGCTCTGCAGGTCTGTCAAGGGCACATTACTTGCCCCTGGGCTGGTGCTGTCTTTTTATACTAAAAACTATGTGCACTTTATTTACAATTATTTTCCAATACCTATCACCTATGTTAGACTGCCTACTTCTACTCTAAACCAATCCAAAAATGCTAACATCACCCAGAAGATGGAGGCTAGGAAGAAGGAAGGAAGACAGGACAACACCCAAGTCCCTCCATCTTGCCTCCTAGAACCCTATAGTAAAAAACCTTCAAAATTCCACCTTTCACCCTGTGATAACTACTATCATGCTACTTAAACTTTTGTGACTTGTAATTCTTCATACAAGGTTGGTAATTTGCTCCATGGGTTAAGATCGAAATCCCAAGTGTCTTTGGCTTCCTGCCAGGGTCTCTGAGCCATCCAGGGCACCCAGAGGGATGTCCTGGGTTCTGACAGTGGCACTCCTGCAGAGAGGCTTTTAGGCTGGCTGCAGAGGGTTTGCCTTGCTGGTATCTCTGACGGCTCTCAAGGAAACATTGCACCCCGACAGGAGCAGGCAATGTGTCAGGGGTGGCTGTTCCCAGCCTACAAACTGGTGATGGAAGCCCCTGCTGGGACATCCACAGGCCACCCTGGGCCACCCTCAGCAGACTCTGGGGTTGCTGCATGTTTGTCACTGTAGGACATGAAATAACACCATGTAGACACGCAGCTCTCTCAAGGTAAAAAAGCACTTTTAATTTCTGACTCCAACATTTATAGATTTCCAAAGGTGACAGAGGATTAGAGGGACAGTGCCACCTCTCCAATGACACTGGACAAACCAACAGTCCATCAAATTTCTCCTCCTCCATAAAATAATGCAAAACAGTAAGTTATTTACATAAAGTGTGTGAGAAAGTTCGTTACAAGAATGTAAACATCAGAAGGCTTAGAAAAACTTAAAAAATCAGGGCCACATATGTTCTCTGGGGCTGTGAAGGCTCCAGCCAGGTTCTGGGCAGTCTCTCCCATCTCCTGTCTGCTTCCAGTGCTGCCAGCTCTGACTTTGCACAGCTGTTTCTGCAGTGGTGTCCTGGCTGCCAGAGCAGCTGACCTGGGCTCTCAGAAGCTGCAGCTGCTGCCCCTGGGCTCTGTGGAGGAGCTCTCCTGCTGCTGGGCAGAGTTGGATGGGTGGGCACACTCCAGGGCAGGCACTGGGCCCCACTGTGCCACCCATGCTTGGGGATGTGTCCAAATGGGATCTCTCTCCAGGGAAATGGGCTGGGAGGAGGACTGGCAGAGCCCCATGGTGCTGCTGCTGTGGGTGTTCCAGGCTGCACTGCCCAGGTGAGCCTGTGCTGGGGTTGTGGACAGCACCTCAATTCTTCTCCCCTGCCCTTCATCCCTCAGAGGCTGGGGAGATGTGCCTGGTCCATTTGTGGACACCACAAAAAAAGGTTTTGCCCTCTTCCTGCCTCTCCAGTATTTCTCCACAATATTTTGTACCCATTGAGCAGTGTTGCAGCCTGGGAGGTTGCTACAATCCTGACAGCATTTTGAGGGACACAAAATGAGTGTTTGAGTTCCTCTCTGCCATTTTTCAGTGGCACTGAGTGGTTCAGAGCAGGGAAGGAGGCTTGCAGAATCACTCAAGTGCTGGTGTCAGATGTCTGAAGCTCTTCAGCCCAGCCTCACACTTGGAGCAGGACTGTCCACAGCAGGACTATTCCCAGCACTGGGTCAAGCTGGCTGTGTCTGCCTTCCTTCATTTGAAAAATTCTGAGACCAGGTGGGATGAAGATCTCCCTTTCCATGTGGCTGCTGGCTTGCCCCCAGCCTTCTCTTTGCCATGCTGACTCAGCCCCTTCCTCAATCCCTGGCTCCTGAGACCTGGCCCTGCCCAGTTTCCTCATTTTCCTCTGAACTGGGGGCCACAGCTCCCCGTATTCCAGGTGTAGCCCCACACAGGGCAGGAAATCCCTTTCCTCAGCCTGCCAGGCGTGTCTGGTCTCCTGCTCTCCAGTTTAAGGTTTGGCACATTTGCCTGGGTGTGCTCAGGGTTCTCCTACACCAGGCAGAGCCCGAGTCAGAGGGAAGCACCCAGCTGACATTGCATGCCATTGTGAGAGGAACTTGCCTGAGGTTTTGCATTTGGGAAGCCCCAGGGCTCAACCTGAAAACAAAATTTGTACTCATGCAAGCTCTGATCCCCAAGGAAGATCATTCAGAGCAGATGCCAGGCTGAGCCTTAGCTGTCACCTTGGAAAAGGGGTCTTGGGTGGAGACCCTTGGACAGAAATGAACCTTTTCAGGCTCAAGAATAGATGGCAAAGCACACCAAGCTAATTTTCCCATAATTTTTTAAAATTATGCTCTAAATGATCTTTAAACCAATTTGAGGATATGGAGGATATTTTTGTTTGTCTGGAAGTGGCAGCATTGTATTTACAGCTAAAAAACAGACTTGACATGGGAGCAGGGATCAGGTGAGGTGTGTGGAGGGGGAGGTGCCAGCTTTTTTAATTGAAAAACTGCAAAAATTGATATGTGTTGACAGAATATTTCTAAATTGTAAGTACTGCATTTCCTAAGACAAGGGAACGTGGGGAGGTGTCACAGAGAGAGAAAAGCTGCTCCCCAGCATAGCCCTCATGGGGAGAAGGCTCCTGTGCTGGGGCTTCAGTCTTGGCTATCCCAGCCTGACTGTGCTCCCCATGAAGAGGGAAAAATGTGTAGGACAGGAGCCAGGGAGGTGTGAGGAAACCATCCAGAACTCTTCCACTGACCAAGTTCCCTTTGAGGGAAAGCTGAAGAGACAGAAGGGCAATTTGAGTCTTTCCTTGAGTTTGGATCAGAGGATGGGAAGTTTTCTGAGTCCATCACTGAGGGAAGTGACTCTGTGATAACAGGAGAGCTTTCCTGCCAGCTGAACATGTGTGCTAAATAAAACAACTAAAAAGCAAATAATGAGAACTGCTGCAGCTAGAGTTCTCTTTTGGGCTGTGGGTGCAGCACTTGCTCTGCTCTGCACATACAGCCACATTTCTCAGACACCCTTTGCCTCTTCTTTGCAGGGGAGCTAATGGCAAAACAGTGCATGAGAAATCACTGCTGGGCTCCCACTTGGCTTGCAAGAATCAGGATGAGGTGAGAGATAGCTTTGTTAGACTTGGAGGTTTCTTTGGGAGAAAACTGAGCCGGAGGACAGACCTTCAGGTTTGTACCCACTCTCTCCAGCCCAAAAGGTCCCCAGATCTCTTGCCTGTGCAGGTCCATGTTCATCCCCTCAGGTTCTGGGTAGATTTCTGCCATCCCTGTGATTTGGGAATGTTTCTAGAAGCTCTGTGTCTTCCTTCTCTGTGTGTGATATGCAAAGAACACACCATGGATTGCACTCTCCTGCAGGGTGTCAGCTGGTCTGTCTGCTGGGGATGGACCCTCTGGGAAACAAGGACTCTGGTACAGCTCCTGCCTGGTGTCACAGCTCCTGGTACAGCTCCTGCCTGGTGTCACAGCTCCTGGTACAGCTCCTGCCTGGTGTCACAGGGCTGCCTGGTTCTTTGCAAAAGGAAAAAAAAAAAAAAATGTTCTGCAGTGGAAAGGTACAGCTTGTGCTATGCCAAGGACAGAGTGAAAGGAAGGAACACTGAGTGTGGCAGGGAGGGGATGAGCTGTCTCCTGCACAGATTTTCTCTTTCATGCAGCCATTTCCCTCCATGGCTGGAGCGAATCTGAGTGGAGGCTTCTATGACCCTGCCAGGCTCCTGCCCTTGGTGGCATCTTCTGCTTGCCCCTGTGCCAGTGCTGGCTGAGCTAATTCAGGGAAAAATAACCTTGCATATGTGCTTTGTGTTTGGCCAGATCAGCCCTATGTGATGGCTGTTTGCGTGGCCAGAGACGTGGGAAGGGGCTGTTTCACTGGGGCTGGGAAGGCAGGTCCTGCCTTGGCAGAATTAGAGGGGTTTAAATTGCAGGAGGACTGACTGCATGGGGTTGAAGAGAAAGGGGAAAAAATGAGTCCACAAACCCCTAGAGTTGGCTGGCATTGATCCAAGCAGTCCCTGACCCGAGTCCAGCACCCACTGCCTGTGAGCTGAGGCTGCTTTGGCTGCTGAATGACATGCACCTGGCTTGAAGGTAAATAGCCTTGCTCTCTGTTCTTGGGTTGTTGTAAAGGTCAGGGTCTTGGGGGAGTCGGTGCTGGGTCTGAGCAGTCTGGGGGTGTGGTTTGACCCAGGTGCTTTGGGACTGTTTGTCCTGACAGTGCAGGTGGGCAGGTCTGGGATCAGGCTCTGCTCGTTTTGCTCAGAGGAGCAGGAGGAAAGGAAGCAATTTCTGCAAATTTAGTAAGAAAGTCCTTAAATCTAATTGCTGGAAGTGGTTAGGGAAGCTGACAGACTATAATCAGCTTTGTGACTCTTTTCCAGCTCATCAGCAGTGCCAGTGGTCCTTGGCTGTGCTCAGGCAGCTCTGCTGCAGCACGTGAAAAATGAGCAACTCCCACCTACCCACAGAGCAATCCCACCTGGGAAGGCAGCAATGCACAGGCCAGAGCAAACAGCAGGGCTGTGAAGACCCCTGGATGGGGAGCAGCCAGGAAAGTCTGCTTAGATGAGGTGCCCAGATTCAAAAACTGATGATAAAACATTTTCAGAAGTTATTTATACTCAGTTGTAGCAAATGGGAAAGTCAGGGCTAAAGTTAGGTTTAAACTGCAGTGACCCTTCCAAGAGAAGAGTTTTCCTAATAACAGTGCCATGGTTTCATGCCAATTGAGAATAAGCAGGAGTGACACAGCTGTGAATGTCAGGAGGAGTGAGAGCTGTTGCAGAAGGAAATTTCAGGGAGCTAGAGTCAGAAAGGCCTCTTATTTCTGAGAAAGTATTCTTGAAATGTGATGTCTCCCTGAGATTTTAGAGAATTTCATCTGTATCAGAGGCTGAGAGTGTGTGCTGTTTCATTGATGGGATCAGTGGTGGACACCCTCCCTGACACCACGTTTATCTTGGGTATTCTCTGTGTTAATGTTATCTCATGTGCTAATAAATAATTTCCTTGTAAATTTTCAGATATTTCATTTTTGCACCTAGAAAACAGTTACTCAGAGAATTACAGAATATTATGTGTTCTTCAGATGTCACCCAGACATGAATGCCTTGGGAGAGGGGACTGTATTTCAGCCTAAACGACTGAGTCACCAGGACACAGCTGCTTTGTGAGCTGACATAGTGTGGGGTGACAACACATGACTTAATGTGATGTAATGCAGCAGAGCATGACATCTAAACCTTTCATCATGTGGGTTTTGAATGCACTTGGCAGAAGCTGGGCACAGGTTGAACCCCATTTGCACAGCTGGGGTGTAGCTGTGGATGGGACTGACCCCCCTGGGGAAAGCAAAGGGCTTCTTCTCATCACTCAGACACGGTGCTGGTGCTGCTTCTGCTTGAAAGCAACAGGTTTGAACTGCACTGGGTTGTGGATTGGGAATTCACTCTGGCTCACTTGAAAATCTTGTCCTTAATTCCTTTGTTACAAATCATCTGCTGTCCTTGTGCTGCTGAGAAGCAGAGTGGGAAGGGGCAGCTCTTCATCAGGTGAGGCTAGGAAGAGACATGAGCCCCTTGGGAAGCAGAGGCACCAGCGAGGTGCAGGGAAATGGGGTTTTTTTTCACTGTCCTGGAGTTTTCAGAAATGCACAGCACTGACCAGGGCAGGGGCAGGCCCCACCTCAACCATCATTTTCAATCCCTCAGTCATCAGCAGCCTGACCCTGACCTGTCCTGGGTGGGAGGTGTCTGACACCCTCCAAGCCCTGCTTCTGTCTCTGCCTGAAGACCCCTCTGAAGGGGTCCAGGGACCCTGACTGTCCAGGGCATTTCCTGGAAACCAGCATACAACCCATGACTGGGCCTGTTGCATCCCCAGTGGTGGGGTTCCTCCCTCCCATGTGGGATGGCTGGGTCCTCCTGTGGTTTGGAAGGTGGTGGAGATAAAAGCTGCAGGGGTCTCGCAGCTCCTCCGAGGCCAGCCTTGTGCAGCTGCAGCTGGTGGTGAGCAGGCAGCGCAGAGCTGCTGTGTGTTGGTGTGCCAGCCTGAGCAGAGGAGCAGAAGGAGCTGGGAGCCAGTAGGATTTATCTTGTCTGTCTCCAAGTAGGGCAGAGTGCAGGAGGGAGCGGTCACATTTCTGCTGTGCTGGGTGTATCCTCCTCCTTCCTTCAAAGAAACGAAGCCATAGTTATAACTCCTGGTGCTGTGGTGTGCAGCCTTCAGGGGGCCCAGGACCACAGAGCACCAAGCCCCATGAGATGCACTCCCCATGTTCCCTTCTCTTTCCAAGTTTCCCCAAGAAATGCAGCAGCTCTGGGGGGAATGGGGCTCTCAGGGCTGCTGTGGGCTCTTGCTGTGAGATGCAGGTTGCCAAGCTGGGAACCCTGTGCTCCTGGCAGTCTCAGGAGCACGGGCAGCTGGGCTGTTTTGGTGCTTGTGCATGAGATGAGACAGAAGGAGGTTTCCAAGCCCTCTGTGGTGGGGGTAGGCTAAAACCCACGGGAAAAGACTGGAGGAAGCATCTGGAGGTGATTTAGTGATGCCCAGTGCATACAGAGACAAGGGCCTGGCCAGGCTGTCCAGGGAGCTGGGCAAGGCTGGTGCTGATTCCTGCCCTCTGAGGGTGGATCCAGCTCGTTGCTGCCCACCATGGCAGCGAGCAGCTCCTGTGCCCTCACCCATGGGCCCGTCCTTGCCACGGCAGCTCGCTCACTTCCAGGGAAGGCAGGGAGTGGCTCTGCACCAGGCTGTGCTTGGGAGGGCAGGACAGGGCACATTCACACACATCACTCCTGGCTCTGGCAATGGCCAGGTGCCTCCTGGCCAGTCTGACCTGTCCCTTTGGCAGGCTCTGAGGGAGGATCTTCAGGGGAAAATGGATGATCCTATAAAATATGCCACGGGCTCTTGTTCCTGGGTCACACAACCCATCATTCAGCTGAAGGAAGAAGCTGCCTCCCTCACAGCAAAGATAATGGACATCCAGTGCTCAGAGGGGTGTTTAAGTCCTAATTAAGGCCCAGATCTGCAGGTCCAGCTTCCTAGAAGAGTGCTGGGATTAGTGCAGAAACAAGGATGCTCCCCTCTTGCCACGGCTCCCCTCCAGGCCTGGAGCCATGCTGCTCCAGAGGGAGCTTTTATCACCCCCAGACAAGGGCAGCTCCATACAGCAGGGACTGGAAGGGATGTGGATGGGACATGTCATGATATGACTCAGTTCCCACAGGTAAATCCCTGTGCTGTCCCTGCTGCACACATTCCTGTGAAACTGTGGGCACTGGGAGAAGCACTCTGGGTGTGACTCAGAGCGATCAGCTCCATCTGCATATTTTTGCCTATGATCAAATCTTTCTGACAGTCCATTTAGAAGGAGCTCTGCTGGAGCAGTACCTTGTGTGACTGAAGGTCCCAACTTCCCTGTGGGTTGCTGCCCCCAAAGCTCAACTCCCCCAACCCTGCTGATGTGAAGGAGATAATTGTTCTCCTAAACCACTTGAGGCCATTTTTGGGACATGCTGCTTTAACAGGGGATGAAATCAGTGGGGAACACTGGGGTCCTCACCAGGGCTCTCTCCAGGTACCCATAAATGGATGGCAGATCATTAAAATCACAAACTGGCCTGGGTCACTTGGAGTGGTTCTGCCATTGCTAGAATGTGAGTTCACGTCTGAGCTATGGAAACACAGAGGCAATCAGCTGAAAATACACAGTGGAAACCAAGGGAACCTATAATTAAAGGTTAAAAGTTGCAATTAATGCTGCCTATGTGAGGATCTCAGCTTCTTATGGAATCCAGACACTCTGTGCCACTCCCTGTTTCCACGGGGCAGGCAGAGAGGGCAGCGCTGGCTGTGGGCAAGAGAGCAGGTGGGCTGGAAGGGACAGCACCAGGCACACACCCAGAGCCTAGCAGAGCTGCTCAGACATGTGCAAAGATGTAAACAAAACATAACCAGTTTGTGTATTTGTTCTCACAGCATTTTGGGTTTTACCTGCTGCTAAACCATGGGTAGGGGGGAGTGGGGGATGTGTGCTGGGCTCAGCTTGGACACAGGTGTCAAGAGCAGCTCAGCTGTTTCTGAAGAGCAGATCTGGAATAACTACCAGGAGGTACAGTGATGTGTAAAATGCATCCAGAAAAAACAAGTTATCTCCTTCTTGGGTGCTGTGTGAGGGGTCTGTCCCAGGGATCATTCTGAAGAGCAGCTGCAGCAAAGAGCTGTGCTTTGGTGGAAGCTTCTGGATGCATCTGTGTTGCTTTGCAGATGACCTGTGAAGTGGTGGGAAAGAGAGAAGCTCTAAACAGGTGCTGAGGATTGGATATGAGTTTAACGCATTCCCTTGGAAATCAATATTAACCCAGGCTGTAAAACTGTATTGACAAGTGTGGGTAAATAGAATCATCTCCAGCTGGGAAAATGAGGTCTGCAAGAGGAAGGTGACTGGTTCATGCTCACAAAGAAGTCAAGGACAGTGTCTTCTCTCTTCTCCACCCTCCACAGGACCCAGACATCCTGGTTACCAGCAGGATCACTGGATGGATTCAGCTCTTATAATGTGCAGGTGAACAAAGGAACAGAGACTAACTGAAGAGGCACAGACAAGAAGAAGCCTGATCTTAAAGAGGAGAAAAAGCTCTCTGAGTTTTTCTAGGAATGTGCCTGAAGTTACATTGAGACCAACTGCCCCTGATAAAATTTTTGCAGGTTGATTTTTTGGAGGCATGTTACCCTCTGCATGAAACTCCCTTTTTTCTGTCCTCCCTGTTTGTGCCAGCAGCAGTGTGCTCTGTGAGAACCCAGCATGCTGGTACCTTTTCCCTCTCCTCTTAAGGTGAAAAGGGGCCATGGAAGGCAGATTTCTATCTCAAGGTCGTGAATGTGACTTCTTTGACCCAGAAGCTCTTTGCACAGAGGAGTGGGACTCCTGGAGCAGGATGGGATCTGTGTGGCTCATGGATTGTCCTCTGCCAGGTGACTCCTCCTGCAATCCCCACCCAGCACTCTCCCAGCTGGAGCCATGTGCATGCCCTTCAGCTGGTTTCAGCAGAACTCCGAGCAAAAGACAAGAGCACAAACTTGCTGGTTCAATGGTAACCAAACCTTCCTTGCCACACTGCCAAGAACTCCTTCAGCACCCAGCCTTGGGACGCTCTCATTTCCCTGCCTGTTGGCCATGTTTCCCAAAGCTGCTATTTCATGACTGCTGTGTGTACAAAATTAGCTCTTGAGGATGTGTATTCATCTGTGCCTCAAGCAGCCTCACTGGTGTCCATGCAGCTGCTCCAGGGTTGCTTTGCCTGCTGGCCACAGCAGTGGCTGGGTTGATGTGTCCCGTGATGTACAACTGGGATTTTTGTCAAGTTCCTGCTGTTCTGATTAAATTAATTTGCTCCTGGGATCATAGAGCTGCTTGATCAGAACAGGGTGATAGCTGCTCTGCCTTGTGCAGGTTTTCTCTCCGTCAACTGAAAGCTTTTCCAAAGATTTGGAGTAGCTGGCTTTACAAACAACCAGTTCAGCTGCTTCAGCTTGGTGGTTGTGAGGAACATCCCACCAGTGCTCTCCTACCCTTTCCTCAGAGTGCCTTTCCATCTCTGTTTCAGCACTCCCTGCCCTTCCTGCACCACTCAGCCCCTGCAGTGGTATCCAGTCCCTCAGCACAGCCCAGCTGTGGCACCACAGGGCTGAGGAGGAGCAGATCAGGGCTGTCACGAGCTGTGAGGAGAAGAGGTGGTTTTTGGGTGCACAGGAATGTGGGCCATTGAGAAGACACCCACAAGAGCCTGGAAGCACCTGCCTTTTCCTCAGTGCCTTGGTGTCCAGAGGTCACCCTGGGTGCCTTCTCCAGGTGCCATGTGAGGAGCTCTGGCACAGCCAGGGGTGACTCGCAGCAGTGTGTGCTGTCCTGCCAGCTCTGAGGTGACCTTGCTGTGACAGCCCTGCTGGCACCTCCACAGGCTGGCAGGAGCAGATCCATTCCCTCACTCAAGGGTGGGTCAGCAACCACTGCCTGGAGCTGGATGTGGGAAATGGGGTACTCAGCAGCTATGCTGCATCCCTGGGTACCTCCAGGTGCCATGTGAGGAGCTCTGGCACAGCCAGGGGTGACTCGCAGCAGTGTGTGCTGTCCTGCCAGCTCTGAGGTGACCTTGCTGTGACAGCCCTGCTGGCACCTCCACAGGCTGGCAGGAGCAGATCCATTCCCTCACTCAAGGGTGGGTCAGCAACCACTGCCTGGAGCTGGATGTGGGAAATGCAGCCATCCTGCATCCCTGGGTATTGTGCTTGGCTGTGCTGGGTTAGTGGTTGGAGTTGATGATTTTAGAGGGTTTTTCAAACCTAAATAGTTCTGTGATTCACCACCAGGTCCTCCCTGAACAAGTCCTGGCTGAATCCAGACCATTGCGGGCTGCAATTGTGATCAGCTCCTTGAGCTGTTCCACACAGGATTGCTTCTGAGTGACACTCTGAGAAGCTGCAGCTGAACAGGTGAGTAAGTAGAGAACCAGCCACCAATGCAGGCACAGGGAAAGGAGAAAATTGGAGATTTTGTGTCAGGATTCTACTGTGTTATAAAAGAACATTTACAGATTCATGTTCCTCCCACAGCTAGGGTTATTTTTTATCACGAAGGAGCAAGAAGACAAATTAAAACACAACAACCTGCTCCTTTACAAAGCAAGCAAACAAAGAGCCTCACCAGCTCTTGAAAGACAAATAGAATGAACCATCTGATGTTCATTCAGTGCAGAAACACTGATGGCCACGGGGCAGATAAGCCATGGCTTTGTCAGCAGAGGCTTGGAGAGAGATGTGGCTACAGAGGTGCAGCTTTGCCCTGTGTGGGACAAATCTGACCAACCAGGGGCTGCCAGGGAGGCTTCTCTGGATGGCAGCACTGCCAATGTCCCTGGGCTGTGTGCTGCTGCCCTGATTTTGGTGACAGTGTTGGAGCAGATGAACTGAAATCTCCATCCAGTGGTGAACCAGGCTCCTGTGAGCACTGCTGCAGCCCCCTGGGGCTCCTTGCAGTCACTGTCTTTGCAGGTGTGAGCCCTGTCCAGAGCTCGGAGTGCCCCCAGGCAGGAAGATCAGAGCTCTTGGAAGATTTGCAGCTCCAAGTTCCTCTGCTTGGGTGGACCCCCCTGCAGCTCCTGCCAGTGGAGGGGGCACAGCTAATACCCCACAGGCCCCAGCAGTGTGCAGTCCCTGGGAATGTGCCTGGCATTTCTGGAGCTGCTGCTGGGCTCCTAGCAGAGTGCAGGAAGGAGCTGTCTGTGCTGGGGCTCATACCAAGAGCTCCATCCAGCTGGGGAACATGGAGATTCCTCACCTCCCTTTGGTCCCAGCCACCAGCAGGGACTGAGAACCTGGGGGCACAAGAAGATGCACAGATGGTTCTAAATCCTTCTTTGTCTACAACTAGTTGAAGGTCACTGCTTCACAGCTCCATTTCTGACAATCACTTTTCAGGGGATGATGTTGTCAAAGCCTTCTCTGAAAATGCTCTCCTTGAGGAGGAGATGTTTGTAAGAGCTTTTTTTGTGCTGTGGTTGTCATTATGGGCACTACTCCTTCAGATCTCAGCCTGAGATTTAGACAGGCCTTGAAGGCTGGAGAGTAATGATAACCAGGAGCACTTGGGAAAGATGAGGCATTCAGGGAGACCCAGGGTCTTCACAACAGTGCATTACAGAAGGACAAGAGACAATGGACACAAATTGAAAACTGGAGTTTCAGAATGGATATGAGGAAAAACATCTCATGAGGACAGTCAAGTGTTGAATAGGTTGCAGAGGTTTTGCAGTCTCCACCCCTGGAAATTCTCAAGACCACACTGGATAAAGGTGTGAGAACCTGGTCTGATCTCACAGCTGAGCATGCTTTGAGCTGGAGGTTGGACTAGAAACCTCCAGAGGCTCCTTCTGACCTGAATTCCTCTGTAATTCTGTAAACCTCAGAGCAGAATGGGACCAGCTCCTCAGGGATCTGTGCCAGAAGGATGTGGGGTCTGGGGGATCTCCAAAAACAGCTCTTCAGAAGAGCTTCAGGATGAGACAAACTGTAACAGGCCACCATGGAATCCAGGGGTGGGCATGAGCAGGGCCATGGGGGGGTCCCCAAAGCTGCCCTCCATGACAGGGCTGAGCAGGCTGGAAGCACACACTGCTCCATGCTCCCTCTTGACCCTCTGCATGCCTTCATCTGCAGTGTTTCCTTTGTGGGATAATCCAGGTTGTGTCTGGGGGCACTGGTGGCTTTGCAGCCCTTTGCAAGATGTTCATTCCTTATCTGGGTGTTTTTCTGCCTTGTGTGGGAGAACCCCAAGGCAGCAGGAAGCCAGAGTGAAATGGATGCTGCAACAATAAGCCCTTCACACTCTGCGATTTGAGATTCTGCAAATGATTAATTGCAGTGCTGGAAACACTCCCTTTCCTTGCACTCAGGAATTCCAGGTGCATTTGGTGATGCTGTGGGTTTGTCTGCTGTCTGTTCCCAGGAAAACACCATATGATTTGTTCCATGGGAGTTTGGGCCAAAATGCTGGACACCAGAATAACCAGGGTTTCTTTTTTCCAGGCTGTGAAAAAGGCACCCTTTTAAGAATCAATAAATTTGTATGCAGATTCCCACTACATGAATAATTCATGGCTATAAGAAAGGGGAAACACTATAGTGGTTTGATTATACAGTTGGTTTAAATAAGCAAAATTAGTTGTTAATGAGATCCCTATGCATATTTAGGAAAGCTGAATAATTTATTAAGAGCCAAGAAGTGAGGCTGGAGAAGGGAGGAAAAAGCCAAGCAGCTCTTTAGAGATTGATTGTGTTCCTGTGCTTGGGGGATAAGAGGGCACAAATTAACCCCTTTTTGAATAAAACACAACTAATGCACGTGCTGTCAGGAAACAGCTCTGCAGAGGGACCAGGTGATGTCCTTGCCCTGACTGCAGAGGCAGACACATACAGTAGGCTATGAATTAAGGTAATGGTTAGATGGCATCCCAGATGTTGGGCAGTTCAGGGCCCTGCAGCCCAGGAACATCCATTTTGTTCCAGTCTGTGATGAATCACCTGCCTGACAAGGAAAAGCACACTTTCCAAGCTCCTAAATCACAAATGCTGGACAGGAGAGGGACTTTGCCTGGCAAGCAGAAAAAAACAAACCAGAAAAGGATCCTACCTAACTTTTCCCTAACAAGGCAAATTATTTCCCTTTGTGCAGCTCTTCCTTGTTTGTAATATCCATGATCCTTTGTCTCCCATGCCATTGGTGCTTGCAGTCCCCTGTGGTGGGAGCTGCAAGACAACTGCATCTGCTGCTCCTTGGTGTGCAGGCAGAGCAGAGAGGGTGGGTTGTGATTTTGGGAGAGTCATCTGAAGTGAAGATTTTGCACATGTAAACCCATGCAAGTGTGCCCTGTGTGGACCACTGGTGCTTTTCTCTGTGCTCTCATCTAGTGACATCTACAGATGTGCAGATGTGGGATATACGTGGGCCTTGGGTGTGCCCCAGCAGCTGTGACAAGTAGATTTACAGAAATAAGGAATTGTTTGGGTTGGAAAAGGCCTTTCAGATGGTGAAGTCCAACCATTCCCCCGGCACTGTCAAGGCTACCACTAAACCATGTTCCCAAATGCCACATCTACACAGCTCTTAAAACCCTCCAGGGATGACAAGCTGGGGTGGAAAAAGAGTCTGGAAAGCAGAAGGGAGCTGGCTGGAAATCTCCTGTGCTGAGACATGTGACACTGGGGGAGCTCACAAACCCTCCTGACACCCTGGAGTGTGCCTCTGCTGCTCCTTCAGCCAGGATGGTGCAGAGTTTAACCCACAGTGCCACCAGCTCCCACAGCCCCTCTGTCTGCCAGGCACTCCCTCCCTGTGCCTCATCCTGCAGCACAGAGCATTCCTTACCCTGGAGAGCCTCAAACAGTGTGAATGCCTGGAAGGAACACTCCTGTTTCACCTCTTTGGCTGTCAGTGACCCTGGTTATACCCTGGGACATCTGCCCTGAGCTCACCACCAAGCTTGTCTCCTGCCCCAGGTTCTCACAAGGTTTGTAGACTGGAGCTTTTGGTGCAGAGATACCCCTGTGGTGGAAACACAAGGATAATCTCTCCCAAACCACCAAAACATCCTTCACTGGGCTCCTGGTCACTGTAGCCTGTCCATGTCTCCTCAGATCTCCGTGGAATTCACAGTGTCTGCCCAGCTCACTGCTCTGCTGCCTGGGGCACCCCACAGGAGAAGGGTCCCAGTGTCTGCCACGGATCCTTGGGAACCCATCTGGGCTGTGCCTTTGCACAGTTCTGTGTGTTGTTCCAGGCAAAGTGCACCTTGGGAGAGAAATGGGCTCAGAAACTTGGGGAGAGGCAGATAAATGACCTGCTAAGAGGTGATCAGGAATTCCAGGCAACACAGAGGCTGGAGGAGATGTGGCTTCTCCATATGGTCATGGGCTGTGTGTGGCTGCTCCCAGTTCCTGTGCTGTGGCTGAGCTGGGAGGAGGTTTGATATTAATCTGAGTGGTGGTCTAATTACTTGCTGAATGTGTTGCACCCCCAAAGAGTGTGCATGTATTTGACCCCAGGAATTTGTCCTGTTTGTGTGCAATAAAGGTGCTGAAGAGATTCACTGTTTCCAGGAATTGGGGTTTTCAGTCAAGAAACAGGAATAGCCCATGAAATGGTGAGCTCCCACAAGGATCAATGAGGTGCTCAGGAGCATGGTGGGCTCACCATGGGGTGCTGGTCATGATGGGCAGCGCACGTGGCCGCTCTGCTTTTGGCAAGAGAGTCCTTCCTTGTGCCAGCCCCAGAGAAGGAGGGCAGCGAGCGGCGAGTGCCAGCTCACGGCTCAGGGTTTGCTGCCCGGTGCCTGTGGCACAGCCATGGACCTTGCCCTGGGAGCGGGCACAGGGAGCTCCCCTGGGCTGCTGGCTCCTGTGGGAGCTTGTTTTGTGACCTTTGGTCTCATCCAGGTGTCTCTCTCCTGTGCAGGAGTTGTTGACTCGAGCATCAGTTGTCACCTGCACGGGAGCTGCTCTCCATGTGCCCACAGCTTTGCCAAAGGCTGATCCTCAGCTCTGGAGCTGACAGCCACCCTGGGCCAGGGCAGATGCCCACGGTGGAGCTTAGGGGGTCACTGCACAAGGTGCTGGACCTGCTCCTCTCCTGGAAGACCATGTGCAGCTCCATCTTCCCTGTGGTCTGCGTGGCTCCAGAGCTGGCGCTGGATGTGCTGTGCGAGGTTACAGGTGCCCTTGGCCCTGGGAAGGCTCGTGGGACAGAGGGCAGTCAGTTTGCACTTGTGATAGGAAAAGAAACTGTTTTCTCAGGGAGGTGGCATTGGACTGAGGGCTAAATTGATTTCCATAAATATTTGAGCAAGGCTGAATTATTTATGACCCTCTGGTGACACAATAGAAGGAACCGATGGAATCGTCTGTGAATTTTCCAGATGATTTAGTTTAAAAATGCTGCTCGTTATTATTTATGTGGGTCAGATCCCCCTTTGCTTTTGGACAGGCCTTGCACATGAGTTACATAAACACAGAGTCAATATACAAATCTCTCCCTTTATCCATCTTAATCTGCCAGTCAGTAAATGAGCAGCAGCCTTGGTGTTTGATTCCCCTGGAGGACTGTAATCAGAAACCTTTGTCAAATGGTACAGAGGAAAAGGAAGAAAAAATGAAAGAAGAAAAAGAAGGAAGGAAATAAGGGAAGAAAGTAAGAAGGAAATCAGGAAATAAAAGAGAAAGAAAAGAAAAAGAAAGAAAAATAAGAAGAAAAACAGAAAAAGAAACAAGAAAGAAAAGAAGAAAAAGAGAAAAAGAAGAAGGAAAGGAAAGGAAAGGAAAGGAGAGGAAAGGAAAGGAAAGGAAAGGAAAAAGTGAAGAAAAGTGCAGGGCTAGAAAATGGTGGAAATTGTCCTGGGTCTGCTGGATCAGAGGGGGATTTTGGATCTGGACCTAGGTGAGGTTCACCAAGGTCTTCAAGTACCTGTGGATTGAGTAGGGGTGTTAGCTGCTGAACAGCACTGAAAGTGGAGTGAGTTGTCTCTTTGGGTCTGTGCACAGGGGCGTGCAGCTGAAATGTATTAATGAAATGGCTTTGAACCCTTAACTGGCAGTGGAAGTGGACTTCATTTACCTAAGATCAGTTCATATTCACTCTTCTGTTCACTTAAGCTGATGAGAAGCACTTGTGGGATCCTTAAGTGGTTTCCTCTTCACAAGAAGAATAATATTAACTTGAGTGGGAGGCATGTGTGAGAGACATGTCAAGCCTTGGCTTTCCCAGAGCCATGCAAAGCAAACACCATGAATAACCCAACTTTACTTACACCCAAGAAAATCAAGTTTGGGTTCACCCAAACTTGCCTTAGGTGGGAACCTATGGATAGACCCAATTTTTTTGGCTGGTCTGCAAAGATCAGAAATTGAGGGAGCTGAAAGAATTACAATAAGGATTAGTTTAGGAGGAACCTCTGGAGGTTCCTGGTCCAACCTCCTGCTTTGTGCATCACTGGCTTAAAATCTGCAATGGGTTTCTCAGGCCCAGTCCATTAAAATTCTGAAATTCTCTGAAGAGGAAGAGTCCACACCATCCCTGTGTGTCTGTCCCAGTGTCAAACCATGAGTGCCTGCCAGAGGACATGTCCTAGTTTAGTCTCCAAAACTGGGAGAGTTTCCCTCCTTCTTCAGCACCACAGACAATCCTGAACTGCTCCTTCTAAATGGGTCGGACTCGATGATCTTTAAGGACTCTTCCAACCTAGTCATTCTGTGAATTCTGTGAATTCTGTGAATTCTGTGGGTTCTGTGAAATGGCTCCTAAGGTGAGTTCCTCGACACGTCCTGTGAAGCAGAGCAGGAGCCTGGAGCAGCCAAGCCTGCTCTCCTGTGCTTGCCTGTTCACACCCACATTCTCTGGCCCTCTGATCCCGTGGGTGCATTCAGGCAAGGCAGTCTCTCCATTCCTCCAGCCTCTTGGTCCTGATGTTTTTGCTGGCTTGGGAGAAGCACAGTGCCTGCTGCCTTCAGCTTTTGGTCAGAGGTGGCTTTAGGTGGGGTTTTAGCAGGGCTGTTTCTCAGGTAGGCAGGGATCTGCTCAGCCACACTTTGCTCTCCCAGAGCTTTTGGTGGTCTCTCACTGCAGAGATGGGGTCACTCCCTGGTCCAGAACCAGTTCTTCATCCCAGCAGCCATGTGCAGGCTCCGGGCAGGATCCCGGGATGTGGGAATGGCCCAGTTGTGTGTGCTGTGTAAACAGAGGCAGAAGGGCTGTTGTCATCCAGTGTCCTTGAATGGCCACATCCTGCCTGGCTACTCATTAGCCAGGTTAAACACAGCAGGGCCAGGATGCTTCAGAGGGTTTCTCTGCACCCAGGACTGGACAGTGGCTGCTGTGGGGCTGAGCTGGAGGCAGCCCCACACCTGCCAGCCCCACCTGCAGTGGTGCCTGTTTCCATCCCACAGGCTAAGGCAATCCCACACCTCCATTTCACAACACAGTCAGAGCTTCCACCCTAATAAACCCTGTAGGGCCTTTTGCACCCTGTGACCATTGCTGTCTTGGCTCAAAGCTGTTCAATACTGATGCTCCCTCTGTCCCCCAGAGAGCCCTGAGCCCTGGTCCCCTTTGTGCACCACCCTCCTGAAACACTGCAGAACACAGGGGAGGGCAGCAGGACGTGGATGTGGGGTGACTGTGGGGTCAGAGGTGGCTGCAGAGGTCAAACAGAACATCTCTGGGGTGGAATGGTGTAGGAACAAGTGAAACAATGCAAACCTGTGCCCAGGAGTGATGCTGGGAGTCTGCTTGGCACATCTTGTGTGGTATGCCAGGCTGTCCAGCCTTCCCAGCCCAAGCTCAGGGTGTGCTCTGGGGGTCTCATTGCAGCAGCTCCTCATGGGGTTTCTCCTGATGGCAGCACTGACCTGCTGCAGCCAGAGGCACAGAGCTGCTGCCCTGGCACTGTGTCCCAAGGCCTGGCATTGCCCGGGGGTGATCTTGCTGTTTCTTTGCCCACCCTGAAGAGACAGCCACGTGTCCAGCCCTTCTCGCCCCTCTGGTCATGCGAAGGATCAAGGCTGTTTCTGTAGGCAGCAGGGAGGACACAGTGGTAAATGTGGTGGCATTTCTCTGGTGGCTTCACCCGACAGGACTGCAGAGCTGGCAGCCACTGCCGGGATGTTGGGTCCTGCTCAGGGAAGTGGGACACAAGGATCAATGAGTCTAACTCCTTCTCATGCCCAGCCTCACCACTGCCCACCACCCAATACGTGGCAGGACCTTGTCCAAGGCACATCTTGTCCATCTCAGAGCTGAGCTGCTCATGTCCTAAACCTGCCTGCTGGGAGCAGAGCTGCAGGGGCAGCCGCTGAGCCACACACAGAGCTGGGGGGTGATGAAGGTGGCTTCCCCTGCCTGCCAGGGGCCAGCAGGACGATGCCATGAGGTTCTACAACAGCCTGCAGCACTTCCCCAGAGCCACCCATCAGCGGTGGGCACGGCTAGGGGCCCTGTCAGGTGCTGGTCACCAGCCCTTCAGAGCCCTCTCCTGCCCCTTCCCCCTGGAGCAGGTCCTGGCTGTGCAGCCCCCAGGGTGGGGACAGGAGGCTGCTGCAGCAGGAGGTGTGTGCTGGCCTGCACTGCTGGCTCCTGGTGCTCCTTGGTGCTCCAGTGAAGGGCAGGCTGGGCACTTTGCTGCTGTGCAGCCCTGCTGGCCAGGCTGGCACGAGGGTGGCTGCCACAGGCAGGTGTGTGGCTCGTGCCCAGCCTGCCCAGGGCTGCTCAGCTGGTGCCATCACAGGACCCAGGGGTGCTGGGCTTCCCAGGGGCTGTGCTGCTCTGCAAAGCCACAGATGCCTGGGATGTAGGGCAAGAAGGCTCCACCTTCCAACACCCACCTAAAAACCATCACTGTTGGGAATACAGGGAAACCAGGAACATCTGGGGCTATTCCTGTTCTACCCACTGCACAGGGACGTTTCTGCCATCTCCCCTGAGGTGCAGATCTCTTTCTGGCATGTGGCTGTGTCATCCAGAGACATCTGTGCTCCCAGGGAAGGAGAGTTCAGCTTCCCCCTTTGTGGCAGGGATAGCCTGTGGCCAGTCCCAGGCAGCAGGGCAGTCCTGCACAGCCCTTCTGCTCTCTGCCCTCCCGGCCCAGGAGGGTCCCAGGGTCAGCCAGGCTCTTTTCCTAGAGGCAATTAAGCAGTTGTGTGCTGTGGGGGTGGTGGGGTGCCTGCTGTTCATCCCCTTTGTTTTCCAGGAGCTGCTTTTGAGAGGAAAACAGGTGGATGTAAGGGGATCTCAGCCTGGTGAGAAGTCAGCAGGCACAGACAGCCCCGCTCCAAAGTCCAGCACTGCCTCCTCCTCTGCCCTGGGCACCAAGGATCAGCCTGGTTCATTTATGTCGCTCCTCAGGAGCCCTTGCTGTGTTTGGGGACTGGGAAAGGGCCTGGGGACCACGGGCTGCTGAGCCTTTGGCTCTGCCTGGCCACGGACGTCTGTCAATGTCACATGAGCCATCTGGAGACAGATGGCATTTTACTGCCTGGCTGGAAATCGCTCCTTTCTTTTATTTTCTTTCCTCCCCTCCCTTTTTTTTTTTTTTTTTTTTTTTTTTTGGGATGCCGTTTTTGTGCTTAAAAGAAACTGAGAGGGAGCCTGAGAGTGAGGAGAAAGGCTGCTTGCCTTTTGAGCTGCTGTCTGATGCTGGCAGAGGTCATCTCAGCGTGGCGTGGGCTGCCTGGCCAGTGGCACAGCCCCTGCAGGGCTCAGGAAGAGGGTGCAAGGGGGTGGCTCTTGGTAGGAGTGGGTTTGCAGCTTGCCCGAGCAAAAACACACTTGTTGGCTGTAGGCTGCTGGGCTCCTGATCCTCTGGGGGAGATACAAGGGATGGGGTGGGCTCTGAGGGATGGGGGGAGCACCAAGGGATGGTGGGAGCACCAAGGGATGGGGTGAGATACAAGGGATGGGGTGGGCTCTGAAGGTTGGGGTGAGCTCTGAGGGATGGGGTGAGCTCTGAGGGATGATGAGGTGAGCTCTGAGATATGGGGTGAGCTCTGAAGGTTGGGGTGAGCTCCAAGGGCTGGGGGGAGATCCAAGGGCTGGAATGAGCTCTGAAGAATGAGGTGAGCATCCCCTGAACTGGGGACCACAGCAGGGACACAGCAGAACTTGGGCACTGCTTCTGGGAGATCCAAGGGCTGGAATGAGCTCTGAAGAATGGGGTGAGCATCCCCTGAACTGGGTGATGCTGGGGGAACACAGCACAGCAGAACTTGGGCAGTGCTTCCTGCTGGCAGGGCATGAACCCTTGAACCTTCCTGCCTCACAAACCCCTCAGAGTCGTGTCCTGCCCTTTTCCCAGGGCCCAGCTGCAGCAGGGGAGCAGCAGGTCCAGGCTGTGCAGCCCCCAGCGTGGGGTCAGTGTGGGGAGAGCCCTGCTGGGCTGCAGGGCGAGCTTCAGGCTTCTGGGCTCTTACAGGGCTCGACGAGGAAAAGCTGGAGGGTTGGTGACAGCAAGTTGGACAAAGACCTCCAGACACCCTTTCTGCCAGCTCCTGGATGCTCTCAAATCCCTGGGTTAATTTCCTGAGCTGATCAGCTGGGTGACTCCGGGGCTTTCCAGACCCACACAGTCATCAGGAAAGGTAAAAGAACACTAGCAGCCTTCCCAAAACATTCTCCTCAGGCCAAGGATGTCCCCAGCCCTCTGGCTTGCCAGGAACATGTGTGAGTGCATGGGAGTGCCATGCAAGTGCCTTCCCATGCAGGTGTGAATTGCACAGTGAGTGTCTGCAGGAGCTGCCTGGATGGACAGGGGCACACGAGTCAAATCCAAAAATAGTGGGGATGAAATCCTATTTCATTGCAAAAAGAAGTGATGCAGGGTCAGTCTGAGTCTGTGACAGCACATCAGTAGGCTAGAGGAACATAAAGATCTTCAAGGTAATTGATTCATCTGGCATTTCTCCACAAAATGTATTTATGTAAGTACTGACAATTAAATGTATTTTTTAAAAAAATAGTGCAATAAATTACATGTACTGTATTGTGTTTTCTTTTGAAATGAATACCCACTTAATATCTAAGCTTTTTGGTGGTGCTGAAAATAAACTTACCTTTTCAGTTTGAATTTGATATTTCCTGTTCCCCTCGGGATTTGATTTAACAGTTTCAGCCTCTGCATCAGGGCAGAGCCAGGGCTATGGACATGACATCAAGGGGTAAAACCACATTTTGTGAGCAACAACACGTGGCTGCTGAGCCCTACTGAAAGTCCCATGGAGAGAAATATCCCTTTCCCTTTGTCAGTGCAAGGTGGTGTGATAGGAGGAAATCTGCACGCCTGGTCTGTGCCCTCCTGCCTTTGCTGGCTGGGCAGAAGTGCCTCGTGCAGGGTCTGCATTATTATTATTATATGAAGGCTGTGGCACAGAGCAAGACCTGGAAGTGACAGCCCCACTCGGCATCTGGGCTGCCAGCCTTTGCAGCACTGCTTCTGCCCTGGGAATAACTCCTGACTCCTGGCAAGGGAAAATCCCAAAGGTATTTGGGAATCCCTGGAGTTTTCGTAATGTTTCCTGCTCAGCTGACGTTACAGTGAAAAAATTTTGGGGTGAAGTCAGTGTTTCTTCAGCCCTGCCCTGCTGCCTTCTCTCCTGGTGTTATCTCCTCTTTTTTTGGGATGGATGTGCTGTGAAATCAGCCTGTGCCTCAGAACATCCCTTCTGCCACTGCCAGGGACCTCAGCCTGCTCAGGTGTCGTTGCCTTTCCTGCCCAGCCAGAGCTCAGCAGCTGCTGTGCTGCCACAGCTGGCCCAGGGCTCTCTGGGAGCTGCGGGGGCTCGGGGCAGCAGCAGGTGCCTTCTTCAGCCCTGCTGCACCCGCAGCACCCGAGCAGAGCCCGGGGGGCAGGGGGGATGCAGCAGGATGTCAGCCCAGGACATTCCTCTGACTGCCCTGGGTGATTTGAGAGCCTGGCAGGGGGCTCAGAGACATCGGCATGGAGTCAAAGACACCTGTGCCTTTGATTTTAGCCCATGGAAAAAACTACCAACTGTGTATGAAGATGTACAAGCCACAAGAGTTTAAGTAGAATGATAGTTAATTTCTCACAGGGTGAAAAAGTAGAATTTTGGGGTTTTAGAATGGGGGTTCAAGGGGCAAGATGGAGGGATTTGGGCATGTCCTGCCCTTCTTCTCCCTCTTCTTGGCCTCCATCTTCTGCTGTGATGGTGACACTTTTGGATTGCTTTAGAGTAGAGACAGACTGTCTAACGTAGGTGATAGGTATTGGAAAATTACTGTAAATAAAGTACAGGTAGTTTTTAGTATAAAATGTTAACACCACCCCAAGGGCGGGCAGTGTGCCATGAACCAACCTGCTGGACAGAGCTCAGCTGGTCAAGGAAAGAATGTAATAGATAAGAGAAAATAAACAACTTTAAAAAGCAGAACCAACGCATCTCAACTTCTGTCGTGGGGCTGGGAAAAAAAGAGACTTTCTAACACCTTGGGGTCATCTCTACCCAAGAATCCCATCACAGGACACACTCTGCTGCCCTGGTGTGGCTGGCACCTGCACAGGGGCCTGCCCAGCTCTGGGGCAGGTGGGCTCAAGCTGCACCCCCAGGATGGGGCTTTTTGACAGCTGGTGCCTGGGCAAGAGGTTCATGGACAGCAGCGGGCCTCAGGTTCCTCCTGCTCCTCTTCTCCTCCCTGCTGATCCCTTGGGCTGGGTGGGAGAGGGATCTCTGAGCAGCTGGCCCTTGTGCTCTCACCCCACATGGCCCACAGGCTGTCAGCAGCTAAGGGGATGCAGTGTGCTGGTTTCCTCCTCTCGCTGGAGGAAGCTGGATCTGTCCCAAAGGCCTTGACCGGGGACTTGGGACGATCAGCTGCCAGCTCAAGGCAAAGATCACTTCCTCCTACTCTCCACCATCTTAGGTACTCTCAGTCATCTGTCCTGCCTGTTTTACCCAGGTCAGTGGGTGAAGGACCCTGCTCTCCTGCTTCCCTGCCTAATCCCTCTCTCACGTTCTTCTCCACATCTTCACACCTGCTCTGACAGGTAAAAGTTGCTTTTCTTCACCTTCAAGTTCTTCCAAGTCCTTCCCTTGCACCTGCCCACCAGAGACCACTCCCAGCTGTGGTGCTGTCTGGTCTCCCCCACTTGCCTCTCATGTTTTGGGCTTTATTCTGTTCTGCATGGTGGGAGGTAAACACCAGGACAGCAATCCTGTCACCTCTGCCAAACCTTCCTCTGCTTCGTCCTGCTGCCAGGGAAAACCTTGCCCATGCCTGAGGCTGAGCACTGTGCCCAGGTTCCCACAGGCTCCTGACCTGTCCAGGGACACCTGTACCTCATCCAGAGCAGTGCACAGCTCCCCAGATTGTCCAGAGTGGCTGCACAGCTCCTGCCCCAGCCCAGCTCTGCCCCACAGCCCAGGGACCCCTCCAGCCCCTCGAGGTTCTGTCCCCATCCCCAGAGCACTCCGCGGCAGGAGCCACAGCCCAGGAGGGAAGGGGGAGCTGCTCCAGAAACTCTTCCCTTCATCATCACCTTTGGAGGAGACTTTTCTGATGATTTCTCTTCTGCCATTTGCCACTTTATCTCTGGACTCTTGCTGCAGCAGATTTTCAGAGCCTTCCAAGTATTTTGCTGGACAGAGCCACGGGTGAGGTCCCAGTCACTGGCAATACTTCTGCTGGTTGGTTTTTGGTCAGGAAACAGGTAACAAATGAAGTGAAAAGCTGAGACTTGGGTTGGAAAACAGCAAAATGCTTACCCCAGATTTGGCATCATGGTGCACAAAAAGGCTTCTGCACTTGGTCCCTGAGAGCATTTCTGTGGCACCAACCCAAACACCTCTGTCAGAAATTCACCTAAAAGCTCTTTGCCATGATCATCCAATCGTTTAATCTCCTCAAGAAGCACCATGCTAATCTGACAAAATCCCTTTCTGTACAACCATGTAATTGGTGCTAATTATACTGTTCTATTTTAATTCATTGCTAACAGAGTGGTGTTCCTATTGCTCCTTGATGAGCAAGTGTGCCTTGAGCCACTATTCCTCCCCTTGCTCCACATGTGGCCCCCTGTTACCTTCACCTGCAATTTAGGAACTGCCCAGGGCTGTGGGACTCAGGGAACAGCAGCCAGCAGCAGAGCTACTTACCCAGCTTCTCACAAATTCCACAGAAAATTGAGTGAAATGAAAATATTTGGCCTCAAACAAAGCAGGAGACACCATCTTTTCTACCTGTCAGCCTGGGATCTTAGAAACAACCTGTGCTGTCTGCTTCCCTCGCATCATTGTGGCAGCAAAAATGCTGCAGGTCACATCAATGCCACCCATTTCCTTTTAAACAACATTCCTGTCCATCCTTGGTGACAAGAATCCAAGTGGGTAACCACAAGGCCTGACTGCATGGGGAGGATGCTGCTGATTCATGAGGAGGAGGAGGAGGAGGAAGCTTTCCCAGGTCCATTCCCTGCATGGGTGAGCCTGCAGAGCTACATCACAGGGCATGGCTGGCCTCTGAGAACATGAGGGGTGAAGGTGTTTGGCACAGGAACAGCCAGGCTTGCCCTGTCCCTGGTTTGTGATTTGACACATTGGTGCTCATGAGCAGATGCCAGCACACAAACCAGATGAGTAAGTGAAGCTTCAATTATGACCCTGGCTTTACTCTGCTGAATCATTGTCCTGTAGGGCTGAACTTTTATTTCCCTGGCCTCAGTCCAGATATTATCTTTTTTTTAGAATGGGAAATTGGAGGGAATTCTCATCAGTCATGACTGAATTATGCAAAAAGATGAGCAGGAGTGAGGAGAAAGGGGAGCAGAGCAGGGAGTTACATGCCTGGAGTCCTGCACTGCTGGGCCTTCCACCCTCCCATGGCCAAAGCCCTGGCAGGGAGTGAACTGGACACTGGACATCTCCTCTGGACATCATGGTCAATGCAAGGCCTGGATGGGACACAACAGGCTGGGAGATGTGCCAAGAGCTGGAGGGAGGAGGGGTCTGTGCTTATCAGGTGTAAAAATCGCCCAGTGCAGCTTGCAGAGTGGCTCTGCCCTGTGAGGTCACCTGGTGCACCCCGTTTTGGAGGATTAATTCTGCTTGGAGTTATATATATATATATATATATATATATATATATATATATATATCTGTTATATATATGTATCTGTGGGGCTGAGCACTGCAGGGGTCCCTGTCCCAGTGACAAGTGCCCCTCCCTGCCCTGTGTGTGCTGTCTGCAGGTCAGGACAGCTCTGGGATGGTGTAACCCACCCTGGCCTGGCTCCTGAGGGGGTGTACAGTGGGCACAGAGCCTGTAGAAAAGACAGGGCATCACCCAGTGTGAGCACGAGCTGCACTGGCTGCAGTGGCTGACGGACACAGGCTCTGCTCAGGGTTTGTTTCCTGTGTTGCCATGATACAAACGTTTTCTGCCCGTTTTTGTCACTGGCAATTATCATAATTGTTTGTTGCAAAGCCCACATTCCAGGGCTGAGCTGACCCGGACCTCAGCTGCTCTTTGCTTGGCTTTGCAGCCCCCAGCCTGGTGGGATGAAGACTTGGGGAACACCAGGAAGCTCCAGTTTGGAACGAGTGAGGGGGAAGTTAACTCGCAATCACAAAGCTTGTTTTAGCCCTAAAGCTGGCTTGGCACCAGCTTGGCACCAGCAGGACCCAGGCTGCCACAGCCTGATCCACTCCATCTCCACTCCAGCTTCATCCCTGGGCTCTCCTTCCCACACCCAGGGCTGCCCTGTCACTCCTGCTCTGTCCCACTGGTGAGACAGAGGATGCTGCAAAGCTGGCTGGAATAAAAAATGTTGGAGGAGCTGAAGGGGGACGAGGCTGGTCCAGCTCACCCAGCTGGTGGGGCAGGAGGAAGCTGCATGGGAGTGGCATGAGAGGTCCCCATGGTCCCCACTGTCCCCATGGACACTGCAGCCAGGGATGTGGCACTGCAGTTCTGGGGATGTGGCACTGCAGCTCTGGGGATGTGGCACTGCAGCTCAGGGATGTGGCACTGCAGTTCTGGGGATGTGGCACTGCAGCTCAGGGATGTGGCACTGCAGCCTGGGGATGTGGCACTGCAGCCCGGGGATGTGGCACTGCAGCTCTGGGGATGTGACACTGCAGACCCAGGGATGTGAGACCTCCTGCCCTTCCCTTGGCCCTGTCTGCAGCTGCACCAGCCCCTCCTGTCACACAGGGGCCGGATCCAGTGGATGTTGCTCAGCTCTCACTGCAAACTTCCTTCCAGTTTGTTGGTGAGCTGCCAGAGCAGAGTGGAACAATCAGTGGGAAGGATATCTGTGTGCCCTTGGCCTGCTTTTGCAGAGGGAGGCTTGGCTGGCAGCAAAAGTAAGGCCATGTGCTGCCTGCATTTCTGTACATGAGAAGCAGCTGGAAACACTGCCCAGGGCTTTCCACGTGGATCCTGACCTTCTTGTCAAGCTTTCTCAGTGCTCTGGCTTGTAGTGGTGCTGGGAAAGCCATGCTGTGTTGGCTCCTCATCCCTGCCAAAGCCTGCCCAGATTTTCTCAGCAGCCTCTTGGGACAGTGGATGTGAGTGACTGGGATGGGTGACAGCAGAGGACAGCAGAGGGAGAAGATTTTGCCAGGTGAGGTCTGGTGTTGCTGCTCTCCATCAGCAGAGCACAGCTGGTGTTGTGGAGCTGACCCTGTGAGAGTCAGGTGACGTTGGTGTGAGACACCTGGGCTGCCCCAAAATGTCCCATTTGTGCACAGACATTGGCCTCATAATCCTGTCTTCAGGGCTCTGCCCCAGCCAGCGTGTGAGGTGGTGAAATGTCAAATCCAGATGTCCATTTGTCTGTCCTCAACTCCCTGCTGACCCTCCCCACACCCACCTCACCCACAGACAAACGTGAAATTCCCCTTGGAGTTTGGTTTGCTGTGTCTCATAATTGCAGCATTTCTGCAGCAGCTTCAGCTCCCTCTGGGCCCTCCAAGAGAGGGTCCTGTGCACATCAGGACCCCCCTGCTGATCGTGGCTTGTCCCCACAGAGGCTTTACTGAGCACAGGATGGATCACACGGGATGGCCAAGGCAAGCCACATCTCTGGTACACCCTCTGATCAGGATTCTGATGCAGTTGTTCCTAACCTACGGCTGGGAAAGTACAGCCTATGAGGTTATAGTGTTATAACACCTGGTTTGTTGCAATACCACTGCAGAGAAAAGCTAGAAAGTCCCTCTGGTTGGGTGGGTGTTGGGGAACCAGTGAAGGTAAGAAGATTTTCAGAAAGCTAGAAAAAACCCTTAAAAACAGAAAGAACAGAGAACTTAGAACCAGCTACAAAGTCTAAAGGTAGAAAAAGTGTGTCCAAAAACTCTTGGGCACACCAGCCTCCAGCATGGGGTAAGAGGTGTCCATGGATGCTTTCAAAGCTTTCTCATTGAACATGAGTTTTTTGCTGCTCTATTCCTGGCAGAGGAAAGGGCTGTTTCCTGAATGAGGGCTCTTGCACCCCTCGAGCAGGCAGAGCTGCTGGATGTGCCACCAAGCACTGACCACCAGCCCATGAGGGGAAGCAGAACACATCACAGAGTAGGAATGGAGGAGGGTCCCAGTTATGGTGGGATGAGGGTGAAGGGTGGGATATTCCCCTTCTCTTGTCCCTTGGACTGTTCCCTACAGCACGTGTGGAGGCTGGGGACATGGTGTGATGGCCTTCAGCGTCTCCTGGTTCTCCACACCCTCCTTCCATGCTCTGAGGGCTGTTTCCATGGAGAGATCCCAGGTTGGCAGCGCAGCCCCTGCCTTCACAGCATCACTCCGGGGCCCAGAGCTGAGGCATTGTTGGGAGGCCGAGCCGTCTGCCTGGTGCAGCTCCATTTACCCATCTGTGGAGCCTGTCCCTTCCTTGACTCACCGAGATACCGGAGCTGGGCTTTTCTTCTGTCATTGAAATAGCTTTGGCCCCTGCCTGCCCCCTCCCTCAGCGCTCCTCAGCTCGGCATTACCATAGCCCTTTGTGGAGAGCCACACTTCTGTTTGTCTGGGCGAGCAGCTGAGGCACGGGAAATGTGCCGGAGCCATTCAGGGGCTTAGTCTGGGAGCCATTGTACCTCTGAAAGGGATGCTTGGGGCATTTACATCAAAATGTGCTTGACACAGATAATATGAGTGGTTGTGGGGGTGTGAGCGAGGGACAGAGCCGGGAGGAGCTGCCGGTGCCTCCTTGCCAGGCTCATTAATGAGCGCAGGAAGGTGTGCGGGGCGATAGCGATAGCAGCGATAGCGATATAGCGATAGCGATATAGCGATAGCGATACAGCGATATAGCGATATAGCGATAGCGGGGCTGTCCCCGCCTCGCCCAGGGCTGTGCCAGTCCTTCCTTCACCTGGCACAGAGCTGACCTGGCTGTCTTCAGAGGAGGTGCCAGTCTCTGCTCCGCTCCCGTCCCTGCATCTCCGAGCAGAGACAGTTCCGCGGGGATGCCTGCGTGCTCCCCAGGGTGCTGTGTAGGGCAGGTGACAGCTCTGCCACCCCACAAGTGCCCCCAAACCCTTCCTCCTTGTCCTCCACCCCAGGGCCATGCCCTGCCCCTTGCCTCGCCGTGTGGCACCTGAACAAACTGGCTTTGCCCTCTTCTCAGCCTTTCCTGACTGAGACTCCTTGTGGACCACATTTCATCTTCAACAACTCAGTTAACTGGGCTGAAATTCAGCAGCTAAGTGAAGTTTGGCCGTACTCTATTCCAGCCTAAATGGAATGGTCCCTAAAATGGTCCCCAAATTCACCTCTTTGGTTGTGCTCCATTCCAGCCATGGTCCCTAAATTCACTGCTTTGGCTGTACTCCATTCCAGCCATGGTCCTAAATTCACCGCTTTGGCTGTACTCCATTCCAGCCATGGTCCTTAAATTCACTGCTTTGGCCGTACTCCATTCCAGCTATGGTCCCAAATTCACCCCTTTGGCCGTGCTCCATTCCAGCCACGGTCCCTAAATTCACCCCTTTGGCGGTGCTCCATTCAGCCATGGTCCTAATTTCACCCTGGGGTTGGGCCCCCCCCCCCCCCCCAGGAATCCTGGTCACAGGAAAGAGGCTGTAGGAACTAGAGAGGAGAAAAGACAGCTTGGTTTTGGCTCTGTGCTGCTGATTCTCCAGTTCTGTGTGTGGGGGGTGGTGTGTGGGACCTGCCAGAGTCCAAGTCCCTTAACCCCAAAACTGTTCTCAAAGCCTGTGACTCAAAGTTTACAACCAAAAGTAAAGTTTAGAGGTGACAACATATACGTGATTTCAACTTGCAGTTGAAATCACTGAACTGAACTGAAATCCTCAGGCAGTTGAACAGATATTTTTTCCATGAGTAAAATATGACCTAATGGAAAACTGAGACCTGGTACAGAAATACTGTCCCTAAGGACAGTTTTTCATGAAGATTATGATGGGTCCTGGGTTCCTTTTACACTTGCAGCATTATTAAGTGTTGTGGTGGTGCCCAGAGGCGATGATGTTAATAAGCACCTAATTTTAGCAGTAATTTAGCTTGTGTTATAATTACCAGGTCATTGTGCTAGGTGCTGTACAGACACATGTGAAAAGACAGCTTTAGTCCCAAAGGGCATGTGCTTGGGACAGGAGAGTCACAGCAATTCCTGTGGGTGAGGGAGGACAAGTCAGGTTGTGTCTGATGCAGTGGAGGTCTGGGAACAGCAACAGGAACCAAACCTGGGGCAGACTGCTCTGCACTCCCTGTAGGGAACAGCCCTGAGAGGAGCTGGCCCAGAAATGCAGCGTGGATGGGTGAGGAGCTGGATCAAAGAGCAAAGGAAAGGGTCTCCTACAAGAGAGCAAAAACCCCTTTTTTCCCCAAGGCTTGGAAAGTCTTTCTCCACAAAGTCAAACCTCAGTTCCAGATTTAAATAGATTCTTTTTGCATACCATGAGAGTTCTGAGGATATTAGCTGTGATTTGTGTCTGGTTCAGCCTGCACTGGAACAGGATGGATTCATAAGGGTAAACCTTTTTATGTGCTCTTTGCCTTGCTGCCTTTGGGGAGTGATTGAATCACAGGTAACTCCTGCAAATGCTGCTCACTCTGGAGGCTCATCAAGTGAGCCAATCCCAAGTGCACTTTGGTGGGGTTTTAGGATAGATCCTACTAGACAAGGTTGCTTCAGTCATAAGAAAATACACATGAGTTCACATCAGTGCACAGATTGGAAGGTTTCCCCAAGGAAAAGAGTAGTTGCAAAGTGTAGGGGAATTAAGAACTCAGTAATTTGGTTCTAGTGGCTCATTGCAGCAAGATTTACATGGTGGATATCTACTTCTGATTCACGTGTGTTATTCTTGTATAAGAGGTTATTTAGCTTTAAAGGTTTAAATGAAATAAATCATGGTCAAATGAAACTTTCTACCTCGCTGAAATGAGAAGAGAAAAATGTACTGATTCATTTTGACTTTTTTCTCATAGAAAATATGATCTAAATTGACACATTCCAACAACGAATTTCTATTTTGGACCAACTGTATTTCTAGTGGAAACTTATTGAGATGAGCAGGTCTCAGACAGGAACTCACTGCTGACCCCCCTCTGGCATGGCCTAAACTAGCTTTGAAAGTGGTTGCAGTTCAGGCGGCACTTAGTGAACCCATCACTCCCACCCTCACACCCTTTCCACTTTTTCCTTTAAGTTCTCTGGAATGTGTTGCTTTTCCCATCATTCTTCCTGTTTTTTTCCCAAACACTTTACCTTCATGGGTGTGGTCAAAGATTTTATCCAAGAGGGGGACCGAAATGATGGAGTAATTCTCTTCCCAGTTTCAAATGAACTCCAGCTCTGGAGCTGCAGCTTATGCAGAGCAGGATGGTGATGAGGGGTGATGGGTTTGGTGCCTTTTGTTGGAGAGGCTCTCCTGGACTGTGGGCATGTTACAGCTGTTTTTAGGTCATCTGGAGTTTTATCTGGCTGGTGAGCAAAGAGAGGCAAAGGAATGCCACTAGCACCTGGGAAGACCTCAGCACTGGAGAGGAAAAGGAGCAGGACCAGGCAAGATGTGGAGCTGCTGCTTTGATCCCTTTGGGAATTATCCTTCCAGTCAACAGTCATGAGAATCTAAGAAGGTTTAACTAAGTTCCAGATCCAGCAGCCCTTCCATGGGAACTCCTGGGCAGTGCTTTGGCTCCTGGAGCCCTCTGTGAAGATTTTTACATGCTTACCTTCACAGGAGTATCTCCAGATCCTTATCTATCTTCAGTAGATCCCGTTTAAGATCTTAAATCTGGGTGTCTGTACACTGATCCAAGATTTACCCTCTGCCTCAAACCTTTGGGACCAAAAAATTAGCCTTGATGTACCTGTGCACCCCAGGGAAGACTGGGTCCCTTGCCAGCTTTGAGCATATGGTCCTGGGTGTTACAAGCCCTTTGGATGGGAGTTTCTCACATTCTAGATTTCACAGGAGACAGTTTTTTGGTAATGGGGAAGGAAATAATCACCTGGGGAGTCCCCTCGTGCCTGTGTATGATATCTGTAGATATCCTGCATGGGATACCCTGGCCCAGCAGAGACTTCCTCAGGAGCAGCCTGGGAGCAGAAAGGTTCAGGTCTCTTCTTGAGCACCTCTCCCTGCCAGGATGGTTGCACCATTCCCAAGAGACCCTGGCAGAGGTAAAGGCTGCAGTGCTGCACAGTGCCAGGGCCTTGCTGTGGTGTGTGCAGGATCCTGGATTATCCTGGAGTGCTGCCCTGCTACCCAGCAGCGTTGGGCAACAGCTGGCAGGGCACGGGGATTTCACAACCCGCACTTGCACAAGTCCCTGCTGCTGCTGCAGGGAGTGTTTGTCTGTGAGCAGCGCTGGACAAATTGAAATTGCATAACCCCATCCTTTGCTACTTTGGACTCTTTCATTAGATCTGTATGCTTTGTGGGTTTTTTCCCTTTTTCTTATCATTTTTCCTCTTTCTTTTTCTCTGTGTTGTTTCTGCTTAAGCAAACCTGTCACAGCCCTGGTGTGTCAGCTCCATGCTGCTCCATCCTCACACACAACCCTCCAAACCTGCCCCCTTCCCAAGGCTGTTTCTTTCTGTGCCTGCTGGTCATCACCTTCAGCTGAAGAGTTTTTTGGGGTGTCTCTGTTTTGCCATGATTTGGCACACAGGTCTGCAGGGGTCAATCTCATGGAATATTTGGCTCTGTGCTGTGAAAGCTGAGCCTGTGAATTGTCCTAAACCCCATCTGTGCTGTGGCCACTGCAAACTGCAAGGCAGCTCATGGAGATTTCCTGGGAAAGCCACGAGTGCAAATATAATGTTGCACTGGAAGGTTTTTGTTTTGTTTTGTTTTTATGATTTTCACAGCCTGACATGGGGCACACTGGAAGGCTGGGGAGCAAATGGGAAAAACGTTGTCTCACCAAACCTCTTCCACAGCCTGGGCCACAGCAAGGGAAACAGCAATTGCCTTTATTGCTGAAATGGCAATAAAGATTTTGGGGCATGAGTAGCCCAGTTGAGGGAGGAGGGGTTGAGGCAGAGGATAAATTAGCAGGAAAATGGATCAAAACCAAAAAATGCAGTTTATCAAAGAGTTCTAGATTTTCTCTTGGTGCAGAAGAGTATTTACCACACATTTATTGCTCCCAGGGATTCCTGGAGGAGAGGAGCACATCCATATTCATACATGGGGACAGTCACACACACCTTCTATGTCTGCAGTGGCTCCTCATCACAATATTTAAATGCCCGTTGCACTATTGCTGTTAGATCTGGGCGAATAATCCACAATGAATAATGCATCCAATGAATCCCGTCCCTGCTAATTGTGGAATATTCACGAGCAGATGGCAATTCCAGGCAGGTTTTTTCACATTCCTTTTTTCTCCACTCGGAACACGGAGGTTTGCTGTAAGTAGGTGATATTTGAAATTCAAGCCGTGTTTCCGAGTCGCCATTGGCCGCCTGTGACATGGGGGTGTCCCTCTTCCCGCATTGGCCGAGCCCTACAAAGTACTTGGGATACAAATACTCGCATGTGCAAATTTAAAATTCTGTTTCCATGGTTACTCATGCGTGCAGCTTTGAACTTCACTTTCCTCCAACATTTGTGCTGGTAAAACTCATTCAGTCGTAGGTTTGTGGCAAGTGAATACAAAAGCTGCGTGAGGCTGTATTTGCATGCTCTAGCAGAGATGATTCCTCTCTATAAACTCAGCCTGGATATTCACTGGGCTTTTCCCGCACCTTTTCTGGTGCTTTCATGGGTTTCAGCCCACAGGAATGTTCCTTCCCGTGATTATCAGCCTTCATGACGCCAGTTTTAGCATCACAAATACACGCACAGCTGGGTCATATCTCTCTCTGCAGGTAGACAAACATCTCGCAGTCAGCTCCGTACTGAGCAAAGCAAGGTGTTTGTTTTTCTGGCAATTGAAATCTCAGTCGGTTTTGCAAAATCAGGTTCTCTTCTTCTGGTTAATCCTGCGTCATTCAGAAATAACAAGGCATTAGGACGTGTTCAACTTTGTTTTGCAGCGGTGATAGGAGGGAGGAAAAAAGGAATTAGCAGGAGTTTTACAAGTCAGGGTAGCTGGAAGGAGCTGAGCTGATGAGAAAGAAGTTGTTTTGCTTTAGCAAAGATGTCAAAGTCAGAGCCAGAATAAAAAGCAGGTGAGTCATGAGGGGGTGTGTCTGTCCATTTTGAGGTCCCAACACATACCTTTACTAGCTAATAAAGGACTACCTGGTCTGTATTATTTTCCCAAATGCATTCCCTTACGGTGAGAAGCATTGGCTTACCAAAAACTTCCCCACTCCTCCCACTCTGGGATAGTTTAATAAATGTTATTTTTGTTTCTCTGTCTATCACGTGTCTTGTGCAATATTTCTGTAGCCTCTGGACAAACACAGGAGAAGAGAGCAAAGGTTAACCACGATTTATGTCTGGGTTTGTGATTGCACTGCGGGAGCAGCGTGGTGGGGCTCACTCCTGGCTGGCCGTGGGTGCCTGCTGTGCTTCCAGCAGCATCCCAGGACACAAAAGCCAGGATAAAGCAGCACCCCTTTCACTGGCAACCAAGAACCGGCCCTTTGTGAGCCCGTTCTGCTGTACCTCACATCAAGAGCACGTCAAGGCATCGACTGCAGGGTCAGGCTGGGCTAAACCCCCGGTCCCCCCGCGCCCGTCTCCTGCAGGGCTGTGGCTCAGTGTCACTGCCTTTAGTCCTGCCTTTAGTCCTGCCTTTAGTCCTACCCCGCAGCAACAGGTTGTGGAGAGGGTGAGTGGGGACAGAGAAAGCACAACGTGCTCCAGGTCTCAGCTGGGGAAGAGATCAAAGCTCTCCCCTCCCGAGCAGAGGGACTGGGAAGGCAGCGGATGTTCAGACAAATATTCGCACCTGGGAATATTCTCATCACGCTCCAGCGCTGGGAAAACACCCCACTGCCCATGCTCAGAGCCTGACCTTTTTAACTATTCAGAGTGCAACACCAAATGGCTTTAAAGTGCTATCCGCTCTGAAACGGGTGACAAAGCATAACAATGGCCACTTCTTATTCAGCAGATGTGATCTCCAGCCACTTTGTGCCCAGCTGTGTGTATTCAGGCTCTGAGCTGTTGACTTTAGCAACAAAATGACTTGCTGCTGCCCTGCAGAGCTTGCCAGGCTGCCCCTTCTGCTGGGTGATGCTCCTTCGTGTGCTGCAGAACTGCATCTCCCATCTGTCCTGAGGCAGGGAGATGGAGGGTGTCCCTGATGGGGAGATTTGCTCTGGTGGGTGTTAGGACTCCACAAAGCCGAGGTTTGATACCAGTGAGCACATCTGCTGTGGAGTAGGGAGTGAAGTGCATTCCTGCTTGGGAAGGGGTTGCTGTAACAGAGGGCTTTGGTAAGAGTTGCTGACAAAAGTGGTGTCAGTTGTCTTGTGGGTTGAAAATCTCTTTAAACTCCCAGTTGCACAACGTAGGTTTCTCAAGACTTTCCCCAAATTACCTCTCTGGCACTAGGGGACAACTCTGAAAATTTCAATGCGAGAGGAAATTCCCTCTGAGAGCCCAGAGATATTCAGAGGAAGGAGAGTGCTCAGCTCTGCACTTGCACTGCTGCTGTCTCATCAGTGGCAGATGGTGCAGCAGCTCTGCCCTTTGGCCAGGATGGCAGGGGAAGAAAATTCCTGCCCTGGGATGTGCCAGGGCCAGAGCAGGAGGAAAAGGAGGAGAGTTTGGAGTGTCCCTGTGATCTGTCCTCCTTCCCTTCTCCTCTTCCCCTGTGTTGGCACCATCTGCTGCAGGGAGACAATAACTTCTCCCCGTTTCAGTGCCCCATCTTCTCCTGGAGCATCCCCTCCAGTGCTGCCTGCCCAAAGGGTTGCAGCACGGGGGTGTCCCAGGGAGCACGGGGGCTCTCATTCCCTCCTCATCCTCGATTCCAGGGGGCTGAAGGCAGCAGTCCCTCAGCCTGCCTTTGTTTCAGAAGGCACTGGCAGCCCTGGCTCTTTCTTCGCTGGGGCTGGGGGAGGAGGGGCTGTGCGGGAGCAGATGGTCCCTGGTGGAGGGTTCGGGGCCTCTTTGCCAGCAGGTTGAGGGGGGGATCCCCTTTCACCACTCGGCTGGGGGAGGGCTGGCTGCCTCTCACATGGTCAGTTCCCAGCTGAGTGCCTCTATGGGATTACGCTGCTATTCATCTAATTGAAATTGTATTTGGAGCAAGGAGACAGTATCTCTTTCCTCGGAAGATCTATTATGCATAAACTGTGCACAAAGCCATCCTCCTGCGGGGGAGAGGGGGTGTCCGGGTGGCCACGGCCCTGCTGGAGCTCTCACTCTGCAGGAAGAAGCCTTGACCCCTCCTGCTGCCCTGCAGAGCCCATCCTCTCACCCCTCGCTCCCCAAAAAGGCTCTTGGGTACCTTCCTGCCCTCCCCTTGCATTGTCCTGCTCACTGTCAGCACCCAGAGCAGCACAGCTCACCCTGCCCCTCCAGCATGGATCTCCGTGGTCATCATCACCTCCATCTCCACACCCCTGGCATGGTGGGTTTCCCATCCCTGTCCCCCCATCACACCTCAGGTCAGGCTCAAAGCCTGGTGAGGAAAATTGCAGTCTCATGCTGGGCTGCCTGTCTGGAGTTGAAGTCACTGGATGCACCCTGCAGAGGACACCCCTGCTGAGCATGTGCTTTCACAGTCCAGTGTCCCTCAGCAAAAATAAACCCATGGGGGCACTGAGAATCTGTAAATCAGTGCAGCTTTCTAACTGGAGAATGAGAAGGGTAAAAAAAGAAATCCCACTCCACCCTCAATGGGTTTATGGCTGAAATCACCTTGCACACACCCTGCTGGAAGAGCTGCCAGAGTTCATGTGCTATCAGCCCATGCCTGCAGATAAGGAGACCCATTTCTCTAAGTTCTATGAGAGCAGCAGAACTTCTAAATGAAATAGGAAAATCTTTAATGAAAAAAAAAAAAATCAAGATGATTGCCCTTGCAAAGCGCTGTGTGAGCACCTGACATGAGGCAAAGAGCAAAGCTCTTTGGCAGGGAAGGACAGCTGTCCTGGTGAGACCCCTCACATGGCTGTGGCCAGTGCAGCAGGGGCCAGGGTGGGATCTTCCTGGTTGTGACAGGCCCCTTTGAAGTCTCCAAATGCTGAGAGTGGAGCAGGGGATGCTCCCGTGGCTGCACAGGGGCTGTTTTGGGAGTCCCAGCCTGCTGAGCTCATTTGCAAGCATAATCTCTTTGAGAACAGCTCTTGGAGGGTGCCAGAGGCTCTGCTTGCAGCCCAGGAATGCTGTCCTGTCTGCTCTGGGCTTGTCCTGTCAGCTGTGGATTTGCAACCCAGGCTGGCTTGCTGGACCAGCTCTGGCAGCTCTGGCTGAGTCTGGAGGTGTGGGAGCTGCTCAGGCCCTTGGTGGCTCTGTGAGGAGCAGTTCTGATGGCACAAACACCATCCCTGTGGTGGCCCAGGCAGGGCTGTGCTGCTCAGGCCAGCAGAGATGCCTTGGCTGTGCCACAAGAGCCCTGGGCCAGGTCAGGTTCAAGGCAGAACTTGGCTTAAGGATCCCCTTTGTTACTTTGGGGACACCAGCCCTGGAGATCCTCTGGGCTTGGCAGTCCTGTGTCTCCACTCAGAGCAGAAAGGAAGATCAAAGACCCCCTGTGCCAGCCCTGAGGGCACAGGGGATGGAAGGTGCTGTGTCTGCAGCTCTGAGCTGCTCTCTGCTCTTCTGATGGGGCTTGAGTTGGCCCACTGATGACTGCTGCTCTTCTGCCCTTAAAAAGCTGGAGGGGAAGATGTCCTTCCAGGAGCCTCAATCTCCTGGGGCATCCTGGGGGGTTGCTCCTTTCTTACAGCCTGTCCCTGCCTCTCCTCCAGTGAACACCCTTCCTCTGCTGATATTCCAATCTTATCACATGCTAGAATCACAGAATCACAGACTGGTTTGGATTGGAGGGACCTTAAAGATCTGACTGGACACATGACGAGAATTTTTCACAATGAAAATAATCTCCACAGGGAAGTGGTGAATTCCCCAGTGCTGGAGACTTTCAAGATTCGACTGGACAGGGTGTTGGGCCATCTTGTCTAAACCTTGTTTTTGCCAAGAAAGGTTGGACCAGATAATCCTTGAGGTCCTTCTAACCTGGTTTTCTAAGATTCTATGATATCAGACAGGAGAGGAGATGTCAGAGAAAGACCTTCATCTAATCAACAGGCTGTGTATGAGCTTTCAGAGCCTTTCCTTTTTAAACAAACCAGATCTTCTGTCCGTCCATGTATCCAGCTGAACATGAAGGAGATCCAGTTTCAAAGCTGCAGGGCTCCAAGAAAATACAGCAAAGAAAACGTGTGACTATTTCAGGAATACACTGAGCTGGTGCAAGGAGTGATTTCAAAGGAAACGTCCTGGCAAACAAGACAGTTTTGTGGTACACTCAGTGCCCCCCATCCTTCTGCAGAGAGAATGAATGGCTAAATTCAGCTTTTAATGCTGATGATGAGGCTTTCCAAGGAGCTGGCAAGAGGGAGGTGTGTTGTGGTTGTCCATGTGTGAAACAACACAATGAGAAACCCAAACCTGCTGTGCTTTTAGGAGTCTCTGGAACATTGTGTCAGCAATTTGGAATCCAGCTCAGGCTGTGGAGATTTGTAAGGAAAACTTAAAATTGCCCTGGCTGGAGATGTCCGGGTGTGAAAGCAGCAGGAGAAAGAGCGAGAGAGGAAGGGTTAAAGGAATGGCATGTGCTGATCTGCCCGATCAGCAGGTCATGAGAGCAGAGCAATTGGCCTGAGCTTCTCAGGACAACCGGAGCTCTAAAACAAAGGACAGCTTAAAACAAAGGAGAGATCACACCCCAGAGGAGCCCAACCAGCTGAGTAAATCAGCTGCTCCTCATGACTCACAGGCAGGACTGAGTGAAGAGGCAAAAGATCACAATCAGGTCTGTTCCCACAGGCTACAAGAAGCATGCCTGAGAGCCAGGGCACAGCCTCCCACCTGAGGAGAATCCACCATGGTGGATGAGGAACTGGGAGCTCCCTCCTTTCCTGGGCCACCTCCAGTGGTCCTGGCCAGGCTGCCTGGACACTCATCTCTTGTATATGAGCATGAAGGAACAGCGAGCAAAACCCTGGGAGAGACCGAGTGAGTCAAATCACCTTTGTCAAAAATCAAAACCACATTCCCCCCTTGAGAGGATCCTGGATTGAGTTTCCTGCTGCAACTGCAGTTTCTGCACTCTGCAGTGACTCCCAGGGCCGTTTCTCATGGTGGGTGTTTGATTTGTGCTCCTCCAGGAGCTAGGTGACAGCTCTGGCCCTGTGGATGCTGCTGGAGTCTGACTTGTGGGAAACAGACACGGTTTGGATAATAACCCCAGGCGCAGTGGGGTGCACCAGGGATTAGTGGTGGTACAGCAAAACCCAAAGGCTTTGCAATGCTTACACAGGACAGCCTGGGCCTTTCTGAGCCCCTCAGGGTCAGCTCTGCAGTGCTGGGCTGGCTCTGGGCAGCCACAACCGCAGCCATGTCCTCCAGCACCCCAGGAAATGTGGCAGGTTGCAAAGGACTTTTGCAGGGAAGGTGTTTTCCCATGGGTCCTCAGGTCAGAGGCATTAACTGATACCCTGTGGGCACAGGGATTAAATGGTTTGTGGCCAGTTTCAGCTGGCCAGGGCTTCCTGTAACAAAACTATTCATTTGCATGGATAAGCCAGAATGTAGCTGTGTGCCTGCCCCTTCTGCCAGCACATGGCTGGGGCTGGGGTCCCTCCTGTGGGCTATGGGGATGTCCCACCAGGCCAATCCACCTGCAGCATCACTCTGCTTTCACTGTCAGGGTGCAGCAGGCTGGGATTTGCAGGGAACTTCCCTGCTACACCCCTTTGATGTGTCTGCTGGGGTAACTGCTGCATCTCCTGCAGTCCAAGGCACCTCTGCGCCCTTTGCTCTGAGACACCCCTCACCCACGTGCAACCTCCCTGCATCTTTGCTATCTTGACATCAACAAATCTTACAGTAATTATACAGATATTGCTGTTTGGACTGTTTAACCCAGACTTGCCTGGAGTCCCTGGCTCTGATGTTATTAACCAGATAATATGTGGTTTACTTACACATCAGTAGCCTCCACATCACAAAAAGGACTTTCAGTTTCCTGCTGGGTCCTAAACACAGCTCAATGACAGTTTAAAGAGTGCACAAATATGGGTTCTGTTTTTCTAAATGCACCTGCCCCAACTTGTAGTGACACAGCAGGCACAGAAAAATATTTGGTACCAGATGTGCCCTCAATGTCCTCTTCCTGTGATGAAAACATTCCCTTTATCATGTATTTATTTAATATTTTGTGTTCTATGCAACGCTGAAGGAGGGGAAAGGGCAATAGCAGCAGCAGCAGTGCTGTTGCACTGAGCCAGGCAGTCCCTCTGCCAGTGGAGGGAGAGGAATCCTGACAAGTGCTTGGAGCTTTTGAAATCCAGCTTTTTTTTTTGAAAGTGTGGTATGGACATGGGACAATGGCATCAATGTCCTCCTGTGACTGCTGGGATCTTCTCCATCCCATGGACCACATCCCAAAGTGCTGCCCCTTGCCATGGCTGTCCTTACCAGTACAGCTGTATCTTTTCTAACCAGCTGGGCCACACAGGCAGCAGCTCAGCTCAGGGGCAGCCCAGCCCTCTCACTCAGTGTAACCTCACAGCCTCCTGCTGCCCAGACACTCCTCCCGTGCTGCTGTCACACAGTCCCAGCGCCCAAATCCCCTCAGACATGAGGGGGTCTCTGCCTTCCACCCAACACTGCATTCATTCACCCCAGCAGTGCCCAGGCCAGCAGCTCCCAGGGCTGTTTGTGCACCAAGGGCTGCTGCACAAACTTTTCCTTTGTGCCATGGGTGCTCCACTGACAGTCACAAGCTGCTGAGAGCAATGTCGTGCTCTGAGGTTCCTGCCCCTGTGTCCAAGCACAGGGCTCGACCTTGTCTGGTTTGTTGGATGCTGAACAGCTCTTGTGCTCTGCTCTGGGCAGCCTGGTTTCTCTCCTGCCTCCCTGGAATATGTGGATGCTCTCCAGCTGCTGGGCTGAGCAGCTCCTCTTGTGCTGGCCACCGGCCAGGGATGTTCCCCTCTGTCTGTTGATGACTTGCAGAGACACAGGAAAATAATTTGCCACTTCCTGGCATGGTTTTCCCCTTTCCTTTTCACTGTGCAGTTCTGAGATTTACTTGCCTCGGAGAGCTGAGCATTTTCTTTGCTGAGCAAGACATTCCCTCCCCAGTGGGAGAAAGGAAGGAGTAAGTGAAACCAATCCCATCAGCAGTGGAGTGAGGGGCACTATGATCAGCAGGGATAGTTTATCCCAGTGAGGATGATGCAAAATACAGGTATTTTACACTTCTGACCTTGGGGTCTCAGTGATTGAAGTTCTACCTCTCCACCAGAAGTGGTCCAGAGGGTCACTGGTGTGCCAGGTCACCAGACCAGGCAGTGTGAGGTGATGGTGGTGGGTAAGGCACAGCCCACTGCCTCTCCTTGTGAAACCAGAGGACTTTGTGAGCCACAACCAGCTGGGAATGATCCAGGATCACTTGGTGTTGCATGCTGTGCTGTGGCCTGAGGAGCTTGTCCTTGTCTGCATCCCCTGAAATGGGGATCACCGGATGCCAGGCAGCATCTCTGGGCCTCTCAGGGGTCAGTGCTGCAAGTTCTGTTCCTTAGTCTCAAAGGAGATGCAAACTGTTTTCTTTTCACCTGCTGTTATTACCCTCTGATTAAAAACATGGGGTTTATTAGTTTCATTTTTACACAGAATGCAGTGCTCAGGTGTCTCTGCAGTTTCATACCCCCTGTAGACAGAATTAACTGAAAAATACTGGAACAAGGAGGTGCACAGGAACAAACTCCTGTGGGCTCTGCACATCTTAGAATCATAGAACACAGAACCACTTTAGGATCACTGAACCCAACATTTAACCAAAATTCATTTCTCTCAGCCACTATCCCAGCTGTAATCTGGCTTTTTTACCTGGAGGTCCTCTCAGGTGCCTTTTAAACTCTTGCTGTGGTTCATTTTACTTGTAAGGACAGGATTTGAAGGATGAGGGTCTCAGTGTCAGATCTGTGACTGCTCAGCATCATGGCACAGAACTTGTGTGCCCAGCTCCAGCTGATCAATACCTGGGACTGTTTAAAATCTCCCTGTGGAACTTCAGGGTGGAGGTGGGGAATGGAACCTCTGTGTGGGAGCTGGCAGGCTGTAGCTGAAGACCTGCCACCCGTTGCAGCTCCCTCTCTGCTTTGTTTTGAATGAAGTCAGACAAGGGCACCTAGTGCAGGGCTCCCCTGCCTGGCACAGACCCTGCTCCCGGGGACAGCTCTCCTGATGGAATATCTGGGTTGCAAAACAGTCAGCACAGGGCTGAGGGGGTGCCAGCAGCCAGGAGTTACCCTGCAAGGGATATCAAAAGCAAGGCAACAGCCACGGTGTCCTTGCCAGGGGGTTTGTGAGCACCTCTGCAGTGGATGCAGGAAGTTAACTGGGTTTCTGGGATCTCTTAGCCTGGTTTTTCTCAGAAGAAATTCACCCCCAAGCTGTGAAGTGAATGCAGAAATGATTGTAGGCTGCAAATGGAAAATGCAACAGGAGGGGTCACCAAGGGGGACCCAAGGAGAATGAAGGGCCAGCAGGAGGAGCAGGAAAAGGGGCAGCAGGGGATGCCACCAAGGTGGCCCTTCAGTGAGGGTGTCCTGGCACCAGCAGTGCTCCCTCTGCCCCACCAGCACTGTGCACTGCCCAGCGAGTGTCAGGAAAATTAATCCACAAACACCAGGGGTTTATAGCCAGATAGGAGACATGGGAGCCCTGGAACTTTATCTGAATAAAGGGACAGGCCATGGGGCATTTCCCATGGGGTCTCCCAGATTGTTAGAGGACACAGCCTCCTTTTTATCCCAATTTCCTGGCCACATTTCCCTCTCTCTTTCCCCATTGGCTGAGGTACTTGAGAGGCACTTCCCAAATCACCTAATGCAAACCCCCTTCTAATGTACACCCCCCCCTTTTACTTTTCCTTGTGCCAATCAGTGGAATTCCTATGGAATCTATGGTTATTCCCATTGTTTCTTTCATCTCTCAGTATCCAATTTTATTTATCAGCAGACCTACAGTTGTGTAAAGACAAATCATTTCTTTCATGAGACACAGGAGGAAAACAGCAGCAGGAGTGTTCCCTGCCCCCATTGCTTCCCTTTTGTGCCTCAGCTTTCTAAACTTTGCTTGTCCCCACTGCAACCACCTCAGCTCTGAGCTGCTCTGGGGTGCATCCAGCTCTGAGAGCAGGAGCAGGAACTGGCCCCGCTGTGTGCAGAGCCAGAACTTCCAGAGAACAAACCCTGCGCAGGGGAAAGACCACAAACTGCATTGGCATGAGCCAAAAAGAGGAGCCAAGGAAATCCTGTGAGTCACCCAAGCCTCTGCAGGCCAGAATCCATCAGAGTGCCTTTTGAGTGCAGTGCTGTGCCTTACCTTGCTCATCTTCATTCCTTTTGCTGACTTGTTTCTTCACAAGGCCTTGCCAAGTGATTTAGATGAGCAATTATCATCTGGTTTTCACTAGCTCTCACTTCCCATCCCATAGTTCATGAGTATCTGAAAACATTTTCTATTTGAATTAGGGCAAATTCTTGAAAATTTCCTTGAAGAGGCCATTTAAAGAAAGATTTGGTTTGCTTTGAATTAACACATACATTTAATTTAAAAAATTGACAAATATTTTATCTATATATTTCTATATTATGTATAAAGACTATATATTATATATTTATATATTTTTATAAATTTATTAATGCACTTATAGAATTATATATTTATAAATATTCCAGCCTTTTAAAGAAACCTTTTAAAGTATAAATTGCCAGAAAGATCTACATGAAAAGTAAATTTTTGACTATTGAATGTCTTATTTTTTTTAGGACAATGGGTAATTAAAAAAAATACATATATATTTTGAGTGAGGCTTGAGTTGTTGCCCTCCAGCAATTGCAATTTCTGTTCATGTCTGTTTAAAACAACACATTTCAGATGGCCAGGTTCAGTGCAGACTCTTGGGGTGTTTTGGGATGATTCTCAGGTTGCTGCTGTTTATGATGAGACTGTTAAAGCACAGAGTATTGGTGCTGGTTTGGAGGAGAGGGAAACTTTGCTGTGAGAGCTTCTGCAACAGAGGATGCTCCTTATGTGTAAATACTCCTGCTTGCCTGGGTACCCAGTGACACGAGGGCAGGGGACAGCTCTGGGTGATGGCAGCAGCCACTTCCAGCCAGGTGGGGACACAGGGAAGGACCCTCCTGTGGTTGCTTCCCCTTGTTAAAAATAGGTTAGAAACTGTTGTAAAACAGCTGATAGATCGTTAAGCATGTACTGTTAGTTTGGTTATGGTAAAAGGGGTTTAAAGGGTGGTTATAGAAATTACACCTAAGTAAAGTGCACCATCCCCCAGCGAAAGGAGGCAGCCTGGACAGAACCGTCATGGGCCAATCGAGCGCCTTAAACCTTCATGCAAGTGAAGGATCCAAACAGAAACCAATCCAGAGGGACAAAAAACAGGATAAAAAGGGGCATCTGACTCAGGGAAGGTGTGCTGCTCCACCTGGAACATCGGGGACATCGCTGCTGAAGCCATCCATCGATGATGCAGCATCTTCGACAAGAATGCTCCTGCTCATCCCTTGATTTAGGCTTTTATTACAATAATGCTGAAATCACTTTAGTACCAGGAGCCTTCTCTCGTTTTTAACATGTATTGTTAGTTTGGTTACTGTAAAAGGGGTTAAAAGGGTAGGTTTAAGAAATACGGTTCTCAACGTACCATAACACACTGAAGTAAAGTGCACCGCGAGCCAGCCTGGACAGAACTGTAATGGGCCAATCAAGCGCCTGAAGCCTTCATGCAAATGAAGGATCCAAACAGAAACTAATCCAGAGGGACAAAAAACAGGATAAAAAGGGGCATCTGACTCAGGGAAGGTGTGCTGCTCCACCTGGAACATCGGGGACATCGCTGCTGAAGCCATCCATCGATGATGCAGCATCTTCGACAAGAATGCTCCTGCTCATCCCTTGATTTAGGCTTTTATTACAATAATGCTGAAATCACTTTAGTACCAGGAGCCTTCTCTCGTTTTTAACATGTATTGTTAGTTTGGTTACTGTAAAAGGGGTTAAAAGGGTAGGTTTAAGAAATACGGTTCTCAACGTACCATAACACACTGAAGTAAAGTGCACCGCGAGCCAGCCTGGACAGAACTGTAATGGGCCAATCGAGCGCCTTAAACCTTCATGCAAATGAAGGATCCAAACAGAAACCAATCCAGAGGGACAAAAAACAGGATAAAAAGGGGCATCTGACCCAGGGAAGGTGTGCTGCTCCACCTGGAACATCGGGGACATCGCTGCTGAAGCCATCCATCGATGATGCAGCATCTTCGACAAGAATGCTCCTGCTCATCCCTTGATTTAGGCTTTTATTACAATAATGCTGAAATCACTTTAGTACCAGGAGCCTTCTCTCGTTTTTAACATGTATTGTTAGTTTTGGTTACTGTAAAAGGGGTTAAAAGGGTAGGTTTAAGAAATACGGTTCTCAACGTACCATAACACACTGAAGTAAAGTGCACCGCGAGCCAGCCTGGACAGAACTGTAATGGGCCAATCAAGCGCCTGAAGCCTTCATGCAAATGAAGGATCCAAACAGAAACTAATCCAGAGGGACAAAAAACAGGATAAAAAGGGGCTTCTGACCCAGGGAAGGTGTGCTGCTCCACCTGGAACATCGGGGACATCGCTGCTGAAGCCGGCCCAGCGCTGGCGCTGCAGCATCCTCGATGGGAGTGCTCCTGCTCGGCCTGGGCCCCCTGAGACTGTTAAAGCACAGAGTATTGGTGCTGGTTTGGAGGAGAGGGAAACTTTGCTGTGAGAGCTTCTGCAACAGAGGATGCTCCTTATGTGTAAATACTCCTGCTTGCCTGGGTACCCAGTGACACGAGGGCAGGGGACAGCTCTGGGTGATGGCAGCAGCCACTTCCAGCCAGGTGGGGACACAGGGAAGGACCCTCCTGTGGTTGCTTCCCCTTGTTAAAAATAGGTTAGAAACTGTTGTAAAACAGCTGATAGATCGTTAAGCATGTACTGTTAGTTTGGTTATGGTAAAAGGGGTTTAAAGGGTGGTTATAGAAATTACACCTAAGTAAAGTGCACCATCCCCCAGCGAAAGGAGGCAGCCTGGACAGAACCGTCATGGGCCAATCGAGCGCCTTAAACCTTCATGCAAGTGAAGGATCCAAACAGAAACCAATCCAGAGGGACAAAAAACAGGATAAAAAGGGGCATCTGACTCAGGGAAGGTGTGCTGCTCCACCTGGAACATCGGGGACATCGCTGCTGAAGCCATCCATCGATGATGCAGCATCTTCGACAAGAATGCTCCTGCTCATCCCTTGATTTAGGCTTTTATTACAATAATGCTGAAATCACTTTAGTACCAGGAGCCTTCTCTCGTTTTTAACATGTATTGTTAGTTTGGTTACTGTAAAAGGGGTTAAAAGGGTAGGTTTAAGAAATACGGTTCTCAACGTACCATAACACACTGAAGTAAAGTGCACCGCGAGCCAGCCTGGACAGAACTGTAATGGGCCAATCAAGCGCCTGAAGCCTTCATGCAAATGAAGGATCCAAACAGAAACTAATCCAGAGGGACAAAAAACAGGATAAAAAGGGGCTTCTGACCCAGGGAAGGTGTGCTGCTCCACCTGGAACATCGGGGACATCGCTGCTGAAGCCGGCCCAGCGCTGGCGCTGCAGCATCCTCGATGGGAGTGCTCCTGCTCGGCCTGGGCCCCCTGGCTTTAGGCCTTTCTTTTATTATAATACATGCTGAAATCACTTTAGCACCGGGAGTCTGGTCCCATTTTTAACACCCTGAGCTGAGCTCCCAGCCTGCCCAACCTCCCTGGCACATTGGGAATGCCCCAAGCTCTCTTCTGCATGGCACAGGATCTCAGCAGCTCTGGTTTTGTCAAAGGGAATAAATGGGATAGGGAGAGTGAGGACAGATGGGCACACTGGGAGCTGCTCTTGCTGAGAGGAGAGTTTGACTCTTCCCTTGGCAGTGTGGCAGGAGGAAGGATGGTGCTGGGCTTCTGCAGGCAGCTCCCAGTGTCTCCCAGTGTCTCCTGTGGTACAGCTATGCCTGTACCAGCCTCCAGGCTTGGTTTGGCTTATGTGGCCATGTCCCAAATGGAAGAGATCCAGTTTTCCCTGTGGGTCTGAGAACAGCCCTTGGTGTTGGCTACTGGATATCAGAGCACCATCCCTCCTCCCTTATCCTTTATTGCATCTTTCCCTTCTCTTTGGTCATTTGTTGGTTCTAGCTGACCATCCCCGTTTCTGTGGGGATGCAAACCCTTCCTGTGTGATAGGCAGTGCCTGTGCTGCTCCTGTTGCAGCTCTCTGTTCCCCTGGGGCTGAGCTCACAATGGTGAGGCAGTTTTCCCACTGCTTGTCTACCTCGACAGCCTCTCCAGCTGTGGGAATCCTGCATTTGGTCCTCACAACAAATAAATCCCAACAGGAGAAAATGAGAAAATGAGACCATCAGCTGTAGGAGTCAGAGGGCAGAGGAAAGCTGGCAAAGGCAGAGTGCAGCCATGCTGTGTCCTGGCAGTGAAAGCTGACTGCCCATCACCCAAGACATGAGATTCCTTTGGCCAAGTGGGGCTCTCCTTGAGTTTCTGGGAGCCTCCCCACACAGGCAGTGTAGGACACAGTCCATCCTCACTGGGCACCTCTTTCTGGTCTGGTCAACAGTGCCCCACACTCTGTGAGCACAAGAGTTGAAGTAACCCTGAGATAGAGGCACCAGCAGTGGAGACTCCTGCTCTTACCCCATGATCCCTATGCCCATCTTGTTTTGTGGTTCAGGGGTGACTCAGACAGTCCCTCTGGACTTTTTTTGTCTGAGATGGGACTGCTACAACTTTAATTAGAACAAAGCATCTTGACACATTGGAGGCTTTGAAAAGGAGCATGGCCAAAAGGGGAGACAATGTGGGCAGTTAACCAGGACACCCAGCTCTGCACCCCTCTGCCACGTAGCTTGGAAGCTGGATCCTCACCATGGGGAGCCATTAAAGACATCTGGCTCCTTTGAACATAGAGGTGTTTTTTTTAACTGGGTTCAGTCCCAGACGCTGTCTTTTGGTTTTGGATGAGGCTAGGACCAGGAGGTTGTGATTAATGCTCAGTTCCCCACCACAGCTGCCCACAGCCAAACACAGGTTCATGGCTCTTTCTCCAGGCTCTGCTCTCCTCTGGATGGACTTAGACCCACACACAACTAATGCCACAGAGTATTCAATTCTCTTATCAGCCAAACCGAGATGTAATTTACAGGAGTATAATGACCTCAGAGAGATCTGCTGGGGAAAAATAAATGGGCAGTGCCCATTTTCTACTTCCTTAAAAAGCCTGCCTAGGATGGCTTCCTTGTTTTTCACATTTAATTTGCCAGGAAGGTCACATCTGACATTTCTATGGTTTGCTGTAGGCCTTGTTAGAGGTCCCACATGCAGACAATGAGCTTCATCTGACCCTCACTGATGAGCACTGAAAGTTAGGAGGACTAACCTTTTCTCCCAGCTGTTTGTTTAGTTATTGAGTGAAGCAAACAATGACTGACATGTTAAACCATTTTGTCACAACTCAAGCAATAGGACTGTGTTTTCTTGGTGCATCTGGTGCTACAAAACCACCTGCTCTTTTTCATCCAATAATTCAGAAAGTTAAACATACAAGATCTGACTTTCTGATGTGGAAGGAAAACAAACAAGCCTCTAGTTTCCCCCCTCAGGAAAACAAATGGGTTTTTATTATTTCAGTGTGGCCCCCTGCCCAGCTCAAGATTGGATATCCAGAATTAGCATTTTAAAAAAATCCCAAGCATAGATTTTGCAATCTTGTAATTACACTACAATCCCTACTAAGAAGGAAAAGCAAGTGGAAAGTCTTTTAGCATCACTTATGCCAACTCCTTCCTTTCTAGTCTTCTTCCTGTCTGGTCTTTGCTTGGCACTGCCCCAGGAAGAGATTTTGGGGAAGATAGGGAGCTGTCTGCACCCACACCATGAGGCAGCTCTGTTGCTTCCTTCCTCCATCTGTGCATGCTCCTGCAGCTGAAGAGGGCAGAATTTCTCTCCAGGAGCAGGCTGTGCCCATGGCATGTGGATCAGGCTGAGGGGGGAACAGGACAAGGAGAGGTGCTTCATGTTTAGGATAGGGAAGGAAGGGCAGGAGCAGTGGTTTTACAGGCAGGGAGCACAGCAAGGAAAACCCTTCCCCTGGGTCCGGTGTCCCTGCCTCCCTTGGCACTGGTGTCAGTGTGTGGGGTGACTCAGGGACCATGGCCCTGCTGGCCCTGCTCCCTGTGCTGCCACTCCTCACTCTGGGATCCTGAGTGTGCTGCCTGTGTTCCCTGCGAGTCCCACTCTGTGGCCATGAGCACTCCAGGGAGAGTTTCTGAATGGACTTTGACAAAGGGCTGTGGCCTGAGTCAAGAAACCCCTGAGAGAGAGGAGAACTCCACTGCTAAAGCAGCATGAGCTGACCAAAGGATTTGGGGCACAGCAGGGTCTGGAACCTTCCTCACAGTGTGAGTGGGCTGGGGCTGGTGGCCTTTGGATAACCACAGGCACGGGGAATCTGTTTGTCTTCAAAGAATGTGAGGAGCAATGTGGTCCCTCCTGGGATCCTGCAGAAATTTAGAAATGCTGCAGATCCCTGAAGAAGATCGTCTGCACTCAAGAACAAAGCATCCCAGGCTCTGATCAGAGAAATGGGGAAGATTTTCTCTTGGCAGGTGAAAATCCATTTGACATGACCTGAAACCAGGCTGGGGTCCTTGGGTCAGAAAGTTTGCACATGCAGCTCTGTCTGCTCCTCAGCCTGTGAGCTCAGGCTCATGCAGGATGTGTGGGGCTTGGGCAGTAATCAGCAGTGTTCTAAACTCCTGCTCTGAGCTCCCAGTCCTTCCCAGTGTGAGGTGTGCAGAAAGCTCCTGGAGGGAAGGCTGGCACTGGCATTTGGCACAACATTGTTCCTTGCTTGTTGCCTGGCTGTGAGACTGTGCCAGTGCCCAGATAAGAGCACTGATTGCTCAGTTCTGTGCCTCTGTGCTCAGGGCCCATCTCTGGAGCCTGCTGCTGCAGCCTCCCTGCACCCACAGTCCAAAGATAAGTGCAAGGTGATGCCATTCATTAGCTGGGTAGATGCTACCTGCCCTCCCCTGGGGCTGCCTGGTGAATCCCAGAGAGGGGAGCTGCTGAAGCAAGACAGATCCCAGCAGGCTCTGGACCATGGCTGTTCTCACTCCATGCACTCAACAGTGTTTCCCTGGCAGCTGAGTCCTGACACTATTCAGCTCCTCTATCCTGCACCCTTTTCGGTCAAGTGAATAGATTGTGAATATGCCCAAGTTGTATTTGTGTGTTTATGTAAAGGTTATTTCGTTTTTGGCAGGACATCTTTCTTTCTCCATGGTGGTTTTGCACTACCAGTGCCTTTCCACAAAAAGCTTCCCAAGAGGTGTCACAGTGCCATTTCCAAAATGCCTTTGCAAAGCACAAAGTACAGGTGCCAGCAAGGTGCCCCTGTCCCTTTAATGCTCCCAGTGTCACAGCGCTACAGCTGAGTCACAGCCACCTCCCAAGGAATCAACCACGACCTGAAAGGTGTCCTCAATCCATCAGATCCCCTGAATTAAGCCCTGCAAAACGAGACCAGTAACAAGGCCAAGGAAGGGACACGATGTTGTGCAAATATTACAGACTTATCTACTTATCTGGATTATGCAACAGGCCTAGAAGTGCCTCCATCCTGTGAACTCCTTTAATGTGTCTCCTGAGCTTGCAGGAGGCATTACAACACTGGCTCGCTCTGCTCCAAGGTTGAGGCATGTACTGGGGAAATTCTTGACTTACCTGCTGGCTCCTGGACAGTTGCCATCAGCACCTCTTGCTTAACCCTCTCACAGCACTCACCATGGGTCAGCCTGACTTTCCTGCTTCCTGAGCACCAAGGCAAGGAGCAGAACCTGTGCTTTCAGGAGAGGGCTGGGACACACGCTCACCTGAGCTCCTCTGGTTGTGGCAGAAGGACAGGACCACAAAGTCATTTCTGTGTCAGCTCCCAAGGTGGCTGTCTAACAATTTTGCCCTCAGTGAGCTGAGCAGAATGGCTGTCCTGAGACTATGTGGATTAGGATGTGTAAGCTCTGAAGCATTAAGGTCAGCAAAGCCATTTATGTCACACAGCATAAATGGCAGAGGCCCATGGCCAGCCCTGCCTGGTTGCATCTGTGGAGGCAGTTAATTGTGGTGGGTTCCTTGAAAGGCAAGAAAAAGGACTGGGCTAGCAGAAATATCCACCTTCCCCTTTCGCAGAATGTCCTAAAAAGGGGAGGGTAGGATGATGTGAATGCCACAGGGACATGGCCTGATGCAGCAGGTGGGGGGGTGGGAGGCCAGAATGATGCAGTTCATTGGAGCTGTCCTGTCCCTTTTCCTGGTGGGGCAGAGCAATGCTTAGAGCACCAATATGAAATAATTTACCTCCCTCTGTCTGAACAGCACAGTGTGTTCACAGTGATGCTGTGGGGATCATTGCTGTGGTTTGTCCAGTTGTGGCTTGTCCTGGTGTGGTTTGTCCTGCTGTGGTTTGTACTGGTATGGTTTGTCCAGGTGTGGTTTGTCCAGGTGTGGTTTGTCCAGGTGTGGTTTGTTCAAGTGTGGTTTGTCCAGGTGTGGTTTGTTCAAGTGTGGTTTGTCCAGGTGTGGTTTGTCCTACTGTGCTTTGTCCAGGTGTGGTTTGTCCTACTGTGCTTTGTCCAGGTGTGGTTTGTCCTGGTGTGCTTTGTCCAGGTGTGCTTTGTCCTCAGTGGCTGCACAGGTATCAGACAGTCCTGGGATGTCCCCCTGGGATGTGGCTGTGATAAAAGCCCTGCTGCCCATCCCCCATGATCCTGTAACCCCTGCTCCCCCCTTCACCCTGCTGTGCAGCCTCTCTCCCTGGGTGATGCTGGACCATCTCACCCTGCCAAGGGAATGCTGTGCACAGAAACTCGGCTTCCCACGGGAGCAGACCTGACCCAGCCAGTGCCAGTGTGTGTTCTGAGCCCATGGATGCACTTCATCCTCCATGTCCAGGGCAGCTCAGCTGGCTCAGCACAGGGATCTCTTGTAGCTCCAGCCTGGGGAGCACAGTGCTCGTTGCTGCAGAGCAGGCCTCCAGTTTAGCTGAACTGCAGAGCTTGGCTTCCTCACTTGCCCTAAGTTTTCTGTGAGGTATCTGAGCTGTGGTGAACCACCACTGACCCACATTCATCTCCACTCCATCATACTGGTGATTAGAGGTGTCTCTCTGCCAGATCATCAGTAGTTCATCAAAAATCTACAGCCATAAGCAGGAATTACCAGAACAAACATTCCACCTTGGGATGGGATGGCCAGGACAGGTCTTCCTGTTCTGGACTAGGTGATGGTCCAGTCCTCTTTGACCAGGCTGTGGCACTGGGTGGGAGCATTTGGAGAGGCCCACCAGCTGCCAAGCTGGTTTGGGAGCCCTCAGATTTGGGGTAGAGTCTGTACCCATAGCTTTGCTCCCTGCCACACTTTCCTGAGCAAAGGAGCAGCCAGCACTGCTGGGGCAGCACTGCCACTGCTTTCCTTGTTATTCCCAGTATTCCTGGGTTTCCTTGTTCCTCCCAGCACTCCTGGGCTCAGCGCTGGCTGTGCAAGGCTCAGCTGCTTCTGCAGAAGCCCTGGGTATTCCTGTCCTCCTGCTTTTCCCATCCCCTTCACTGGTTTCTCTGTGAGGCACACTCAGCTGTCCTCACCCCTCCCAGAACAGCTCTCCTAGTTCTTTTCCAGACTCCTTGTCCCCAGAGAAGGGATCCTGGGATGTGTGAGCCCCCTCAGGGGCAGGGTCTGTGTCCTAGAGTGAAGTTATGATGCTTGTATCCCCAGTCACCTATTCTGTCTCTGCCGTATATTATGTTCTGCACCTTCAAGACTGGCTCTGAAGAGCGAAGCTTTGTTTTGTTTTGTTATCAGTTATCAGTCTGCTCACTCCCCCGATGGTTGGTGGGACACAGAGACAGGATAGAGTGCAGCTTTGGCTTTTTGCTCTTGCTTCCGCTCTGCTCTTGCTCCTGCTTTGCTCTTGCTTCTTGCTTTTGCTTATTAGTTAGTTTAGCTAGGCAGTCCGAATTTTCCCTGGACTGCTTTCCTTTTCCTTAAAACCATTCGAACCTGCTCTGGGCTGGGAGCTGGGGAGCACCGAGAGTTTGCGCCTTGTGGCCTCTCGGGCCTACTCTGGGCAGCGGCCATCCCCACACCTGAGGGACTGACAGCACAGCGACCACCCCCGGGAGAGACTTTCTGAATTTGTCATCTCTTCAGAGTGGTGAAAGAGTGTTGCCATCCGGTATTGTTCATTTTGTGTGCTGGGGGTGCTTTGCTTGTTAAATAAACAGGTTCTTTCCACTTCTCTCTGAGGAATCCTTCCTGAACCAGAGCGGGGAGGGGCCGTGTGGGTTTGCTTTCTGGGGGGACCCACTTTGGAGGTTTTCTCCCAGATTTGCCCTAAACCAGGACAGTCTGTGTGTCCTGTGCACTCTCTGCTTCATCCCCCAGCAGAGGCACAAGGGCAGGAATCAGGACATCCATCCTGCCTGCCTGGCCTTATGGACATGTTCCTGCCCCTCCAGCTGAACTCCTATCTGTGTCAAACTCCACAAATCCCCCCGGAAAAAGCCCTTGCCACCAGAAGCTCTGAGTGTCCCTGAGCATAAGCTAAATAGGATTTTGTTCCAGTTTACCTTAATACAAAGAGCAACTGCATCCCATCAGGCTGGAGGGTCTTGGATTTGCAGGACTGAGGAAGGGCAAATGTAGATTTTACATAAGTGTGGAGAGGATGTCAAATGCCTCATGTGAAATGGTTCTAAAATAAATCAATGCAACAAGCACAATATTCACTGACCACTTGTAAACCTGTGTTGTTTCCACTTGTTAGACATTTGATTTAAGCAAAGACAAAAATGTATATTTGAGTGGACAGGATTTTTTTGCAAGTCTTACAATTCTGTAGCTAGCAGAGTAAGCAATGGATGATGAAAAAGTTTTGGACATGCAACAAGGTGTTTGGTTATAGAATTTCAATTTATTTAGCTTAGTTTAATGGGCTGTTTTCCTTTGAATATAATACCCATGAGTTTATTGTTGGGGTTTGTTTTTGGGGAGAGGCCTGCTTGCACCAGAAAGGTAATTCAGGAAGTGATTCTTATAGAGAAAGTTTCAATTTTTGGATTTCCAAAGAATCTGAATGACTATTTTTTTTGTTGTTTTGTTTTTTGTTTGTTTGGTTTTAGTTTTGGTTTTTTGTTATTACTGGGTGGGTTTGTGTTTTTTTTTGTTTTGTTTTGCTTTGCTTTTTTTGTTTGTTTGTTTTTTTGCTTCTTTTTTTTTTTTTTATGAGCAATTACCTCTGTTATATGAGCAATTACCTCTGTTGTGAGGGTAGTTTGTAGTTTAGACCTTCTTTACACAGGGCTGTCAGAATGGGCACATCCAGCCCCACTGGTGCTACCTGGACTTTAGAAATTAATTTAAACCAGCAGCACAAGCCCTGCATGAATCCTGGTGCAAGAAAAGAGGATTTGGTGGGACAGTTCTGTCCATTTTCCCTGCCATGTCTTCACAACCTCTATTTCTACCCCAACTGTGACTCCCAGCTTTTCTGTGGGAAGGCAAATCTCCTATTTGCACGGATTTTTTACCCCTACAAGTGTCCCCACTCCCCTGTGCCTGCATCACCTCCATCCTGCTGTGACACTGTCCCAAATGCCAAATCCACCTTGTCCATGGTGGCATTGCAGACTGAGCAATGCCACCTAAACCAGCCCGGGGAGGAGAGGAGACCACAGTCCCCCCTGTGTGACCGGTGGGACCAGGTGTGACCAGGTGTGACCAGGTGTGTCCTGTGTGTCCTGTGTGTCCTGTGTGACCTGTGTGAGCAGGTGTGTCCTGTGTGAGCAGGTGTGACCTGTGTGACCTGTGTGAGCAGGTGTGTCCTGTGTGACCAGGTGTGACCTGTGTGACCAGGTGTGTCCTGTGTGACCTCTGTGACCAGGCGTGACCAGGTGTGACCTGTGTGACCAGATGTGACCAGGTGTGTCCTGTGTGACCAGGTGTGACCAGGTGTGACCAGGTGTGTCCGGTGTGAGCAGGTGTGAGCAGGTGTGACCAGATGTGAGCAGGTGTGTCCTGTGTGACCTGTGTGACCAGGTGTGTCCTGTGTGACCAGGTGTGACCAGGTGTGTCCGGTGTGAGCAGGTGTGAGCAGGTGTGACCAGATGTGAGCAGGTGTGACCTGTGTCAGCAGGTGTGACGAGGTGTGAGCAGGTGCAACCAGATGTGACCAGATGTGACCTGTGTGACGAGGTGTGAGCAGGTGCAACCAGATGTGACCAGATGTGACCTGTGTGACCAGGTGTGAGCAGGTGCAACCAGATGTGACCAGATGTGACCTGTGTGACCAGGTGTGAGCAGGTGCAACCAGATGTGACCAGATGTGACCTGTGTGACGAGGTGTGAGCAGGTGCAACCAGATGTGACCAGATGTGACCTGTGTGACCAGATGTGACCAGGTGTGACCAGGTGTGTCCAGTGTGCCCTCTGTGACCAGGTGTGAGCAGGTGTGACCAGACGTGACCAGGCACGTGGGACTGCTCACACCTCCTCACCTCCCAGCAGTGCCAGCCTGGGGCAGCAGCTGAACTGCCGCTGAGGTGCCCCCTGCACGTCCCCCTGCCCTCACAAGCCCTGGCATGTGCTGCCCCCAGCCGTGGCTGCAGGTGGCTGGCAGGGAGGCTAAATAAAGGCAGACAGGATAAAGGAACTGAGCACAGATTAACCGGCCAGGCTGCAGCCAGTTTATCTGCCCTGCTCTGCAAGGCTCTGCTCAGGGGAGGATAATGCCCCAGTCCGTGTTAAAGGCAGGACTTGGAGATGCCTCAGCCACTCAGGATGTCCCCAGAGTGGGTCTGGGTTCTTCTTTTGTCTTCAGGTGCCACCTGGTCCCTGCGAGCAGCCAGTGCTGTGTGAGCCTTGAGGACAAAGTCCTTCTGGCAGAGGGGGTAATGGGGGTGCCCTGCCTGCACCCAGGGAGCCTGGGGCATGTGGGGCTCTAGCTGAGCATCCCTGCTCCTGTCTGCAGAGGCTGGCCAAAGGAAGGGTGGCAAGCAGCCAGAGAAGGCAGCAGTCAGCCTGCACCTCTGCCCTGAGCTTGTGCCTGCTGTGAGAACAGGAGCTTTGCTGACAACACCTCTTAGGGTCTGGGAAAGTCAAAAGGGCAGGAGAGACACAGGCTGGGGAGGTGCTTTCCTCTCCCAAAACATCTGGGATCAGACAAGCAGTGATCACACTGACATTTAGGGTGAGTGTCTCCATCAGCCAGGAGGTTCTGGGAGAGCTGATTCACTCAGAGCCAGCAGAGATATAAGAAAAGGTCAGTTCATCCTGAAGTTGGCACCTCCAGCTTGCCCTAAACTCCACTGATGATGGAGGCACATCAGTGTCTAAATATCAGATTGAACCCCGCTCTAAACAGGCTCAAGGGGTGAGGTGACTCCACCATGGTTTGCAAAGGGACCCTTGGAGGTGTGAGCAGGTGTGACCAGATGTGAGCAGGTGTGACCTGTGTCAGCAGGTGTGACGAGGTGTGAGCAGGTGCAACCAGATGTGACCAGATGTGACCTGTGTGACGAGGTGTGAGCAGGTGCAACCAGATGTGACCAGATGTGACCTGTGTGACGAGGTGTGAGCAGGTGCAACCAGATGTGACCAGATGTGACCTGTGTGACCAGATGTGACCAGGTGTGACCAGGTGTGTCCAGTGTGCCCTCTGTGACCAGGTGTGAGCAGGTGTGACCAGACGTGACCAGGCACGTGGGACTGCTCACACCTCCTCACCTCCCAGCAGTGCCAGCCTGGGGCAGCAGCTGAACTGCCGCTGAGGTGCCCCCTGCACGTCCCCCTGCCCTCACAAGCCCTGGCATGTGCTGCCCCCAGCCGTGGCTGCAGGTGGCTGGCAGGGAGGCTAAATAAAGGCAGACAGGATAAAGGAACTGAGCACAGATTAACCGGCCATGCTGCAGCCAGTTTATCTGCCCTGCTCTGCAAGGCTCTGCTCAGGGGAGGACAATGCCCCAGTCCGTGTTAAAGGCAGGACTTGGAGATGCCTCAGCCACTCAGGATGTCCCCAGAGTGGGTCTGGGTTCTTCTTTTGTCTTCAGGTGCCACCTGGTCCCTGTGAGCAGCCAGTGCTGTGTGAGCCTTGAGGACAAAGTCCTTCTGGCAGAGGGGGTAATGGGGGTGCCCTGCCTGCACCCAGGGAGCCTGGGGCATGTGGGGCTCTAGCTGAGCATCCCTGCTCCTGTCTGCAGAGGCTGGCCAAAGGAAGGGTGGCAAGCAGCCAGAGAAGGCAGCAGTCAGCCTGCACCTCTGCCCTGAGCTTGTGCCTGCTGTGAGAACAGGAGCTTTGCTGACAACACCTCTTAGGGTCTGGGAAAGTCAAAAGAGCAGGAGAGACACAGGCTGGGGAGGTGCTTTCCTCTCCCAAAACATCTGGGATCAGACAAGCAGTGATCACACTGACATTTAGGGTGAGTGTCTCCATCAGCCAGGAGGTTCTGGGAGAGCTGATTCACTCAGAGCCAGCAGAGATATAAGAAAAGGTCAGTTCATCCTGAAGTTGGCACCTCCAGCTTGCCCTAAACTCCACTGATGATGGAGGCACATCAGTGTCTAAATATCAGATTGAACCCCGCTCTAAACAGGCTCAAGGGGTGAGGTGACTCCACCATGGTTTGCAAAGGGACCCTTGGGTGGTGTGGTTCTCTCCCCAGGGAATCTCAAACCAGTGCTCTCCAGGGGATATCTGGATCACATCAGGTACTGAATCAGTTCAATCCTTCGTGCAGCAGAGCTGGCAGCCAGGTGTGGTGTGACATGCCCTTTTTCTTCCTCACAGCATCTTCCCTAATATTTTGCAAAGGCCTTTACCAGGCCTGTCTGGAGGATTAATAATCCCTTTCTCTGTAATCAGCAGATTGCACAATTACTCCATTTCTTAATCAATTACAGTCATTTGAAAATTCTTTCAACAAACAACTCCACCAGTGCCTGTGACACCCACAGACAACACCTCCCCAAGCCCTGTCCACCCCCAGCTCCTTCCCCAGCTCCTCTCAGCCTGAGCTGCTGGACTGCCTGGGGGGAGCTTGGGAAGCCTGGCTGGCCTCTCTGTGCTGTTATTGCTGGGCTGCTGGAGCCCAGGAGTCCTGCAAAGCCAGTGCATGGATTAGTTGCCCAAAACACGTGGGAATAAACCTAGCTCCTCCATCCTGAACCTGCTGGGGAGTGAACGTGTGAGCAGGGTGAGAGTGCAGCCCCAAAGCGGCAGAAGGAGGGGGAATCTGTTTGACAAAAGGCTCTTGGCTGGTGTAGCTGCCCTTGATGCAGCTGTGTGGGCACAGATAAGAACTCTGGAGGAAACTGGAGTGATGCTGGGAGTGCTGCAGGCTCCTTGAGAGTTACTAAATGGTGTGACCATCCTGCAGGCAGCAAGAAGGTGTTTTCAGCCTGAAGGAGCAAACTCAGCAGAGAAATCAGGAGGTCTGCAAGGGCAGGGAGACTTGAGCGGAGAAGAAGACCCTTCTGCACTTGCATCAAATACCAACATGATCCAAACAGAAAGGAAATGAATAAAAGAGATGTGATGGGAAAAGCAGGGTGATGTTCTAGGATCCTGCTCTTGCAGACAGTCTCCAGGTGCATGGCAGGTGGAGTTCCAGTCTGGCATATCCCTCAGAAAGCAGTCTGGGCAGGAACCAGCAATGATCTTGGCCGTACCCTTGCCTCGTGTCCTTGTATTTGTATTTTCCCATGTTTTAAACTTTATTTTCAACTCTGCAATCAAAGGCTTATCTTGTACAGCAGTGTGGTCAGCTTGTATGCTCTCAGGTCCAGAGTGTGCCAGAAGGCAAAGCAGAAGAAGCTGAAAATACAAGGTCTCACATTCCACAAGGAGAGGATCACTGCTGAGGGAAACGTGCAGGCAGCACTCAGGGCCTGCAGTTTGGGGTGGATCTGGGAATCTGGACATTGCACCTCTCTGAGCTGCTGGGGCCAGACCTGAGTGCTGGGATGTGGGGAAATTTGCTCCTGGCTGGCCTGGGAAGGGCGGACAGGCAGTGCTCACCTTGTCTCAGGGAGGGGGCAGCAAGGCCCCTCTGTGTGCAAAGGGCTCAGGATCCTTCCTGCTGCCACTGTGGAAGAGGTTTTACAGTGACTCTGTGAGCCAGAGAGAAGTTTGATAAGAGGATCCATGTTTGATAAGAGGATCCATGTTTACCACTGAAAGAATTTCCTACCAAAGTCGTTGACATAGAAACCAAGAAAGAAAGAAGGAGGAATAAGAGAAACCTGCAACTGCCTGTTCCAAAGAGCACTTTGTTTCTCTCTTGTGACCAATGAGTAAAGGGTAAACTTCAGAATTTTATATATAAAATATGCCTTGTGAAGGCTGACCTAGGACAGACACTAGACTGAGATAAAGAACAGAGCAGAGGTTTATTAAAAGGATCTCCTCAATGGATCCACCTTGGGCAGCACAAGAGCCCAGCCAGGGCTGCACCCAAGATGAACCAAAATGGTCCCAAAATGCACGAGCGCTCACGGGGTCTCTCCCTGGGATCAGCTCTGCTCCATGTGCACATTGCAGTTCAGTGTCCAATTCCAGCCCCAGCCCATGCACTCCCATCCTGCTTGTTTTTCTCTCTTCAGCCCATGGTGTTTGTGCTCTTGGACCTGATATTTTGGATCATTTGTCCTTGGTGCCCAGCTGGAGCAGGAATTGTTTTGTCTCCCTGCTCTGTGCAGAGAGCTCACCATCCCCTAATGAGAAGCTCAGACCTACACACTAAAGCAGCACAGAATCTGAAAAATAGAAAAGCTAAAACCTGAGGCATCATGTAAGAATGTATAAAAAGCATGCATGCTATAATAAAAACAGGTTTGAAGGCTTCTGAAAATGGAGTGTGTTGCTTTGTATTGTGACCATCTCGATTGCAACATGCCGTCACCCTGACTTGTACCAGGCTCGCTTAGGACTGCCAAGCACTGTGTTTGCTGCCAGCTGAAGCTGCAGGGGAAGCACAAGCCCTGCTCCAGGTCTCGTGTTGGAGAAACATCCTTGGCTTCTCACATTGGTAGTTTCTGTTATGATCAGTGCTTACCTGACATTTTGCTATCAGATGCTAAAATCAAAAAGTGTATTCAAATCTGCAGAACTCTGGGATGCCCCAAACTGGGAACTTTTGACCTGGGGTTTAAAACACTTTGCAACAATCAAACTGCAACTTTCTTCTGAGAAATCCAGGGATGTGACTTTGCAGGTTTGCTCTGCTGTGACAGATAGGCAGAAACAGTTGCTAAATCTAGGAACAAAAATAAGATTTTAGCTATATTTGACTCTTGTTTGCCTTGCTGACTCAACACAGCTACTGCTGTGGGTGCCAGAAGATATTCCTGGACATACAATAGCAATGCAGCTATGACCTAAATGCTGATTGCAGAGCTGCTGTCATGGACTGAGAGTGACTCAGAACCTACTGCTTGAGATTTGTTATTTGTAATTTGCCTTTTATTCCTCAGCTTAAACAGTGCACTCACCTGGTTTGGGCTTGGAAGATGCATTTTGACAAAGAACTTTAGAAAGGACAGTGAAACAGGGTCACTTTCTCTTTTAAGTGTCCAGCTGGGTGTTTTTAAGGTAGGGGTGAAAGTCAAGGCACTAAGATACCCACTCACTTTTAAAGTTCATGGAGCTCATGAGTAACTTCATCTCTGCTAAAAAGAAGGCAGGATAGGTAAATCCATCTGCAGCTAAGTCATAAACAACCCTGCCAAGAGATTGCTTGTCCAGACTCTGTGTGGAGAAACCTATTGAGTCATCAGCCTTCCTAGACATTGGGAATAGCTTAGTAAGGCTTTAAAAAAACAGGAGAAAGGCTAAATTGGTCATATTTTGGAGATGGGATGTGAAGCATCTTGGACAACTCCCTTCATGTAAATGTCTGGGTGTGTTGTGTGTCTGGGGGATTGTGAGGAGCTGAGCACAGAGCACTTGGGTGTTAGCAGATATGCAGGTCCTGCAGGCAGTGGAGAAGAAACCACTTGCAGGGGATCCCTGAAAATATTTTGCAAATTGTTTCCTGGCTCTCTTCTGGGAGTGGAGAAGCTGCAGTGGCTGCAGGCACAGGCTGGGATGTCCCCAAGTACCTGCAGCTCCTGGAAGGTGTCCTGGCTGAGCTCTGGGTGACACCACAGCACGTGGCCCTGGGGCACAGCCAGGCTCTGTGGAAGGGCAAACACAATCCCTGGCAGAGCTGGGTAGGGGTCCCCCATCACCCCTCACCCAGCAGCAGTTCTGTCTGACTGTCAAAGTGAGTTCTGTCTGCCCTTTCACTCAGCAGCTGCCCTGGCAAGACACGAAGCACAGGGGTGACAGAGCTGAGTCCAGCTTAGACACAGCCACCACCCACAGGGTGCCCTGGACCTCGAGTCACCAGAAGTCTGTGAAGATCTTGGGTGCCACATTTATGCCCAGGGTTGTCCAGGTGGGACAGAGGAAAAGCCTGTCTGTGGCTGTGAGTGCTTGCATGGCAGAGCAAGCAGGTGCTTTCTGCTGCCTGCTCCAGCCAGCACACCACAGCTCCTGGAAATGTCTCTGCTCCTGGATTTAGGTACAGATGGTGTTGGGTCACCCTGGCAGGAGGCTGGGCAGGAGATCCCAGTGCTTTGCTGCACTGTTGTGGCAATAGCAGGGCCAGTGGGCCAGAGGAGGGGTGAAAGTGGCTCCCAGGACACACTGTCTGAGTGTGCTGCTGTTGGGAGATGGAGGCGTTTTGTTCTGCTTTTTTTTCCATTGTGCATGGGCACTTAACCCAGCTCAGCCTCCTCTGACAATAACACTTTGTTTCCCTTAACCAACATCACTTTTTAAATGATGCAAATAATTTTAGTGCATCCAAACAGGAAGTGGCTGAGTGTCTGGGTGTCTGAATCAACATCCTGGAGGCTGGGCCTTTGCCACCAACAGAATTACTAAATATAGGAGCTGCTTATGGATGGAAGTGAAGGTCTTAGAAATGGCAGAGCCAATGAGACTCTGTGCCAAACTGTGACAGATGTGGCCAAATGCCACTGTTACTTGCCCTGCAGAGCCAGGCTGGTGTGGCCACGAGCTGCATCATCTCAGCTCCTCTGGGCTGGTGCAGCCCCATTTCCTCTCGGGTTGTGGCACTGAGATGGAAGGAGCAGAGCAGAGGGACCAGCATGACTGCTTGGTGCTGGATGAGCAGCACCCAGGAGCTTCCCAGGGAATCCTTTTCCAGCTCAGTGGGCTCAGCAGGGCAGCCAGGCACAGAAGGGAATTCAGGGCTGGCTGTCCTTTGGCATGTGTGGGACAACTGAGTCACCAGCAGATCTGGGGAAAAGCCACAAGAAGAAGTCAGGTCATTTACCACTCAGCAGGCCTCAGAGTGCCACCTCCAGTTGTTTTTTTCATCTGGATAAAGAATGCAGGATTTTTAAAAAATACTTTTGCTGCAGGCTTTCAAAGAAATCCAACAATCCCAGGCAAGTTCTAATTTGTCCACGTTTGTTGTGAAACACGGGCACCATAACTGGCAACACAGTCCATGAATGCTGCCTACAACACCAAAATACCTCCCTAACCACTTGATTGCTCTAGATAAAAACATCCATGGCTCCTAAAGGAATCCCAAGATCTTCTATAGGTGTTTTTACTCTCCTATCTTCCATGAGGCAGCCTAGAAGGAGACAAACAATGGTTTGAGGTGATGGATGCTCAGGAGGACACCCCTGACTTTTCCTGCAGTGGATCCATACTCAGGTGTGAGGATGAATCCAAGGTCTCTCCTGATGCCCAGTGCTGGGGATCTGCAAAGACTGAAACTGGTTTGGGTTTGACAGACAGGCCAGGTAGGTAGAGGACACCTGAAGGTGTTCCCTGGAATGCAAGACATGGAATCAGCCCCCAAGGTGCTCCTGCTGGTTACTAACACAGGACAGCAACTTCTCTGATTCTGAGCACACCTTCCTGGCCATTGCAGGTGGAGCTAAACCCACCAAAGCTGCTAGTGGCTGTGGTATTGCCACAAGCACCACAGTGAGGAGATCTGAGCTCTCAGACACAGGGCACCCACCTGGCCAGAACTCTGGAGCAGCTCTTTGGAAAAGAGTGTTTCTACACGATCCCAAATTCTGTGTGTCCCACCGTGACCTCTCAACCACCTGGTTCAGATGGAGGAGAGTTATCCTCATGCCATGGAGGAAAGGTGAGAGCCTGACTTAAGCCCTTCAAAAAGGACTGGCCCCAGGAGAGCCAGGTCCTGTCCTCAGCCAGAGGAGAAGGTGGGAGAGGCAGAACAGCCCCTCTGGTCTCTCAGTGTGACAGAAGACTGCTCTCCGTGATGCTGCTCTTCCTAGATTCCTTTTCCTGCTCTTCCTAGATTCCTTTCTCCTGCAGTTGGGAATTTTGGATCATCTCCTCCTAAAAATAAGCAGACTTTTCATTTCTTTGAGCTTTCACACTGTGCACTGTTCAGAGCTGGAAATCACCATTTCTTTGTGGGAATTTAGATAAACTGTGGTGGCAGAATAAAACCCCTTGAGTGCTACCAAAGGAGGATTAACCATCACACAGCAATGCTCTTCTGTGGTCTGGAAGGACTGATTTGGAAGGGTTATTTTAAGGTCCAGGACAAATAAATTTTTGAGCAAGTGCCCAGAAACTCCTTGGGTTATTTTAAGGTCCAGGACAAATAAATTTTTGAGTAAGTGCCCAGAAACTCCTTTGAGTCAGTTTTTTTTTTTTTTTTTAAAGTGCATTAAAGATCATGTATCTCATTTTAACAATGATATCACTAGCCAGAAACCCCTTTTGGTCAGGTTTTTTTTTTTTTTTTTTTTTTTTTTAAGTGCATTAAAGATCACTGTATCTCATTTTAACAATGATATCACTATTAAAATGAACAGGAACCTTGCACTGTGCTGGCATTGTGTTCTCACCTTTCACAAGCATGTTCTAGACAGAGATGATAATCTCACAGGAACACTTCTGCTTCCTGCATGAATCTGACACTGTAAGGCAGATGTGGATAGAGTTTGGTTTGTTCTGTGCTGAAGGCATCAACTGGTTTTTTGCCATTTCACTAAAGTGGAAGTATTTAAAGATGGGCTGGTGTGTAGGAGCAGTGACATTTCTGCACTGTTATTCATCATGAACACTTTGGGCACACTGTGCTTTTCTCTTTGTCCCAGTGCCCTATTTCAGAGCAGATCCTCACACATCTATTCTGGGTATTTGTAAAAATGTTGCATTTAAATGCAACTGACAGTCCAATTCCTGCCTTTTATTGACAAATTTCCAAAGCTTAACCAGGATACCTTGGGGGTTGGCAGCTCAGAGAAAGAACAGACAAGAAGTTGAGAATGTAACAGAGCTATCAATTCCAAAATTTTCAGACTAAAATTAAAAGAAAAATCTTGATTCAGATCAAAACAAAATACCATTTCATCTCATGAGGGAAAAATTCCCAGTGTTTTCCACCAACTCAAGTTTCGTTATTAACAGAAAGTGACTTTTCTCTCAGTGAGTGTGGCATTCGTGGAAATGCCAGTGATAGTCACAGGAAACTGGACAAGACCTTTTGGTCTGAATAAGATGCCTGGGGCTGGACTCCCACAGCTGTTGGGCTGTGAAGTGCCTTTGTCCTGCTGTGGGTGTGCAGAGCCAGGGGGTGGAAAATTGCCCGTCTTCTCTGCTCTGTGAAGAAAAATGAAATATTTGGTGGCCCAAGGAGAGTGAGAACATCTTCTCATCCTGGGGGCTATGAGATGAGATCCCCCTGGCAGGGATCTTGCTCCTGCTTGTGAGAGTCAGTCCATAGTGGCTCTCCAGGAGAGAGGTGTGAGGGGATCTCCAAACCTGCCATGAAGGAGAGAGGCACACATGGGACAGAACCCAGCCCAAATGCCCAATGTCCTACAGCAGCCTGAGCCCTGGGGTCTCTCTTAGAAGTGCACCAACCCTCTAAGGGCCAAGGACCTCACTTTGGTACAGAGGCCATAATGAAAATAGAAATTTGGTTTCAGGTGGAACAAAATGTTCCTGACTAATCTCAAACACAGCACTTTGCTGGTGAGAAAAAGGGAATATAAAAGTGACTAGATCTGAACTGATAATGAAATAATTTTCTGGTTCAATTATTTAATTGATAGAGTCACAAACCAAAGGTAGATTGGGCTGGACCCTGTCCTGGCTGTGAAGGCACTGGCACAAGTCAGCTGAAGGGTGGCCACGGGTCCTGCAGCTGCTCCCCAGCCAGAGCTGGGGTCACCACATGCTGTTCCTTCAGTGGCAGGTGCTTGTGGCAGTGTCAGCTCCCAGGTGAGCTCAGAACAGGCCATTTCATTCCTGGCAGACTTGCTGAAGCTCCAGGTGGTGCTCAGCAGGACATGGAAAAGCCCACGCCAAGGTGATGGGAACAGTGACCACTGCCACACAGCCTTGTGAAGGCTGACCTAGAACAGAGACTAGATGGAGTTAAAGAATTAAGTAGGGATTTATTAAAAGGCCTCAATGGATCCACCTTCTACCTTAGGCAGCCCAAGAGCCCAGCCAGGGCTGCACCCAAGATGAACCAAAATGGTCCCAAAATGCATGAGCGCTCATGGAGTCTCTCCCTGGGATCAGCTCTGCTCCATGTGCACATTGCAGTTCATTGTCCAATTCCAGCTCAGCCCATGCACTCCCATCCTGCTTGTTTTTCTCTCTTCAGCCCACTGGGTTTGTGCTCTTGGGCTGAGATTTGGATCATTTGTTCTTGGTGCCCAGCTAGAGCAGGAATTGTTTTGTGTCCCTGCTCTGTGCAGAGAGCTCTCCATCCCCTCATGTGAAGCCCAGACCCACACACTAAGCAGCACAGGATCTGAAAAATAGAAAAGCTAAAACCTGAGGCATCAAGGGGAAATTTCTAACTGTGTGTGGTAACAATGCTGCCTCCATCACCTTCCCTGGGACATAAGCCAGGGGTGGGTAAAGAGGGGATGGGTTTCTGGAGAGGGAATGGCCCAGCAGGAGTGAACAGTGGAGAGATCTCAGCCCCTGGTGCCGAGCATGGGGGCTCTGGATTGAGCTCAGGAACTATTTCCCTCCCATCCGTAGCTGCAGGCTGGCTCTGCCCTGCTGGGGTCACAGGCCAAGCCAGCAGGCAGATGGTCCATTAGTTTAGGTAGGGCTGATCCTGGTAGGGAAGGGAAGAGGCTTCCTGAGGTCTTTCTCCTCCGAGCTGTCTGTGGGAATTACTGGCAGCTCATCACTGTGGGTTTATTTCCTTTTTACTGTCTCCTCTTGCCCTGTGTCACAGGCACCCGAGGCAGGGCGATGTGCTGGTGTTCCCAAGGGAGCTGGGAGGGTGTTCCAGAGGTGGGTCCACCCTGTCTCCTGCTGGGACAGCCCCTTCCTGGGGCACCAGGGCTGCCCAGGGCTGCCCAGACTGGCTCTGGTGCCACAGCTGGGCTGCCCCTCACAGCGATGGGACAGGGGTTGCGCCAGAGCCCTGCTGTGGTCCCCCTTAGTTCTTCCCTGAGCTCCTTGGCAGTGCAGGGATTTAATGGAGCATTTTGAGACCTCCTGCAGGTGTGTGAGCTCGTGGGCTCCTGCTTGGGGCTGGGCTGTCTGTGCTGGAGCTCAGACTGAAGGGACAGCAGAGCAAAGGCAGGGAGGATGCTCCCAGGGTGGGTGAAGGGCAGGGGCGACACCCCTGACTTGCTCTTGCCCAGTGAATGCTTGATGTGTCCCACAGAATGAAATTCAGAGCAGTTCTGTGTGCTCAGGCCTCTGTTCCCTTCTGGCCAAGGCAGGGAGCTGGGCTGTACCTCTGCAGCCCCACGTGTGCCATGGGGATGGATGAACTTCTCCAAGAGCCACAGCCCAACAGAGCCCACCACGGAGCCCACCTGGCCCTGCAGACTGCGGGAGGAGATGAAGAGCCTGGCTGGTGGCCGTGTCCTCTGCAGGGGTGGAGCTGCCAGAGCACACAGGGCTCACCCTGTGAGCGTCCTGGAGTCTGACTCCAGCGTGCAGTGTCCCAGTGCTGCCTCTCCTCCTCACCTCCCAGTGGGGAAGGACCAAATGAGGCCAGCTGGGGCTCAGGTGGAACAGAGGAGGCTCAGAGAGCAGGCTGGGCTGGTGTCCTGGCCTGCTCTGCTCCTCTGCTGCCTGCTCAACTCGGCCAGTGTGAGAGCCTGAGAAGAGGCACCGTGGAAACACCGAGCCTGGAAGGATCCCTGCAGGTCACTAATCCAACCTCCCACGTCAAAGACAGGGCAGGATGCTCCTGGCCCTGTCCAGCAGTTCTGAAAATCTCTGTGGATTATATCTCCATAATTACAGGCAGCTGCTCAACCAGGCCCAAAATGACCTGTGACCATGGGGCAGATACAGACACAGGGGAAGAAGGACCTGTTCTTATCATGGGCAGGATAGGAGCAGTAATGGACCTCCCCTTGGCACCCTGGTTTCCTTCTGCTTCCCCTCCAGGCTACAATCACCCAGGACATGGCCAAAACCTGGGTGGCACTGGCTGGAGCCCCTGATACATGGGATGAAGGGATGAACAGAGATAAAGGATCCTCTCCTCATGGGATTCATAAAGGCAGCTGGTGGATGTGCTCCTCCTGAGCTGGAATCAGAGCTGTCTGGAAAAGGAACTGTGTCCCCATGAAAGTTCCAGAGGACTGGCGCACCTTGCACCATTTCATCTGGTCTCAAAGGTCTCCAAGAAAGAGCTTAGCAAGTAAATACTTGCAGGGGGTTTGCCAGCTAGCATTTAAAAACTACAAAATGTCATGCTTTACTGGCCAGGACCTCTTCCAAACTTAGACTAAATGAGAAGGATTCCCAGCAGCTCCCTTCCTTTTTTTTTTTTTTTTTTCTCCCATATACATGTTTTTCAAAAAGCCATTTTGAGTCAAAACAAAGTTTTAGATGCAAACTTTCAATCAGCTCAGGGGACAGCCAAGCACTGAGCTTGTGGGTTTCCCTTCTGCATCTCTGAGTCATTGTGAGAGGAGAGGGTCTCTATTTTTAGGCTCTGCACACACTAACTGATACCAGCTACAGAGCCAGGCTGCTCTTCCACAGCCAGCCACAGCTGCAAAGCCTCGCTCCTGGCTCACTGCTGCTCCCTGGGTCTGGGTTTCACAGATGGGTATGGAGGAGGGGATGGAGATGTGACCTGCTGCCCAGCCCAGGAGCTGTGCCAGTCACTATCCCCTGTGCCAGTGGCCATCCCTGCCCACGTTGCCCCCTGTGCTGGAGCATGAGGGCAGAGGGGTGAGAAGGGCCAGTTCTGCACAGGCATTGGCTGCCAGCTTTGGCTTGCATCATTTTCTCCCAAAATGCAGGAGTTTGGTTTTACCTTGTTTTTTATGGTAGCTGTTTGTAGCAGAAAGTTTCAAATTTTATTTAGGAAGTCAAACCACCCAAACCTGACAACTCGAGAACTACTTGGATTTGAGCTTGGCACAATGATGCCTTCTGGGAGAAAAGCATCTTGTGGCCCTCTGCTGCCTGAACTGGTTTCACTGGTGGGACTGGGATGAAGAATTGTGTATGCTTTGTTTTTGAAGGATTGGCATTGAAATACAGGAGAAACAGTTTTCCCTCTGCCTTTATTTCAGGAGCTGATTGGAAGGAGACCAATGTGTGTTTTCAGTAGCTGCACTGGGTGCAAAGAGCACAGGGACATGTGATGGAGAGAGTCCTGCCTGGGCCAACGTGGCCTTAGAGATCAAAGGAGTGGCCTTTTTTTGAGCATATGAATCAGTCCTGGGTAGAAAATAATGGCTTTCTCAGTAATGCTGCCTGCCCACAGATGTCAAAAAAGCAAGACAGAGACTCCAAAACTCACCAGGGTGGCTCATATGGGGAAGCATGATGTGTGCAGATGCGTCTGTGGGCTGCAGGATGTGTGGGTTAGCACGGAGGGAAGGCAGCAGGTCAAGCCAAATGGTTAAAGAAGAGATGTTGTAAAAAAGATCTCACTGCTGAGGAGATTTGAGGTGAAGGTAACTTGCCCAAGGTACAAAAGTTTTGTTGTAGGATGAGCTTGGTCACAGCCTGAGAGATCCACATTTCCATTATTGTACAAAAGGCATTCACACATGTGAGCTCCATGGAAGTGCTCATTCACCATGGCTGAAGCCACATAACACCAAGTCCAGCCTTGGAAGGATATGTGTGAGATGGAAAAAAAAAAAAAACCCAACACGAGCCCTTCAAGCCATTTTCTGCCCCAAGAGATGCTGTTCTTGTAGTCTTCACAAAAAACCCTGAAGCAGAAAGAGAAAGCAGGGATGGAAGGTTCAGTTCCTCTGTAACTCATATATGTTCACTTTCTTCCCTGAACCATTTTAAGAAGTGTAGAAAGAGCAGGTTTTGTTTATCTCATGTGACTCTGGCAGTGTTCCATGCAGGGATTTCAGTTCTGATGTGCTCCGGCAGCCCTGGAATATAGAGTGTAAAATCACAGCCCAGATCAGACAGATCTCACTGCCCTGATTTTGTACAGAGTGTAAAATCACAGCCCAGATCAGACAGATCTCACTGCCCTGATTTTATACAGAGTGTAAAATCACAGCACAGATCAGATCTCACTGCCCTGCTGCCACAGGTTGCTCAGTGCTTGTCGAGGCAAGTTGGGCAAATCCTAAAGGACAGACCCTTTATGGTCCCTCTGGGCACCTATCCCAGTGCTTGACCACTGGAACAAGCTTTTATTGGCTCATCCATGCCTCAGGAGGAGCTTTCTGGGGAGTCAGCTCTTAATGAGAGCTTTATGAGCCAGCTCTACATCGTCCCAGCCAGACTACTGGCACATTTTCCTGGAAGGGTGGGCCGTCCCAGCCAGACTACTGGCACATTTCCCTGGAAGGGTGGGCAGGCCCAGAGAAGCTGTGGCTGCCCCTAGATCCCTGGAAATGTCCAAATGGAAATGCTGGATGGGGTTTGGAGCAGCTTGGTCTAGTGGAAGGTGTCCCTGCCCATGGCAGAGGGTAGAACAAGATGAATTTTAAGGTCTCTTCCAACCCCAGCCATCCTGGCATTACATGATTTTAAAGCTTTATAACCCTGTGGCTCCATGGGCAATGTAAATTCTCCTGCCTTTTCCAAAGCCGATTGCTGAGCAGTGCCTGCCCATGAGCCACTGGGCAGCCCCCACCTCACCTTAATTGCCACATGGAGCTGTGGAGCTCCACAGAAACAAGATCCAGCTTTGAGAAACACAATGGCATGGGTCCCTGGAGGAAAGATCTTGGCCAAAGCTGCAGGAGCCTTGTGTAGGGAGGTCATTATCTCTAGAAGACATCCCTTCCCCTGGCTGTGCTCAGGAAATGTGATTTCTTGTTCCCTCATAAAGCAAGGAGAGTTTCCACTCTGTGTAGCTTGAGGAAGGGCTCAGTGTAGCTCCTGCCCAAACCCACGGCACCTTCCCCAGGCAGCAGAGAGAGCTGTGCCCACACGTGCCTTCCTTCTGCTTGCCTTGTGCCACACTGGGACTGCTGGAAAGTATAGAAACAGGACAGCCCCCGTGGTAGAGGGAAGTGACACATCTGACTCCACTGATACCAGAAGGCTAATTAATTACTTTACTATACTATATTATTCTATACTATATTACATCTAAACTGAATTTGCCAAGCACTCACCCTGCACACAACTGCCCAGAATCTCGTGACTGTCACTGACAGTCCCCCCACACACACACACACTCTTGGCCCTGGGAGGCCAAGGAAACAAAACCCCATCACCCTGGGCAAACAATCTCCATAGTGCATCCTACTTTTGCACAAACACAGGCACAGCAAATGATAAGAATTCTTTTTCCTTTCTCTGAGGTTCCAAGAATGTGAAACCCAGAAATATTCTTGGGAAGAACTGTGCCTTGCTTTTCTCTGTGAAGAGAAATGTGGCGACAGGAAAGTGCCTTTTCCTTGTGAGCCAGTGGCCCTGGCTGCAGGCCTGCTGCCTTCTGCAGGCTGAGAGGAGTGGGCCAGAGAACTCCAGTTTGTAAGCCCTGTGTATCCATGGGTGTCATAGTAAAGGGCCCTGGGCTGAGTAATATTTGATATAGACTCCATGTATTTCAGAAGGTTAATCATAATAATCTTTATTAAGAAACCTATTGCTCTTATAGACAGTTATGATATAGCTGGACCAAACTGGTCCTTCAATCCAAACACCATCACCATTGGTTAATTAAGAAACCACTCTTTGGTAAACAAATCTCCATAACACTTTCCACATGTTCACAATACCAGGTGCAGCAAGGTAAGAATTGTTTCTCATTCTTTTCTCTGATTTTCTCACAGCCTTTCCCAGGATGATGCCTGGGAAAGTTGTGTTTCTCTCTGTGGCCAGAGAGCCGCTGCCACACCAGGGATGTCCTTTGTTCCCTCCATCCATGTTGGGAGAGCACATCTGCTGCTCCCCAGCACTCAGCAGTGGTTACATCACTCGGATCATGCTCCATTTGGAAATGCATTAACAAAACTCTTCAGCAATAATAAGCTTTAACTAACGAGTGGCAACTGGTGAATGGAGCCTCCATCTGTTCTCACCCACAATGTGCAAAGTCTACCAAAGTCAATGGACTCCTCTCTGCTGAATTCAGTGGGCCTTTTGCCAAAATCTGTGTGAATAAAATGACGCTTGTGCATATATTTATGAATGGTGAGGCAGGGGATATGTGCAAATCCAGCATCCACTAAGCACCCATGAAACTGTTACTAACAGAGTTTTATGTGAATCCCAGCAATTTCCTCTCTGAAAACTTCATGTTTTGGTGCAGGGAGAGGAATCCATAGCCCTGGGACAGCACCTGTGCGGTGTCAGCAGAGGGTCACATCTCAAAGAGTGACACTGCAAGAGGACACCCCGTGGAAAAGTGGATTTTGAAGACTTCATTGCTGTACCTGTGTCTAATCTAATTAGTCCTGGCATTTATTTATGGCAGACAATTGCTCTGTCACAGTGTTAATTTAGTCATTACAAAAAAAAAAAAAAAATCCAGCATTTTTGTGATTCCTATAAAGGAAAAAGGGTTGGGAAAGAATTCCATGCAACTGTGTGCAATATACAATGCTCTGAAGTAATTTGTTTCTCATGAGATGTTCAAATGACACCCTGGGACCCAGAAGATAATGAGCCAAATTAGCGATGACTTTAACATCCCTCTGGAAGGGTAGGCATTGTTCTTCCAGATAGCATCTGGACATGCTGAGTTGCCACAGTGAGTTGGAGAGAAAAAAGCAAGGAGTTTATCTGGATTAGTTCAAATATAACCACTAGTGTCAGTCCTCAAGTGATGTTCTGACAGTTTGGGTAAAACACCAATTTTTTTGCCCCAGTGTGACACAACTCCTGGTTTTTTGTGCTCCAGAAACTGGAGTTTTCAATGAGAAAGTAACATAGTAGGAGACAGAGAAGGAGGAAAGTCAAATGTCTTGAATAAGTGGGCAGAAATCTTTGATGGTATCACAGGGTCTCCCAGAGTGGAGCTGAGAATTGGGCAGGGACAAGGTCCTGAGCACCACATTGCCTGAAGGTTCTGACTCCTGGCCTTGTCACAGAAACCATCAGTGTGTGAAACAGCTTTTTTTGCTTGCTTGCTTTGCTTCTGCCTCCATTTGTATGTGTCTGACAAAGATAAAATCCTCCTTTCCATCTGTTGCTCATAAGTTTTGTTATTGCCTCAGCTTCCCTTTCCAAGGTGTGTGGCATGAATGGCCATACCCAAAAAGAGCCCAGAGGGCTCCTGTGTCTGACTCCTCCTGACCCCTCAGAGTTCATAGTGCCAGCACTTTGTCCTCCTGCAATGGTGCTCTCCATTCTCCAGGCATCTCCCTGTTATTCCTGGGAAAAAATATGCACTTTACTCAGCAATAAAGCAAAAAAGCCCCAGTTCCCCTAAAATTTTAAAATATGAATGAAAGCTACAGCAATGGAGATTGGGAATGAAGAGGCATTTAACTCCACCTTATAACTTCAGGCTAATGATGTTTCCCGAACAGAGTTCCAGTGAGGCACCTGCTGCCTCAGCCCTTCTCCTCGAAGGTTTGGGAGTGATGCAGTTTGGTCACTGTGAGATTTAATTTGTTACCTATTTCCTTGTGTAGAATGGCTCGAATTTCAAGATTTTGGGCAGAAAGCAATCAAGCTGGTGCACTGGGAAAAGGCTTGAGCCAGCAGCTCTGGCGGTGCTGGGAAGGGGGGTGATGGATGCAGAAGGGCCTCTGAGCACCTCGAATTAGCACCACTGGCTCATTTCTTTAGCTCTGGCCCTTGGTAGTGGTTGTCTCATCAAATGCAAACATCTTAATGACTTGAGCTCTTCAGTGGATTTCCTCTCTATTATCCCAGCTAAGCTATTTGCTCTACTCACAAGCTGCCAAGCATTGCAGGTCATGGAAAATGCTTTCTAAACTTCTGCACATCATTAGGTTTAAGTAGGATGCTTATAAAGCAATGGAGAGGAGTTAAAAGGCAATTTACCTCTTATGAGAAATGCAGGTACCCTGGTGATAAGCTCTTGTCTCCCATAGAGGATCTGTGAAGCAGTGAGCCAAGAAGTCTAACATGGAGAGGGACAAATCACAGGCTTTTTTTTTTTTTTTTTTTTTCCCTAGGGGAATTTTGTTATTTTCCTGCTTGTGGGTGGTATCTTATACTTTAATAACACCCACCCCCCTCCCTACAGTGTCATTCGAGCTGACATCCTGCAAACTGTCACCTAAAGGTCAATTGCTCTGTGTTTCATCCCTGCAAGCAGAGCTTTGCTGTGACACCGGAGTCCCTATTCCAGGGCAGAGTGGCTCAGGTTCAGCTCCCTGGCAGATGGCATCTGTTCCCTGCTGCCCTTTTCCCCTCTCAATCAGGTTACCTCGTCTTCCTGAGCAGCACTAATGTGATGGTGCTGAGCCTGGACTGGGAAAGACAAGTTGACACTGACCCGGGGCTCTGTGCACACTCAGTGCCACGTTTTTATCTGTGCAAATCAGATCTCCACTCTGCAGTGAGACAAAGCTTTCTGGGCCACTTCAACCAGGAGTTCATTCATCCCAGAGAGGAGCTCTGCTGCTCACTCCCTGTGTTTGGACATGCTGAATCTGTGCCCTCACCACAGCAGCTCATTGTGCAGTAAGCTTGTCCACAGGGCAAGTGATTTTTCTAGTGCTGACAACAACTTTGTACCTAACTGACGTGTTCAATGCTGTGCTAATCCCAACCACACAAAACTAACCACTGAGAAGGGGGAAGAAGAGAACCACGGCTTTTATGTTCAGCCACCTTTTGCAGTGCCTCCAGGAATATGGTCTGGGGATTTTTTTGCTGTATTTGCATAGAGGCAGCCTTCTTCCTTGTGCTACAGGCTTAAATTGTTTGGTTTGGTTTTGTTGGTTGTTTTTTTCTTTTCATATTGAGCTGTATGAGATCACTAATGATGTGGAAGCTCTGGAGATCCCTGTGCCTCCAGCAAGCAGTCCAGAAGGGTTCTGAAGGCAGCAGGCTCCAGGATTCCTGGCTACTGCAACAGTCTTAACGTGGAGTAAAATCAGAGTGAATGACTCTGATCCACTCAGAGCCACTGTTGATAATCCAAACCCTCTTCTGCCCCATCACAGGGGTTGAGTCAATGATGCCAAGAGACAGCCCATGTCCCTGTGGGCACCAGGGCCAAGTGATGCTCTTCCAAATGGCCCCTGGGCATGTTCAGGGCTCCCTGTGCAGTGACATCAGCCCTGTTAGACAGTCTGTATCCACCACACTGTTCTGGAGGCTCAAAGAGTTTGATAGCAAGGTTGTGGGCAGGTCTGGGCAGCTTGTTCTCATGCCAGTTTGGGAAATGTTTAAATCACTCACTTAGACCTGGAAAGGTTGTGGATGTGGCTGTCATTTGCACTGACAGATTTCCAGGGTAGTATTTTTATCAATATACAGCTAAAGCGAAGCTGCTTTTTCAGCCAGCAGAGCTGAAAAACTGCACAAGCAAAGGTAAGAATGTGGCTCATTAATACGTTGGAACAAGACAGATGGTTCAACTGGCAGGACAGAGTTTTCCTACAGCTTGTCTTTCAGGGCAGGTTTTCCCTGGAAGGCTGGACAGCCGGGCAGGTTCCTGCTCACAATGTGAGTCCTGGATAGTTTGTTCTGTCCTTGTGGCAGAGCAGGAGGCTGTGCTGGGCATAGCCTTGGCAAAGGGCCTGTGCCTCCAATTTTGGCAGCAGGGCTGAGTCCTGATAGCATCAATAAATGATGCAGATGTCCAGAAGGCAGCAGTGTCCATCTGGCTGTGTTTGTTGATCTGTAATTTGGACTCTCTTGCTATTTGCAAAATCTGTTCGTTAAATGCTCATTCTGGGTGCTGCTCTGCAAGGCTCAGCAGCAATGCTGGCAGTCCAGAGGTCCCACTCACCTTCTTGGCAGATCCTATGCATTCCCTTCCCATGGCTTGCAGCTCACTCCCCAGGTCTGATTCCCATCTATCTGTCAGCCCAAATGTGAAAAATGTGTATTTTATGACTGGCTTTTTGCAAATACTAAAATGAATATTATATGTGTTATGTTAGAAAGTTATGCTGTATTAATTTTCTTAAGTAGTGTGTTAAATATAGTTTTAGGTTGTAACATAATGTTAAAATAGAAACTATGCTATGTAAGATACTTTTTAAAGAGAGGACTCACATCAGATAGCAGCCCCAGGACACCTCAGTCTTTTAGAGAAAAAGAATTTATTGCTCCCTTATCAGAAGAAACGAACTTCTTCCCGCCTTGCTCAGCCCTGAAGACACTGTTAGAATTAAGAGGAAGAAGCTGACACTGACCAGACAGAATTCTTTGTTTGAATTGAATTTATGCATAATGTATGAGGTGTATGAATATGCAACAGGCTGTTGTTTTTAAGGGTTAATCCTCTGTTAACGTGGGTCCTTTTCAGGCTTATTTTGCCCAGAAAGAGGTACCCAGACGTCAGTAACACTTTGTTTTTATTGGCTCATATTGTTCTAATCTCAATTGTTCAAATTTTCATTACTCTAATTATATTACTGTTTTTATAGCCATTTTATTACGATTAAACTTTTAAAATTTTAAAAACAAGTGATTGGCGTTTTTCACACCAAACACATCTGCACCCAACTCTGCCCTGCAGAGCCTCCTGCTCCTTACAGGAAACAACTCCTGCATGACCTGGAGCTTGGCTGACCACAGCCTTGCACGGAGCTCCTCAACCTGCCCCTGCAGCCTTGACCTGGAGCATGCAGGGCAAGCACCTTCTCCACCTTGTGTGAGGGCCTTGTGTGAGGGAAGGGACCACCAGGTCATAGAACCATCAAATCATGAGTGATTTGTATTGAAAGGGCCCAAAAAGCTCATCTTGTTTCACCCCTGCCATGGGCAGGGACACCTCCCACTGTCCCAGGCTGCTGTCCACCTGGCCCTGGACACTTCCAGGGGTCCAGGGGCAGGCACAGCTTCTCTGGGCACCATGACTGCCCAGTACATTCTGCTGGATTTTGGGCATTGAGAACCCCCTGAAAGAAGCCTTGCTGACATTACACTGGGGTCTCCCTTCCTCAAAGGTACAACTCTGCCTGGCTGCAGTCCAGGATGTGCTTCCTCAGACACTTCAATTAATCCCTATTTTTAAGCTTTTCTTGCCAATTGGGATGGGGTTAAGACATGTTATTAGTTAATTAAATGGGGCAAATCTCACTAGCTCAGAGCATGGCTTTGCCACTCCTGTTGGGGCCTGGCCTGAGAGCAGCTCTGGTGCTCATCACCCACTGTGCACCTGCCCTGCACTCCTGGCTTAATCCCTTCTTGTGATGAAAGCATCCAGCCCCAGGGGCTGTTGAATAAACCCCAGACCATGGGTGGCCAAGGAGGTGGGGCGAAGAACGCAAGAAATTTTCCAGCTGGATCATGGCCTCAGCTTGGAGCTGGAGGTGATTCCCCACGAGGAGATTCCTGCAGAGCTGTCTCACTGCTGCAGGAGCTGCGCTTGGCTCAGCAGTGTAGTCACAGGAGATGAGAACATCACTGCAGCCTGCTCTCTTGCACACACACATGGGCTTAATTCTTGCTTCCACGGTCTGGTCTGGGTGAAGGGAATACTGGTTGTAACTGCTCAGCAGGGAAAACTTGTGACCAAGGAATGATCTGGCACAGAGGGCAAAGGGCCAAATGCAAGGAGGGGTTAAACTCTCCGGAAGCAGAAGTGCCAGAGACTAAATGGCTCCTTGCAAGGGACTGGTGCTGGAGCAAGGGCATATAAGGAATCTGCTTGTGATGCATCTTTTCAGACTCCACATATTACAGAAGGACTCTGCCCAAAGAGTGTTCATTAAATTTCTCTTCTATCTTTAAGAACAAATGTGTGTTTAACTTCCCTCAAGGGGTATCATAAAAACTCCCCATCAGGGATATTTGCCTTCTTAAAGAGTAGTCAGTCTGGGTTTGTGCTGGCACCAGTTCCAGTGCCCAGGAGCTTGGCTGGCACATTAGTGAGGGCAAGGGCTTGCCAGCCATGGAGCCATCCTGCTTCCACAGTGCCAGTGCCCCTCTCACACATGCACCCCTCCCATGAGGCATGTCTGGGAACTCCAGTTATCCCCTGCAGGCTGGGAAGTGAGGTTTTTTCTGCCCTCCTCACAGCACGCCCAGCCAAGAGCCAGGAGTGCTCATGGTTTCAGGATGCACGAGAAGTTTGCACCTAAGGAAACATTTCTTTATTGAGAGTGTGGTCAGACCCTGAACAGGCTTCCCTGGGTGCTGCTGGGTGCCCCAGGCCTGGCAGGGTTTAGGAGGCGTTAGGACAGTGCCCTTAATAACACATTTCACATTTGGTCAACCCTGAAATTGTTGGGCTGTTGCACTGGCTGATCACTGTAAGTCCCTTCCAAATGAAATATTCCATTCTGTTCTATTCTATTCTATTCTATTCTATTCTATTCTATTCTATTCTATTCCATTCCATTCCATTCCATTCCATCACAGTTTTCTGCAGTTTAAGGACAACCGAAAATTGGGGGCACCCAGCGATTGGTCTCCACATAAAGAGGTTATTGAAATAGAAAACATGGAGCAAAAATAAGGGGCAGAGAGGTGTTGTACAAGTTGCAAGATGAAAAAGCCCTGGTCCTTCTTTTGCCCAGGCTTAGGCAATATTGCCAGGCCAGGCTTTGGTGCTTCTCAGCTTGGCTTCACATCTTCTTCCCCCCTGTTCAGACATGGGAGGTGCTGTCACTGCCTCCCTCTGGGCCAGCTGTCTAGACCAGCTTCGGGCTCCACACAGGGGATGAAGCACTTTTGGGGCACGACTCACCTGCCTGACAGGTAGGTCAGAACCAAATTAATCACTAGTACTTTTTTTTTTGCCTCCAGTGCTTATAAATGGAGGTGGGCATGACTTGCTCACATTGGCTTCCCTGCCTTTCAGCCATTTCACACAGGAGGTGAACTGCATCCTGCTTCACTTTTGGACTCTGGCATCTTATTTCCCACTTCACTTTGGGGAAAGCTGGTCATGTTGCCTGGGGCAGGCAGATCTCCAATTCTCTTTCCATGGTGGAACAAGAGAACTTCCCAATATAATCAGAGGAGAATGCTCATGAAAGGTGGAGCCTTAGAGAAACCATTTACTTGCCTCCTGCATGCAAATGTGGTGTTTTACAATGGCAGGAATAGCTTCTACAGCTGCTGAGACATATTCCAAGAGAAAAGTCTGCACAAAGCCGAAGGCAACAAGTGTTCATGGGCAAAAAGAAGAGAAGTAGTGAAAATTAACTATAAAAAAGAATGTTTTGGTTCAACACAAGTGGAAACCTTTTGACCATCAGGAAGGGCAAATGCTGGGGAAAATCTTGTGACTCTAGCATGAGAGGATTTTAAATCCAGGTCAGACACTGTCATAAGTGCCAGAAGCACCACTGTGTGGGAAGGGGATTAGCTGATACCTTGCTGTGTCTCTCAGACCTCTTTTATCATCCTTTCACCTTTTTATGGGCATTCTGTGTAAGCAGCTTGTAGTCACTTGGTATCTAAGACAGCCTGGTCTTCTCCCTCCTGCACCATTCACAGCCAATGAGCTCCTCCAGAGCACTTTAATGATCTCCTCTGTGAGTTACAGGCACATCTCCAGAAAAAAGATGTCACCAATGCAGCTCAAACAGCAGGAACTGAGCGCGGCATTCACCTGTGCCATTCATGAGATCAGCTGGCACTTTAGGGAGCTTTGATATCTTACCAGATATTTCTAGAATGACAGGAACATCCACAATCTCAGTAAGTAAAAACAAGGAAAATTTTGGACACCCGTTAAATTTTGTGTTCTCTTGCTGAACAGTGCAGGTTGAGGGTTGGGGTAGAGACTGAGAAGAAGCTTCTGGCAGTTGCTGAGCCAATGTGCAAGAGCCCGTACCAGCATTTATGCAGACAGAACTGAACCTGCAGTGCCTTGTGCTGCTTCAAAACAGACCAAAGAGTGGTGAAAACCAGATATGAGACATCACAGGTTTTTTAGGGAGCAGTTTCTTTGCATGCAGTGGCCCCTGGCACTCAGGCCCTGGCTGGCTGGGAAGCCACATGCCCTGGGAGTGTTTGTCACTCCTGACTGCAGCACTGAGCCCTGGGCCATGAGGATGCCTCGGGCTGCAGCTCCTGGCTGGATTCCCGAGGTGCTGGGACGGGCAAGGTTAAGGGAGTTCCTCTCACTAGCAGGTCTTGAATTTTTACATTTCCTGCCTTTTATGCATTCACATCAGCAAATTCCCTTGGGAAGAAACAGGGTCTAAGAGAGGGCAGGTGTGGCCTGTGTCTGAATGGAGCAAGTCACAGCCTTAAAGACTGAGAGGGGAACCAGCTGCTTCCTTCCCACCTTGCGCTGCTCACAGGCAGCAGATGGACTGGAGGCTTGGTGGGAGCTGTACAGCCTAGATGATCTGGAGTTAATATCTGTAAGATGTGGAAGTCATGGGAACATCCGGCCAGGCCCTGCGTTGGGAGGGTGGAGCTGGGGACTCAGGGAGCTGGCAGGGTATGGATGTGATCTTTGCTGCACAGGCTGCAGCTGCCTGCCAGTGCATGTCTTGACCTCAGAGCCTTCCTGTTCACTGCAGGGACAAAGTCCCTGGCTTAGGACTTGGCCAAGTGACCCAACCACAACACCAGCTTTGGGAATTTCCAAACCCTTACCTGGTGCTTTACTGGGGCCAAGAGCTGCTACCTCTGCAGCTCAGCCTGAGTGTGGCACAGGGCAGGGGCCACACCCTGATGGCCCAGGGACCATCCCACAGCCTTCATCTGGGCTCTGGTCAGAGCAATCAGGCACCAGGTAATATTCATGCAAAGTCCAATCATTTCTAGAGTTATTCTGGGTTCACTGGCTGCCTCATCCTTTCTGTCTGCTTCCATCAGCACTGGCTGGAGCACTCACACACACGCTCATGGGGAAAGTTCCTGGAATGCAACATGAGGATGACCAGGTGTATTTCTTACCAGAAGGGCTGTACTTCTGCCCAGGAAAGGGACAGCTGCAAGCAGTGTCTGGCTCTGAAGAGATGCATTCCTACAGCTTTTGCTGAAATTCCCAAAAGAACTGGGAAATCAAGTTGTGCTACACCTGCCCCAATCTCTGGATGTGGTTCTTTGCCATTATGTTAATGCCAGGCATGGCACTGGCCCAGGGCAGGGCATTCCTGTAACCCCTGATAGCAACAGCACCAACTGAACCTTGGTAGGAAAGGCCTGGAGATGCTCACAGCTCTCTTTGGGACATTTATGGAAGGAGCAAACAGGTTAAGCTCTGCTGAGCCACAGAGTTAGAGAAGCAAAGACATCCTGCTTCTCTTTACCACGTCACCAGTGTCCCAGTTCTGTAAACATCCTCCCAGCAGGGCCTAAATCAGTCTGTCACATGTCACTGCTCCATCTCCTGTGCTGGCCCTGTGGAAAATAAGAGTGATATGGACTGCAGACAACAGCTCCAGTCACGCTGCCAAGGGAAACCTGGACAAGGCTGTGGCTGTAGAGGGGGAAGAAGATTCATGGCATGGAGGAGGATGTATCTCCTTGAGCCTGTGCCCTCCTTTGTACCTCTGTGACAGATCAATCCTGGCTACTTATCACAGGCAGAAGTGTTTAAATTACTTTTACGTAACAGAACCTGGAAAAAAACCCATCCTTCCTGCTGGGTTTTGCTTCCAAATGAAGACACTGCACTCTCAGCCTTGGCCAGACTGCTGCTGTTTGGCACAGCCTGGCTTTCCAATAAACCCAAGGCCATGGGAGCCTGGCACACAGCGAGGTGTCACTCGTGTCCCTGCAGTGCCAGCTTGGCAGAGCTGCATGGCCAAGGCTGTCTGGGGCCATGGCTTTGGCTGGCTGTGGCTTCCCAGCAGGGAGAGGATGTCTGAGGGCAGGGGGCTGGATGATGAGCAGGTCATGGTGCACTTGGACAGAGAAGGATCTACAAGTTCAGGCACGTTTCCCACCACAAATCCACTGTGGAGGCCAATCTGAGCCTCTTTATTTTCAGGTTAGTTGAAGAAGACAAAAGCTTGAGAACACAAGTGAGGGCAGAATGGAGTAGGCAAAATAGGATCCAATGTGTTTGCAGTTCTTAAATATCTTTTAATCTGATTTCATACTTTTGAGGTTTGACAATGACTGGCAATGCTGAAACTCATTGTTAAAGAATCCAGCCACCCTGTGCTCCTAGGAAAGCAATCCTTGCCCGAAATCCAAGCAACAGAAACAAAATTGTTATAAAAGCAGATTTTAGCCCTGCCACTATTCTGGGAAAAAACAACCATTTTTGGGGTTTTGCACTTCTGTTATAGTGGTACAACTATTTTCTTGACTCCTGTGTTGTTTAAAGAGCCCACAACTGTAGCAGCAATTCCAGGAGTGCTGCAGCTGAGACACCCTCACCTCAGTGCACACCAGCCTGTGGAAATTTACTGTGCAATCCCCACAACACAGGGAGAATGTTCTTCCTTCCTAATCCCTCACAGCTCCTGTACCACAGGATTACTGCTGCTAACAATAGCATATCTAACAGCCAGGGAGCAGCCTGATTTTTCCAATGCTGGGTGTAGTGGTGTCCCACACTACAAACTCAGAACCACAGAACACCCTGGGCTGGGAGGGACCCACAAGGAGCATTGAAGTCAAACTCCCAGCCCTGCAGAGGACACCCCAAAAATCAAACCATGTCCTGATATGATTTTTGGAGTGGTCCTGCTGCTTGAACTGGAGGCCTCTCTCTTAGGGTAGAGTGTGATGGCCACTCTGGAGTGTGTTGTTCCACCTGGTGTTTGATGATGTCTCACTGAAAACCCAAACCAGAAATGCAAAGATATTCTTAGGAGGCTTAAACATGTGCTCCCTGCTTATGGAAAAAGGGAGCTTGGTTTGTGAAAAGGAAAAAAAAAGAGCTTCCCCTAATATTTGGTTTATGAGCAGCATGAAACCTGCAGCAACTCAAATCATGCTTGAGAAGATGTGATTTGGGAGCACATCACTGCAGACAGACCTGTGGTTCACATGTTACCCTGGAAAGATACAGCTCAGCTGAATGGGTATCTTCTGCACCATGCACAGCAGCCTTCTCCTGGCCCAGTGAAAATTTAATTACTCTCTCCTGATGAGGATGGTTGTTCCTGCAGCCTGTGCCTGGGGTACACACTGGGAGTGAGGAGTGAAGCCAAGCTTCTGACTCTGCTCAAACAAAGGTGCTGCTTGAATCCCTGCTCTCCGTGCCCACCCTGAAAAGGCTCTGTTAAACCAGGCATTGCTCTGCCAGAAGTTTTGATAAAATTGTTTCTTGGGAGCTCGCCTGGCCAATCTGCAGTTTGCACTTGATTTCCCTGGATATTCAAACAATCCAGCTACTGACAGGACATTTGCTGAAAAACAGCCCAGCAGCTCTGCAGAAAGCACTTTGGCACCCTCCCAGCGTGTTGGGTGGCTCATCTGAGCAGTCAGGCCCAGGAATGCAGCCCCAGTGCAGAACACTTGTGTTTGCTACACTGGAAAACAGGATGCAAGTGGTAAAAACAAGGGAGAAGGGCAGGGCTACTCAGTGCATCCTGAGAAAAGGGGAGCCTGGAGTCCTGCTGGAGAAGCTCAGGTTGTGGGTGCTCTGCCCAGGCTGATAAAGAGATAAACCTGGCTTAACCCCCACCTAAGCTTCCAGAGAGAGGTGGGAGATGGGCTAAGGGACCTGCTCTGATCTTCCCTGCTTTGTCCCTGAGGAGCTCAGGCATGCTGCATGGACACAGGGCATCAGGGAAAGTTCTGTTTGGGAAGAGGGAGTTCAGCCTTTGAACACCCTCCTCTCAGATGCTTTGCCTTAGGAGCAGCATGTCTGGAAGGGCAGAGCTCTCTCTGGGGCTGTTTCATGCAGGGAGCTGGGCACACCAACCCCTTTGTGCAGTGCAGTCACTGGCAGGCCAAGAGCTCCTCAGTTTTGCAGTGGGACAGGAAATAACCTTCAAGTGACCTTGCTGGAGACCATAATGCCATTGCCATTAGCAGGAGGAACAGTGAAACTGGAGCTCCTGGATCTTCCTAAGTCCCAGCATCCTGTATGGACCACAGAAACTGCCTTTGCACCTTGTTAGCACTGAAAACCATGGTGGGGATGTTAGGAAACAAGGCAGGAAAATCCCACTAGTGCTGAGGAGAGCTTCAAACAGCAGCAAGGATTTTCAGGGGGGTGTGCAGCCTTGCCAGTGACTTTCACACTGAAGGTGTCCTCATGCCATCCCTTCCCCCGTGCTGCTCCTGAGAGCTGAGGGACCCTCTGCCCCTGCCCACACTGAGCAGCAGCCATGGGAAGCAGTTTGCTGTCCAAGCCCTGGTTCAGAGGACAGCCCATGCTCCTGCTCTCAGCTCCTTTTTAGCACATGCCCCTGTGAAAGCTGTCTTCAGCTTGCTCATCACGGAATTTCAGCAAAATCAGTGTTTTCTCCTGTGTGTTTATTCCCATCACACTGTCACGGTGCTCTCACTAGCACTGGTGCACATGGCCAGGCAGGGGTGCACCAAGGCCAGGTCTGGACTGCAGATGGGTGTGGGAGAGCAGCTGTGTGGCCCTGAGCAGGCTGGGGTGTCAGCCAGGAGCTGCAGGTGAGGGCTGTGCAGTGAAAGCTGCAGCTCCTGGGCTGGGCTGGGAATGCCCAGTGTGATGAGTAAAGCCATGGTTGACTCTCACAATTAAAAGAGAAATATCATGAATATTTGTTAAGAGAAGTTTTATAAATTCACAGTTGTGTTTTACTCCCCTTGTGTCGTTATCAGGGGTGCCCTGGGTTTGGGACATTTGGGAGGGTCAGCTCATTACCATGGCAACAGCTGACCTCCAAAAAATGTTTAAGAAAGTGATCTCATGCACTGGACAGTGAAGGAGGAATTGATGGACAGAACTTTAGGGGGGCTAAAAGGTTAAAAGGTAAAATCTCCATGGTGTGGGTGAGTGCATGGTGGGGAAATCCTCTGCTCCCAGCTCCGTAATATTTTCTCTATTCAGTCTTCTGTTTTTAATAAGGCTTTAATAAGTCTTTTAAATTTTTGAAAATGAGGACCATTTCTCACACCAGCACCCATCAGCTCAGGACAACAGGAGCTCCAGGACTGGACAAACTGGCACAAAGTGCACCCACTGCAGCTGCCATTCGGGTGAGGATCTGCAAGTCACTGCTGCCTGCTGCTCCTCTCCTGCTCCAGCCCTCCCCAGTCTGGGGATGACAAAGGGCTGGGCCACAGGGACCTGGGCTGGAAGGTCTCCATGGCCATCAAGAACTTTGCCAGGTCTCACTGTGACTGCAGGTTTCAGGCATGTGATTTGGGACAACCTCTGCTTTAGAAACTATTCCTGAAAATAGTTTAAGGGCACCTTGGTATGATTGCCTCCATCCCAGCTTGGGGGATAAGAAAGTTTAATAGTGTTCAGTGTCAGTGGCCTCAGGGCCAGGAGCAGTGCCAGTCACATTTAAATTACTGCTACAGATGAAGGTAAATGCATCTATAGCAGTAATTTACCTGATTTACCTGTCTGCTGGTAAATCCCTGGGTATCTCCTCCTGGGTGGAGAAGCAGCCATCAGGTTATGAGTGGGGTGAGGTGGAGCCAGGGCTTCAGTGAGGCCCTTCTGCATCCAGCTGGGCATTTCAAAGGCTGTTTTCTGCTCAGTTTCCCATCACCTTCCAGCAGGAGCACTGCAGCATGCCAGAGTCACACAATCCTTCGCTTAAGGAGCTTTCCCATCCGCTCTCCAGACAAAACACTCAGCCAGCTCTTAGAATGCCTGAATGTCCAATTCTTTTCATAACCACCTCAAAAGTGTGGCCAGTGTTAAAAACAAGAGCAGGCTCCAGGTACTAAAGTGATTTCAGCATTTATTACAATAAAACAAAGGCCTAAAGCCAGGGCCCAGGCCGAGCAAGAGCGTTCCCGTTGAGGATGCTGCAGCATCGATGGATGGCTTCAGCACCGATGCCCCTGATGTTCCAGGTGGAGCAGCACACCTTCCCTGGGTCAGATGCCCCTTTTTATCCTGTTTTTTGTCCCTCTGGATTGGTTTCTGTTTGGATCCTTCATTTGCATGAAGGTTTAAGGCCCTTGATTAGCCCATGATGGTTCTGTCCAGGCTGGCTCGTGGTGCACTTTACTTTGGTTGTGTTGTGGTACACTGAGTACAGTATTCCTTATAACTACCCTTTTAACCCCTTTTACAATATAATAACCAAACTAACAGTACATGCTTAACGATCTATCCACTATTTTACAACAGTTTCTAACCTATTTTTAACAGGCAGGGTGCAAGGTGTGAAGATCCTGGGGCAGCGGGGAGGGAGCCAAGCGGGGCCAGGGGAATGGAGCTGGAGCTGGAGCAGGGATCAGTTTTCGTCTCTCTGGGCTTTTCTCCCTCCCTGCTCCCTTTCATCAGATCGCTCCCGGTGCGACCTTGAGGGTGCAGTGGGGGAGGAGGAAAACGTGGCAAAATGTGTGCAGGGGGAGAAAACACTGCATTGGCACAGCTTCAGCAGGTGACTGTCCGGGGCGAGCTGAGCCTCGAGGGTCAGGGCAAGCAGGGCAGGAGGAGAAAACCTGGGGGTCTGGGGTCCATGAGAGCCCCCCGCCCCCATCCCGTGCTGGGTTATTTGCGGAGTCAGCAATATCCCCTCCTGAAAGGCTCCAGAGAAATTAACTCATTGTTCCCCAGCCTGGCTGGAGCTCGGCTGTGCGGGCTGGGGGCCCAGGGCAGGATCGAGTTACTCGGGTGATGGGTAAAGGGAAGGGAAGGGAAGGGAAGGGAAGGGAAGGGAAGGGAAGGGAAGGGAAGGGAGCCGCCTTTGTTCTTCCCCCCATCCGGATTTCTGTGATTTTCTGTGAATTCACCCTCTTCTTTAGGGAATTGCACAGGGCAGGGCACAGCTGATGGTCACAACTTGGACTTGATCCTGTCATTCATTTTCATGGAGTAAATGCTTGTTGGTTTTTTTTTTTGTTTTTTTTTTTTTGGCTGAAACTAAGCGGGGTGCCCAAGCAGGAAAAAGGCTGATGCTGCTGGTGGGATGCTGGTGGGCCCTCTGCCCTCGCCCCATCCTTGGGCAGTGATGGGTTGTGTCAGCCCTCACCCAGCCTGTTTGGTGCTCATCAGCAGCTGGTGGAGGGCTCTGACACTCCCTGCCCCAACTCCTGCCCACCTTGACAGCAGCAGAATGAACCAAGGGACTTTGACCTTAATGTGGGGACAGTGAGCAAATTACAGGCACATTAAGGATCAGGCTCAAGCAAGGAGAACGAGTGAGTTGCACTGCCACAGCGTGAAGGGTGTGGATCAGAGGTTGGAAAATCCCCAGACACAGGAAAATGAAGAAATGAGGCACCAAAATTTTCTTTGATACACTCAGTGTGACTCAGAGGCACAGGAAGGCTGATCCTGGGAGAGGAGCAGCGGGTCACGAGCTGCAGGGCAGGGTCTGCCCTGGGGAAAGGAGTGATCTGCAGGTAAAGACAGCCTGGCCCTGGGCATCACCCACCCAGGGACACTGAGCAGCTGACAGATGCCAGTCACTGGGATGGTCCCAGTCAGCCAGGGTTCATCAGCCTTCTCTGGTCACTCAACAGTTCTTGGCTTGAAACTGCAGGGTTAGAGTAAGCCTGAACTATGTCCTGACAGTGGGCTGTGAGCCCTAAGCCTCTCCTGACCATGGCTGCACTGCTGTCCCAGAGCTTTTCTGATTCCTCAATGGCTGGGTTGGGAGAAGGCACACCATCAGTGGGTTTTCTCATTTTGCAATTCAAACCAGCTTTTTTTTTTTTTTTTTTTTTTTTTTTTTCCCCCTTGGTCATTGAAATATTCCCCTGAAACATTTCAGCTCCATGAAATCATTACTTGCAGAATAAAAATTTTACATGGAATTTTCCAGCAAGACTGGTGACATGGCAGAGGTCTCGGCAGGGCAGCCAAGCTCTGCAGCCCATCAGCTGTGCTCAGCCTGTCCCACTTCTTCCACAACAGGATCAAAAGGCCACTGAGATTACCAAGCTTTCAACTTTCAGCTCCCCCAGGACCTGGAGGCTGAGGAGGTCCTGTATTGCTTTGGCCAAGCAATCAAAGTTTATAGAGACTTCTCAGTAGGACGGGTGGAAGAAACACAGAGAGCAGGAAGCAACTGCTGAAACTGCCAGTGATTAAAATGCAATAAAATGTTTGCCTTCTGCTGCTGAGCAAGAAGTGTGGCATGTGTTTTGCTGAGGCAGCAGAAGTGGTTGTGTTCACTGAATGAGCAGCTAATGAAAAGCATTTCAAGCAGGAAGCAAAGCTGATGAAGATTACGAGCCTGCTTATATCTTGGAGAATTAAATGGCCTGGGCTGGATACTCCTGTTTTACACTGGATTTTGCATTGATCAAAGAGGATTTACTCTGCTCTGCACCAGTGTGGGAGCACTCCTTTGTGCCAGAAGCTGCTTGTGAACATCCCTTGCCAGGGTGATGTGTCAGCAGAACAAATGCCCCTGGACAGGGCAGCTCAAGCAGATCACACTTCTGAGCAAAATTCGTCTGGCAGCAGCCATTTGAGCTGAAGCAGTCCCACGGGAGCAGTGCTGAGCTTCCAATCATGCTCATTCCTCCTGGGCTGCAGTCCTGTTGGGCTGCAAACGGAGCGGGGTCAGCTAATGGGGTGGCTGCAGCCATTTCCTCTTTATTGGGGTGCCTGCATGTCCTCCTCCCCTCCTGTCACTGCTATTGGCCAAGTCCTGGGGCAGCACCAGGCCCTGCTGTGCTCAGACATTGTGGGCACAGGAGCAGCAGCAGTTCCTGCCCTGGAGAGCACAAAAAAGGGGTCACACAGCTCCAGGCTGTGGGGTGGGACTGGGCATAGGTACTGGCAGGGAAACCCAGGATGGCACCTGGGCTCTGCCTCTCTTCTGGGAACAGAGGGGCACAGGATGCTTACCTGCCTCATTGTGAGGGGTTTAGACTGAATATTAGCAAAAGGTTCTTCCCCCAGAGGGTGCTGGCACTGCCCAGGCTCCCCAGGGAATGGGCACGGCCCCGAGGCTGCCAGAGCTGCAGGAGCCTTTGGACAGCGCTGCAGGGATGCCCAGGGTGGGGTTGGTGGGGTATCTGGGCAGGGCTAGAAATTCTGTTTCCTATGGTCCCTTCCAACTCAGGCTGTTCTATGATTCTCTGATCCCTGATATCAGTTTTCTTTGGAGGTGAACTGAGCTACCAGCACATGGCAACACACAGTGGCTGAACAGTCACCATTCCTCAAATTGTGTGATACAGAAAGTGCTGATAAAGCTTGGAAAACCCACAAGGCAGTGTCTGGATGGGGAACAAAGCAGGGAGGTGTACTGGAAATGCTTGTATTTGCTGCTATCACATGGTGCTCTCAAAACAACAGGAGAGGAAACTGAGGTGTCCCGGACGGCCAGGCAGAAAAGGAGGAGGCTGCTGGCTGCTGTAGGGGAAGGGAATGGGAAGAGAGCTCAGAAATCACACGGCACAGAGGAGATCCTCACATGAAGAAAAGGCAGGGAGAAGTTGTGGCACATCAGGGTGCCCATGTTGCCCTGGCCACTGGCTGGGTGTGTGCAGGTCCCCTGGCTTCTGTGGGATCAGGCCAGGGACTGGTCCAGTGGTCAAGGGTTTTTCTGCAGATTCGTCTTCAGGCAGAGCAAGACTCCCAAGTTCCCAGTGGAGGGAGCATCACGGTCAGACTGAGCAACCCCTGCATTACTGCCCTGGACAGCTTTGGCACAGGGTGGCATCTAGGAGACAGGAGCTGATCTTGTGGCAGGGACCTTCAAAGCCTATGTTTCCTTTCATCAGTTGTTTCTGATTACACAGTAAACTCATCACTGAGCTTGAATGCATTTTTGTCCCATTTTAAATGTCAGTAACAGGCTGGGGGTTCCCAGGAGCAGTTTATGGCAGGCATAAGGCTGGAAGCTGGTGAGATTCCTATCAGCCAGCAACTCAGCTGGAAAGACCAAAGGTCCTGAGGAAGGGTGTGGACAATTCTGGGGCAGGGCTGGTAATGGAGACACAACTCATGGCATCAAATAAACCCATTTTGTTTGGGGTCCCATTAGAGGTGAGAAGCAAGCTTGTCCTTGGAGTGCCATGAGCAGGTGATTCCTTGTCAGGGTACAAAAAAAGCTGCCTCTGAGTGAGGGCAGTGGAAGGAGGTGGTGTCAGGGTGGGTGCTGGTGCCCAGCAAGGCTGATTGTCCGCTCTCTGCTCTGCAGGGTCATGCCCAATGTGAATTTAACTGCTGTGGAAGGTGAACACTGTTAATAATCCTCTGTGTCTTCCTCCTCCAGGGACATTTTTCAATGGTAGGATTTTCTCTGGTCCCTGATTATTCCCCAGTGCTCCTTTAGAGGTGGTCTCTGCTCCCAGCTGTAGTTCTAATAGTGTGGCTTGGTTAGGGAGGGGGAGATGCTTCAGGGAAGTCATGCCCTGAGATGGACTCTGATTTCTGGTGAGGTGTCTAGCACTCCCCTAAGTTTTCCCAGAATGATCCAGAAGCCAGCAGCATATCTGAAAGCAGCACTTCCCTGGGGCCTAACCACGGTCATTACTGACATTTTCTTTATTCTTGGTGCTGGTAAAACCTGCTGTGTCTCTCCTGGCAAAAAAGTGTGGCTTGCTCTTCAGATATGGAACCATAAAATGTTTGCAATCTGAAATCACCCCCTGCCTTGCTCAATGCATCCAAAACAGCCTCCATGTGCAGTCACTGACATCTGGCAGCTTTACTGGCACCTCATTAGGAATTTCCTGCAGGGCCAGCTAAATGCAGGAGACACCAACTCACCGAGTTGGAGCTGTTCTGTGTCCTCACAGCACTGTGTGGCTGTGCTGCTCCCAAACCCATCTGCAGGGGCTGGGCTGGGGTAGCCCAGTGCCAGAGCAGAGCATCGTGCTTGCCTGCCCCATCCTCCCCTGAGGGCAGGGCTGTGATCCTCACAAGACTCTCCAGGCTCTTCCACACCACGGCTCCAAAGTCTCTTCTAGGCAGCACATTACAAATTCATGTGTGTACAAACTTGTTTGGATAGCTCTTCCCTGGCTCCTCTCTTCCTGCTCCCTCCAGGGCAGGAGGCAGAACTCATCCTTGGCAGCTCTGCCACGCTGCCAACCCCAGAGTTCTGCTCAGCTCTGCTGAAGGTGGGCAAGGTGTCTTCTCAGGAGAAAACCTGGCAGGGATCCCTGCCTTGTGAGAGCTCAGCTCAGCCAAAGGCCCAGAAGGATCCTGGTGAAACAAGTGCAGGCACGTCTGCTCAGCCTGGCTCCAAGAGATACCAGCATCAAGAGCAGGGTAGCAAAGCACAGCTAATGGATGGAAAAACACATTCCTAGGGTTACTCACTTCCAAATCTTGCGAGACGTGCTAACACAGCCCAAAACAACAATTCCTCCAGAGTTTTGATTTCTTCAGCAGCATTACACTGATGGCTTTGGCTAGCTCCAGGCTGCCAGTCAAACCCCATATGTGCTTTTAAGAAGGTCACCGCTGAGAAAACTGATCTCCCATGAGCTCTCTCAGTGTGCCCAGGCCTGCAGAGCTGCAGCACTGCCCGTGCCAGATTCCAGAGCCTGGCTGGGACCTGCTGTGGGCTGGTGGGAATGGCTGGAGCTCTCAGCCTGGTGCACCTGCACGTTCCTGCAGCGACGTGCTGGGTGGTTCTGTTAAACGGGTTAAACCAACCTGTGCTGCCCAGCACGCGCTGGGGAAGGCTGAGTGTAGAAGAAGGCAGAGTGTAGAAGAAGGCTGAAGGTGTAGAAGAGCTGTGGGAACGCCAGACAGCTCGCTGAGGTGGCTTCATCACACAGGAGCTCCTGGGGGACAGCGCCTTGCTGGTGTCACCCGCGCAGGCCCGGGAGCCCGTGCAGGCTCTGGGGCAGGCAGGGCAGTGGGAGCAGGGCAGCAGGACCTCCAGCCATGCCTTTGGCTCCCTCTCTTCATCTCCCACTGTGAGGGTCTCCAGAGCCCCATCACTGCAGCCAGGAGGGGAGCAGGATCTGGAGGTGATGCAGGATGGAGGCCTGGCCTGTCCAGCCCAGAAAGGAGGGCTGCAGCTGATGCCTTATGATTTAGCTTTTATATTTTTCAGACCCTGTACTGCTTTAGTGTATAACTCTAAAACTGTTGCTGTTCTCCCATTTTATTCAGACAAAACAATTCCTCTCTAGGCCTGAAACTCACGGAAACCCTACAGCCTCAGGCCCAGAGAGATGTAAACAACAGTGAATTGGGGGGGCAAACTTGGAGTAAATTACTTCATTACCTAAAACTGTAATTGGAGAATTAACCCCTGATATGCAAATTGACCAAACTTATAAATATGTGAAAAATTAATGACCACCATCCATCTTGGGTGTAGCCCCTCAAAGGCTTTTGACTTCCCAAGGTGTATCTGTTGAAGGCCTTCAATAAATACCTGCTTTTATTGTCTTAATTTTGTGTTTTAGGTAGCCACTCCAAGGCATCACAGCAAGGACCATGCCCTGAGCAACCAGGGCCTGGGAACAGCCAGGCTGCTTCCCACAGGCAGGATTGTGCTCTTGTGGTTTTAATGGGGAAAAAAACCCCCAAACAATGGAGATGATAGCCCATCAGCAGAGCCAGCTAATGGGAAATAAATCTGGTAGCAAAAGTCACTGTTCAGAGGGGGCTGTTTGGGAGATGTTTCTGTTGGGCTGGTGATTGCCAGTCTGTGTTTTGCAGCCTCACTTGGTTTCTATCACTGCATGTGGATCAGATGCAGTCACTGGCAGAAAATTCTGGATGACAAGGAACTAAGATACTTTTAATTTCAACTACAATCCAATTATCTTTCTCCCTCAAAGACCTGAACTGCAAAACATTTGCTTCAAACAAAATTAAAATTAATTATCAGGTGCAAACCCATGCGTGATGGTGTGTGAGGACAGGTACAAAGCTGTCAGCACATGCTGGAACAATCAGAAAGGTAAGTTGTGCCCCACAGACAGCAGGGCACATCACTTAGGAAGTCTTTGCCCTGGGTCTGCTGCAAAACTGAGAGCAATTTGTTCAGATCCAGCTCAGAGCTCAAATTTGTTATGGTTTCACGTGGGTCAAGTTTGTGATAAAGCAGCATTCCTTATCAATGGGGGGCATCTCCAGAGCTGAACCAGGGCCGGCTTGGCAGAGTTTTGGCTTTTTGAGCTGTAGCCAAAAGAAACAGCTGCTGGTCCCTGCTCTGGGGCTGTGTCTTGGAAGCACATCCCTGCACATCCTCCTTTTTCTCTCCATCCACAATCCAGAGTGGCAATATTCAACAGAAACAAAGTGCAAGGAACACGAATCCCAGCCTTCCTCTGAAATCAAACTGGATTTATTGCTGCCCAAGTGCTCATTTTTGCCAAGCATTCACCAGCCAGTGGGCAGCCGAGCCCAAAGGCCGTTGACAAACCTTTTGGTTACACTCACATTTTCACTGTTTCTGTGTAAAAACCCATTTGAAGAGGCTCATTTCATGCTTGCAGGATTCTCTCACATTCACTCATCTTTCTCTTTTTATCTTCACTGCTAATTTCCAAACTCCTGCCACCATTTTCTTGGTCCCTGGAGAAACCAATTAGCTTTTTAACCCATTGCTCTGTGCAGATCCCAGCTGCTTCTCCTTTTGACACATGCATGTGAACTCTGAACATTGAACTCCTTGGCTGCACCTTGATTTCGAGCCCCTTGTCCATCGGGATGTACCCAAGCTTTGCCAACAAAAAGCAGAGATCAGTTTTGATATCATTCCCAATAATTTTTTAATCTGCTGCACAGGGCTGCTTCTGACCACACTGCTGACATCAGCCAGGTGTACACAAATACTTCCTCCCAATTATTCCCTGTGTGTGCCCGTGTGAGCCATCCCAAATTGCCACACAGCTCCCCAGACAGCTGTATTGACACAACTGGAGGGGTGGGGGCAGGAATTTCTCAAACTGGCTTTGCCACTACAAAAATGTTGGTAGCACCACACCCTCCAGCTGCCTGGGAAAAGGGTAGTTGGGAAGGTGGCAACTCAATCAGCTGCCTGGCAGGAGGGTGAGCCTGGTGTGAGCAATCAGCACATCACAAAGGCTTTGTGTATTCCAGGCCCGACAAGCTCCGACAGCGCTTCATTTGCATTGCCACAAACAAGAGATCCCCAGTTGTAAATACCTTAAATTTCCTAAATTGATTAGTTAGAAGGAAGGAAGGGATGGGGCGAGGGAGGTTGAGCTGTTTTGAGGATACGCACACAGTCAGGGCTGTGTGACAGCCCTGCCTTGTGCCTGGAGCTGCAAGGAGCAGAGGAGGGTCCCACGAGGGACCAGCATTAGATGGGATGTGCCTATCTCACATAAGGATTATCTGATAAATAAACATTAGTCCCCGTGTATTTATTCAGAAATATTCTACTGAAGTGCTCTGGAGTGGGGCTTGGTTGCACAAACCCACATTGCCATATGCAAAATACGCCCAAGTTTTGCCAAATGCATTTGTTTTCCTGCAGGAAAATGCAGATCAAAGCGTCCTACCTGGGTTGCAGGGAATATGCTGAGGGTGCCTCCTTATCTGCTTCAGTGACTTTCTCCTAAGGAAATCTGTGCATCCCATGATCCTTCCCAGCCCAGTGTGCAGACCTGTGGTCTCTCTCCAGCTATTGGAGCTATGAGCTGAACCTGTGTCCATGAGATTGTTCATCCAAAGGCAGATGCTTTTGGCTATTTATTTTTCATTCCAGCCAGCTTACAAAGCACTGAACTAGGTAGTGCCTCTTCCACCCACCTTTAAACCTAAAGGACCAGGCTGAGCAGAGAAAGTTTGATGCTGGCAGTGGGACACACAATCACAGAATTGTGACATAAACTGATTTCACTGACAGTGTTTGAGGCTTGGATATACTGATAAAACTCCCCTCTAGCTCACACCTGATTTGTTTGCTCAGGCCCAAGCACAGCTTCAATATGCACAGTCAAAACATGGTGTAGGAGCAGGAAAACCACAGAATCACAGAATGGATCAAAGATCACCTGCTTCCAACCCCTCATCATGGCCAGGGATGCAGGGCTCTGCTCAGTAGGATCAGACTCAGCACCAGACCTCCTTCAGCCCTGACATTTGGGAATATTTTGTCCTTTCCCTGCTCATCGGCTGGATGTCCCCTGCCCCAGGGAGCACACTTCCCCTCACCTGCCTTGCTGCATGTCCCTGCTCTGCAGAGCTGGTCCAGCTCCTCCTCTCAGCTGCAGGAATGGCAGTAAATGCATTTAATTCCTATTTTGTAGGCACCTATGAGGCTGGCCAGGCACACCTGTGCTACAGCAAGGTGTTACTTTCTCTTCTAATGGATCATCTCGTACTTAATTTCAGTTTTGAAACAGGGACATGTCAGAAGAGGGAAAACAGAGGTGAAACATCAACGTAATGCCTTTGCAGAGAGGCAACATTTTCCTGCTTCTTGGAAAGTGGAAGTTCACGTTGCTCAGACAGCTGAATTGAAACCATGTTCTGTCATGTCTTGCTGCTCTTGTGGTTCAGTTTTTTCCCTTGAACGGATCCTCTCAGTGACATTGTTCTGCACTTCTGAAAATGCTAATTTGGCACTGTTCTCCCTGACGTAGCACCCGAGAGTGTCCAGCTGCAGGGTTGGGGAAGGGACACAAGAAACAAGAAGAGAAAATTTCAAAGCCATTTGGGAACCAGCTGGCAAACTGCTGCGCTGCTGGCAAACACACCAGGGCAGGCAGAGGCAGCGAGGGCAGGGCTGGAGCCTGCTCCTGGGGCTCACAACTGAGAGTGCCTGAACGTCTGACAGGATAGCTAAACAAACGGCACAACAGAAAATAAAGTAACTGTTCCAAAAATCAAGGATTGCAGCAGCTACTCTGCAGTTACTGCGCAGCGTACCCCCAGCAAAAATGAATTTAACCTGAGCTCGTCTTCTCTTGTTATATATTTCTGATGTGATCTTGAAAATAATTTTAGCCTGGAGCTTTAATAACATCAGAGGGGAGTCCATGCAGTTCAAATACCCCCTGATTTTGCAATTTATTTTTTGCGTAGGGGGACGTAATGAGTAGCATTCAAGAGTTATTTTTTAAAGATTTTAAGGTTAAAGTTTTAAGATTTAATACCATGAACAGCTTTGTCCTCATGGTGGAGAAATGCAGCAAAGGTATTAGGAGTCACAGAAATAAATATACATAGAAAAGCTCAATTTCTTCTCAGAGCCTCGAGGGTTTCTCTGCACTCCTGATCCTATCAGTGCTGTCACAAGTCCTGAGCACTTCTGGGCCATTTCTTCAGGCATTTTGATTGTTATGGAAATAGGCCAGTGTTTCATCATGGAGGGAAGCAATAACACAGGTGGAGGGGAAGTGAATTTTATGCAAATATTTTGTTTCTTGTTTGTAAGAGCCTGGGCACAGCTCTAAATTCCTCCTGCTCAGGGATCCAGCACAGCCAGGTCCATCTGTGGCTGGATGCAGCCACAGGGAGAATCCTGTTTGCTGATCCCCGTGAGACAAAGTTTTAGACGTCTACTAAGAAACAGAATTGAAACTTGTTTGGAAAGTGTGATTTCCAAGAAAATGAATTCTTGGGGTAATTGAAATTTGGTTTCAGTCTGAAACGGGCTGAAACTTTCAATGTTTCCTTTGAACAGAAAATGTTCCAGATGTTTCCAAGATAGACAGCTGTCAATCAGCATCATGGCTAGGAACAACTGCTGTTTCCAGCTGTTTCCAGCTGTTTCCAGCTGTTTCCAGCTGTTTCAGGTCCCGGAGTCCCCGGCCAGAGGTGACCCAGGTGCCTGCAGTGAGGCCAGCTGCTGCTCTCACTGCTGCTCTGGAAGCCCCAGGTCCAGCTGTGAACTCCAAAATCATCCCCAAACGAAGCCATTTCCAACAGGAAATGTGGGGCTTTGTGGAGCAAAGTGTTTCCCAGAGCAATCAGCAGTTTCATGGGCTGAGACCAGCCCTGGCCCCTTCCCACACACAGCAGCAGCAGCCCCTGCAGCCAGCTCCTGCCACCATGGACACCACAGCCAAACTGAATAAACATGCTCCAAAAATTTAACAGTTTCAGCAGGATTCATTTTTACTTTCATACTTAGTGGTTTCTGCCTGATTTAGGAAATTTCTCCAGTTTCTTGTCAGCTTAAATTTTTTTTTTCCTGTGAAATACGTTGTGTAAGCAGCTAATTTTGGACAGTGTATTTTCTCTGCATTCTGTAATGAAGAAATTATTTGAGAAAGACTGAATTACTTTTATTTTTATAGATAGTGCTTTATGAAGATATGGAGGACAAATACTTCACAAATATTGAAATGAATCTGCTGAGGATCTGCTGAATCTCTAGTGGAGGACATTTCTGAAAGACCTTCAGAGACAGTAAAACCAGCAGAGATTACTCCAGCTCCTTGTGTGACCTCCTGAATATCAGCTCATGGATTCTTCCACTTTCCTTTGAGCCAAATGCATCAGAAATGCTTTTTCAAGCCCTGCAATCCTTGTACACAGATATTACCTGCTGGAAAATGTATCCCATGCCAAAATCAAGTGCTGCTGCCAAAGCAAAGGTTCCTTACTTGCAACTTATTTCCACTTTGATTTTTTTCCAGCACCCACTCACAGGCAGATCTCGCTTTCTGTCACTTCCCAGCACTTGTTCACAGATAAATTAAACACGCTGACCACCTCACCTTTTTCACCACCAGGCAGATTTCCTAGACGTTCTGCATTCTTTTGAAAGCCCCATTTAGCAGCTGTTTTTAACAATGGGATGTGACCACCTCCACAGCCCGTGAGTGTGTGACATCCATTCCTTGAGCTTCCAGAGGTGTTTATAGCCGGGCAATAGCTCCCTAATTACCTCGTGCCTCCCCGCTGCTCTTATGTGGAGGCTGCCACAGCACTTGTTTTCTCCCAGCCTTGTAAATATTTCATGGCATTCCTAGATTTATTAAAAATATCATCATCCCAGGAGAGCATCCCCCCTTCCAGACCCTTGGCCCCAGGTTATTGGAGCTGTTTAACTTTGAAGTTTCTAAGCAATCGGTTAAACTTTGTTTTTCCTGATTGCAGTTTAACACCCTGCTTCTCTTGGGGGTGGAGCAGACACTTGTGTGTTATCTCAGCTTGCTGGGAAAGCCTCTCCCACTATCTTCTAGATATTAACAAAACAGTGAGTGAATTCCTTGGAGCTGTGTTAATCCCTGATCCTTTCAATCCAGGGAAGGGCCTGTGGCATCTTCAACCCGTACATTTATTTCTGATGCATTTCAGCAATTCCAGGTCTTTGTCCTTCTCCTCGTGGCTGTTCCATCTCTGTTTATTTTGTATTTGAATGCATTCTCATAATGGGTTTTATTTTCAGTCCACACTATCCTTCCCAACCCATGAGGTGTTAGCAGTACCCAGGCTGAAAGCCAGCAGTCAGCTGAGATTGTTCCTGGTAAGGCAGGGATCCAACAACTTTTATTTCACACTTGATTTTGTGATTAGTTTTTCAGGCTTTCAAGGCCTTCTTAGCCACCAAAAGGACATAAAAACTGGGTTTTTAAAACAACCTGTGGTTATTTTAATAGTGACCTGTGGTCATTCCAACCTTTGATTGTTGAAATTCAGACAAATTTACTCCTGACTGACTAAAGGAAATATTTCAAACCTACCCAAAGCTTCCCCTCAGTGGAGACCCCAATGCTCCTTTCACATCCATTTAGACTTCAAATTGTTCCTCAGAGGAGCTGGGCACTGCCCCGTGGGTCCTCAGCTGTAAATCAAATGTGGACACTTCTCAGATTATCAAACCTGTGCCCAGAGCTCTGAGCTTGGCCAGTGGTGGGTCAGGCTGGCTGGACAGGGAAGGGAAGGGAAGGGAAGGGAAGGGAAGGGAAGGGAAGGGAAAAAGAAGAGAAGAGAAGAGAAGAGAAGAGAAGAGAAGAGAAGAGAAGAGAAGAGAAGAGAAGAGAAGAGAAGAGAAGAGAAGAGAAGAGGAGGAGAAGAGAAAGCCATGCTTGTCCTGCAAGCATCTCCAATGATGTCAAGTAAAAAGGGAGATGTCCCCAGCCATGGCAGAGCCTTTCCTGTGTCCTCAGCCATGGCAGAGCCTTTCCTGTGTCCCAGCAGTGACTCACAGCAGTGCAGACATGTCACGCTGTGGCTGCTGCTGTGGGCACTGTGTGACATATGAAGTCATTTTGGTCCCCTGACTCACACTGAGGGTGCAAGGGCACTGCTCAGAGTTGATGATTTTGTGTTTCTCCCTGTGATTTCATCACTTCAGACATTCGGAGGCTATTTAAAGTTTTGGTTCCTGATTTTTTTTTCAAATATTTTATCTCTTAAAATCAGAGCCTGACTTCCTAAGAAACTCTGAAGTAACACCCTGCCAGTGGGGAGGCCCTCCCCAGTGAAGCAATATCCTCCCCAGGGTGACACTGCCACCCTGGCTGTGTCACCAGGCCGTGGGTGTGGGCTTTTCCTCGATGCAGCCAAAGCCCTGTGGTGCTTTCCATACTCACAGATGGCAGCAGGGCCAGGCATGGGAAAACACAGGGGGAATTTACAATCCACTCCATGGTTTTGCCACTGGATTTCTAATTTGGAACCTCTGAAGCTGTGGTGAAGACCCCATGGCCTGCTCCAGGCATGTTCCTGATGGGGGGGTTTGGGATCACAGCTGGCTCTGCAGCTCCAGAGTGGAGGCTCCTGCCTCTCTGGATTTCCTCAATAAAGACACCTGTGTTTCCCAGGGTGAGAAATGTGTTTTCCAGAGATGAGAAGGTCCTTGTCACATGAGGTGTCACATGGTGAAAAGGGGGATTGTCACAGGAGCTGCCTGGAGAGGGGCAGACCCCTGATTCCTTGAGCATCCCTGGGCTTGAGGCCAGAGTTCTCCATCAAAGCATTTTGGTGAGGTGAAAATAGAAGAGTTTTATGAATTCATTGTCTTGGCTGAGGTATAAAACATGAAAAAAATTTTTTTGATTTGACTCAATACATGACCAAAAAGCCAAAAATAAAGCAAAATTAGAATTTAACCCAACAAAACTTTGCATTCTCTTGAGTTTTCACATGATGTTTCAACTTAAACAGACTGATGAATCCACAGATATGTGCAGGCATATGTTTGGTGTACTCCATCTTTTCCAGCAGCTGAAATCCCGTAGTTCCCAACTCCTTGGAGCCCTTGAGAAGGTGCTCAGAGAGACAGGGGGAGCTCAGCTGGGGAAACACTGGCAGGTCAGGCAGGGACACAAACCAGGTGTGAGCAGTGCCTCCTTCAGCAAAAGTCACAGAGGGGAGTGAGGGAGGACCAGCCCAGTGTTTGTGCTGCCTTATCTGTGCTAAAAAAACACCAATGTGCTATTTCAGGAGCTGGACTTGATCCTTTGGGTTCCTTCCAATTGAACACATTCTATGATTCTGTGAAATATTTCTCAATTTGCAATCACTGTCAACTGCTTGACACAAACCTGAGAGTCTCGGGGGTGAATGGAAAGAAATGGTTGATTTGACCCCCCCAAATTTTTTTTTTTTTTTTTTTTTTTTAGCTTTGAAGGAAAAAGAAAGTTCAAATGTGTTCAAACAACAAAGTACTTTAGCTGGAAGAGCTAAGTCAGCATCCTCCTAATTCTTATATTTTCATTCTCACAAGGCTTTTTCCAGGTCTTTCTTCCTCAAGAAAAAGAATGGGGCAAACTTTTATTATTTTCTTCCTATCACAAAGGACCTGCAAGACTGTTCAGTGCAGGAAATTCCACCCTGGGACAGGCTGGCACCTGGTGGGAAAGAGCTGAGTGTCCCACCAGCAGTGATGGAGCCATCACAATTTACTATTTGTTTACTTCCACAGGCCTGAAGCTGTGAAGAATTTTCACCAGCAAACTAATCCTAAACTCTGCCATAAAGGACATGAGAAATGCTGCTTGAACTTTTGATTAAACTGCTGGGTTGGGTTGCTGGTGTGGAGGCTGGGGTAGACCCAGCCCCCACCAAGCCTTGGGCTGATCAGGCTGTTCCTGCCTTGTTCCACTGCTCTGCCAAGTGTGCAAACATGGAGCATCTGTTTCTTTTAGTATTTTTTTTTTTATCTGGACCATTAATCTCTCTTTGATCGGGAACTTTCAAATCCCACTGCCAAATTATATAGCCATTAATTCAAAGCTCTTTTTCTAGCTCGCTGCTTTTCTTTTCCTCAGAAGAAACACCTTTTATCCAGTGAATGGAGTTGTAGATGATGCATCTGACCTTTCATTCTTTCAGAGACTTCACAGGAGCACATCTCCTGAGCAGGAGCTCTGCTTCCACACTCCCGTGGTGGAAATTTGAACCCAGGTCGTGCAAATTGTCCTCAGCTCATGCAGCGCTCACATACGAGATTTGGGGGTTTTATTTGGAGCTATTGTTGCATCACATCATTTGAGAAGACATGAAGCAGGTTTCAGGGGAATAAGGCTTTTGGGCTGAATTCTTTGGCAGTAAAATTAATTTTGATAACCAGAAAAATATGTAACATTTTGCACCAGGGTTGTTTACATTAGATATTAGGATTTTTTTTTTTTTTTTCCCCACAGAAAGACTGTCCAACCCTAGCACAGTCTGTCCAGGACAGTGGTGGAGCCACCATCCCTGAAAGTGCTCAAAAAGTGAGTGGATGTGGCACTTGAGGGCATGGTTTAAGTGAACATGGTGGTGATGCTAGTTGATGCTTGTCCTCGATAATCTTAAAAGTGTTTGCCAACCTTATAGATTCTGTGATTCTGTGATTTTCCAACAAAGTTTCACCACTGTCCTCTTGGACACCTGAGTGTGAATAAACCTGTGGTGTCCATGGGGGCTCACAAACAGGCTCAGGCTGGCCAGGTGTGGGCAAGGGCAGTCTCCTGAGGAAGAACTGCAAGTTTAAGAGATGAAACACCCCAAATCTGAGAGCATTTACTGCCTCCTTCAGTGTTTAATGTTTTCCTTATTGGCTCTTTCTTGCCCAGGTAATTCCTACTGTGTGCACCTGAAACTGCCCCCATTCCACAGAGTCCTGTCCTGAAGAAACAGGCTCATGCACAGATTTTGAAGGCAAGAGAAGAAAAATGAGCAGTGTTGGGAGAAAAATGAAACAGAACTCAAAGATTTGGTGGAGATTTTTCAGTTTGAATTTTAAGTTGGTCCATCTCAAAAGGAAATTCAATGCCTTTCTGGGGCTGCTGACATGACTGTTCTGAGGTTACAAAATACATCCTTTTGAAAATAGAATTTGTTTTTCAGAAAATAAATAATCCAGGAAACATGAAATTTGTCAAGTTGTGTTTTTAGAATGAGAGGAGCCACTTGTGGAGGTAGAAGTGCACTCAGGCTGGGAGCAGAGGCACTGTGGCTGCCTGTCCCCCACTCAGATACACAACTTTCAGCACATTAGGTGAATTGTCAATAAAGGAGAAAAAAACACCCTTAGAAATAGAGTGAATCCCTTTAATGAATAAAAACCTTGTGCAGGAGAAAGTGAAATGTTGTTTAATGAGCCTGAGGCCCATTAAAGGAAGAAATCTATTTACCTCTCTCTGTACTGTGAAATCTCTCTTAAACAAACACCTGCTATAGGCATAAAGTGGTTAAGTATTAAATTGGCTGCACATTATACCCAGACTATTATCAGTTATCTAAGGAAAACATTGCCTCCTTTTCAGAGCTTTTTGCTGGAGACTGTGGAAGACAAGAACTTTATTGTTGGTTCTGTATCACCAGTTTTACCCTGAGGTGTTAATGTCCACCTTTCCTATCTGAAAAGCTGAGATTTCCACAAAGTACCACAAGAAAAGGATCCTGCTGTGATTACTGAGACCACCCATCCCAGGGTGAAGTATTCCTGGAAAACCTGTTCACAGGTCAGAGTTGGGTGTGTTTGGGGGGCAGATTTGCCAGGCTTTTGTAGGTTGGGATGTGCTCTGACACAGGTTTGTGGGCACTCAGGAGCCTGCACAGTTCAAGGTAAAAAAGTCAATTATTGGTGTAAAAGGTGGAGGGATTTCCTGTTCCCGGGCCAGGGATGACAGAGGAAAAACAGAGTGGAGGGTGGATATGTAGGAAAAGATGAAGTAGGAAAAGATGAACGAGAAAAAGATGAAGTCTCTGCCCTTGATGGTGTGTGTGCTCCCCAAGGTTGCTGTGGAGCATCCCAGTCTCATGCTCCACCAGTCTGGTGGATCTTGGAGTTCTATTTCATTTTTCTCCCAACATGTTTTTCTTTGTTGTTCTAATCTCAGATAGTCTTTCTTATTTTGCCTTCAAAATCTGTGTATGAGGCTGTTTCTTCAGGCTAGGACCCTGTGGAAGGGGGGCAATTTTAGGTACACACAGTAGGAATTACCTGGAGCTGGTGGAGACATCCCAGTCTGGGATACAGGTGGAGCATCCCAGTCTGATGCTCCACCAATCTGATGGGCACAGCCCCGATGGTTATGCAATCAAAATTCACCTGGATTGCTGGTGGATTATCATATTATAGCCAGAAAGAGGCAAGTTCATTGCTATAGTGACATCAACGTGTTTGAAACGTTCAGAGAAAACCAGAAAACCCGTCTGGGACTCAGAAGAGAAGATGAAAAGTGTTAATATTTTTAGCATGGCAGTCTCTGCTTCAGCAAGGTCATGACACCAGCCCATTATAATTTGAAAAGTGCACTCATGAAAGGGGAAGAAGAACTGGTTTGGAGCAGGTAGGTGCAATGGGATGAAAGGCACAAAGCTTTGTTTCAAGACCAGAGCAGCCACTTCCAGGCACTCGACTGAGAGCTGCAACACCCAATTTCCTTCCTGCTGCTGCCACTGCCTGGCTTTTTCATCTGCAATTTCTGTTATTCAGATGGGTGGAAATTACCCCCCCAGTAAATATTGATGGGCTGGTGTATGGGAATGTGTCCCAGATTGCAAGGCAAGATGTATTCATTATTATTAGTCCTCTGTTATAATATGCATTATTATATAATATATAATAATAATAATATGTATCATTAGTCTTCTGTTCAGTGGGCAGTTTTCCTTATCTTTTCCACAGCCACTCCTCCAGGGGACATCTGCTGATAACAGGCTGTGGAATGTCCCTGCATGGCTGATGAGAGCTACAGCACCCATGGGAGATGTGAGCCCAGGGGAGGAGCCCAGCATTCCTACCCGGATAGAATCTGAGATTCTGCAGCACCAGCACGGCTTCTCCCCTGGATTCCCAGAGGAGCAGCAGCTGCCTCTTCCCCTGGAGCTTCAGAGGAAGACTCCAGCCTTGTGCAGGATCCCTGCTCCAGCAGAACCACAGCTGGCACTGCAGGAGGGCTGAGCCACAATTCCAGTGGGACTGCTGCCAGCACCCTGACCCACAGGGTGTCAGGCTGTGCTCTGACCCTGTCAGTGTTCCTTTGGTTCACTGCATTGTTTATTTTACCTTTTCATTTTCTCCCCTAATAAATAACTGTTATTCCTGCTCTCATATTTGGCCTGAGAGCCCCTTAATTTTAAATTTATAGCAATTTGGAGGGAGGAGGTTCACATTTTCCATTTCAGGGGAGGCTCCTGCCTTCCCTAGCAGACACCTGTCTGTTCAAACCAAGACAGAATGGCTATGCTGAGTTTGGGTGGGTCACTGGACAGGCAAATGTGAACTGCTCAGCAGTCAGGGACTGGGAGCCCAAGGTGCTCTGCAGACAGGGTGGGAGTGGGGTTGGGTCTCCAGTCCATGCAGGGTAGGTGAGGTGATGAAAGAACCCTCTCTGGGCCTTCCCAGCTGTGGCTGGTACAGCACTCTTTGGAAGTTAGGCACAGCTCCTGTTTTTTCCTGGAGAAACCACAAAATCAGAGATCTTAACTGCACTGGAATCTTGTTGGCTGCTCCAGGACTCATTTTTCCAGGTGCTGCAACACCCTGGCATGGGGAATTGTGCTGGAGTGCTGGAGCAGAGGCTTTGCATATTCAGAGGAGACAGGGACCAGGATTCCATATCCAGTGAGCTCAAGTCCCTCACCTGGCTGCTGGGAAATGGGAGAGTTCCAGTCCATGACCCTGGAGAGCATCACCAAAATGTTACTTGCTAATTCTATCAGTCTCCAAAAACCCTTTCAAATTAAATGTCCAGAAATAAAGACATTTAAGCACTTAAAAGTGTTCAGGATGTTAATTAATTCTGATGATTTGTATGTTTTAATTATTCACTGACACTGTATTATTTTTCAAGCAGAAAAGGAACTTTTTAAAGTGTCACTGCCTTTGCTACTTAAAGCAAAGAAATGGTGTTTAATTAAACTGAGACTAACAAAGCTCTATTGTGTGACACTTGCAAAGCAGCCTGTGAAATAGGAAATGTCAAAGATTAAACAAACCTCTTTTAGAGCCAGCTAAGGGGAGAGGTGCCACTGTTTATAAAATCAGAGCCAGAAAAAATATAATAATTAGAAAAAAACAGGTCACATGGAAAAACAATATCCAACTTGACAATTTTTCATGCAGATATGATTTGAAGTTCATTACTCATTGTATTCCTGCACAGAAGGCTTTTTGTTATTCTTTGTGCTAAGTCATTTTTTAATTTAAATGGAGATGGAGATGTGTTCAAAGGAAATTTTTAAACAAATGAACCCAGATGCATTTCATGTTGTTTTTGATATAAAGGTTGAATGAAGCTGCAGGGAAGAAAAACTGCATCTAATTAATTTATATATTTTTTCACAAATAGATCTGTTTCTGGCCACTTTAGTATTCATGTGTGGTTGGTCAGCAGGGAGTACTTGAGGTTATTTCCTCATTTCAAACCTAGTTTAATTACTTTTGAAAAGATGTAACTGTTGAAATTAAGCTCTAAAACATAAATATGTGTATTAATGTAGAAGGAGATGATGGGAGATTTTTCACTGGCTGGATTTCCTCACATGGAGCCCCAATGATATTGTAATCTGAGATGCTCATTCAGACGTAAGACACATATCATTAAAATGCACTTTAATTCTCTTCTTTGCTGCTTAGAGCGATTTTCCACCTCAAAAGATTGCAGTGCAAAATATACAAAGAGACAGTTCCCTCCTCCCTCCTGCTCACCATGCAGTGAGATGAGGCAGAGCATCACCCCAGGGCCAGCCCTGCCAGGTGTGTGAGGTGCAGCCAGCCAGCAGGAGACCTCTGCCATCCCCTGCCACCCCCAGCTCGGGCCATGGGACCTTGGGTGAAAATCCATCTCAATCCTGGTTCCCGTATCCTGGAGAGCGAGCCTGTCTGGCACAGCACCCTCACCAAAAGCAGCCCCCAAGCTGCAGACCCTAAAGATCACCGAATTACAGCTTCGGGTGGATCCATCCTGCTGCAGGGGCCGGGGGTTCATGAGGCAGCCTGGGCTGATCACAGGGCTGGGTCCCAGTGCCTGAGCATATTTCCAGAGCTCTTTGATGCTCAGGAACCCGCGGGGAAGGGCAGTGGGGCAACAACAAAGCAGTTTTGTGGGAAACACTGGGCTGAAACAGCTGGAGCCCTGAGGTGGCAGCGCCAACAGGCAGAACATCTCAGGTGTCAGGGTTCCCTCAGGCCTGCCTGTGAGCAGTCCTTCTCACCAGTGCTTCTCTCCTTCTGCTTCACGGCTCTCATGTTCCTGTGCTGCTGGGAAGGGACCTCCAGGAGCCTCCAGTCCCCCTCCCAGTGAGAGCAGGACCATCTCCTGTCGGGGTTCGCTGTTGTTTGTCTCTGCCCCGACACGGGAAAAGCGGTTCTGGGTGGCCGCGATTCGAAGGATGAGTCTAAACTCTCAGGTTTTTCGGTCTTCAATCTTGTTTATTAATTCTTATCTACGATATTTTCTCTCTGCCCAGCCGAGCATCCACAGTGATGTGCTGAGTTCCCACAATCTCCAGCACTGATCTTCCAGAGCCATGAAGCCATGAAGTTCTGCCTGTTGGCAGCGGCCACCTCAGGGCTCCAGCTGTTTCAGCCCAGTGTTTCCCACAAAACTGCCTTGTTGCTGCTCCTTCCTCCAGGGATTCCTGCAGATGTGCTGCTCTGTCCCATGCTCTCTCACTCCCAGCAGGCAGAATTCCCTCTGGACCAAAAGAGTTCAGAGTTTTGAGAGCTCCCTGCACCCTCAGAGGTCCCTTCCTGCAGGGAGCTGTGGCAGCTCCAGCACACTCCTCACCTCTTCTGCAGAGCCATCCCACGTGGTGATCCAGCATTCCCCCTGCACTCCCTGTCAGTGCTGTAATTCCCTCCTGGCACCCAGCTTCAGGGCTACAGCTACCCAAAAAACCTCTTGGGATGGACCATTGCAAAAAAGACTTGGGGTAGGAAAATACAGAGCTGGTGGCCCTTCCTTCTCCTTGGCCATGTCCTTGTCCAGGGGCCAAACCTCTCGGTACCCTGCATCTCCTCAGCATCCTCCCCCAGCCTGCATTTCTCTGGAAGGTGTGTTCAGCTTAGCACAGAAAGGAAACAGCCAGAAAAAGATGTGTTCCACCCTAGGCTGCTTAAAACAGGTCAGTGGGTCTCCTACATCTTCTGCAGAGCCATCCCACGTGGTGATCCAGCATTCCCCCTGCACTCCCTGTCAGTGCTGTAATTCCCTCCTGGCACCCAGCTTCAGGGCTACAGCTACCCAAAAAACCTCTTGGGATGGACCATTGCAAAAAAGACTTGGGGTAGGAAAATACAGAGCTGGTGGCCCTTCCTTCTCCTTGGCCATGTCCTTGTCCAGGGGCCAAACCTCTCGGTACCCTGCATCTCCTCAGCATCCTCCCCCAGCCTGCATTTCTCTGGAAGGTGTGTTCAGCTTAGCACAGAAAGGAAACAGCCAGAAAAAGATGTGTTCCACCCTAGGCTGCTTAAAACACTTCAGTGGGTCTCCTACATGTGGCATTCACATTCTCTGAACAGAGAGACACAATTCTGTCTCTCAGGTTTTTCCTGGAGAAGCACAGAGATCAAAACAATTCTTATCTCATTTGCTGCTCCTGTTTTTTGGAACATGTAAAATTTGTTAGAAGATTATTTACCTGAAGGAATTTGCTTGATTGGATTCTGGTGTGAGTGTCTTGTTTTCTTGACTGATCTCTGCAAGCTGTGTCTGACAGTCAGTCAGGAGACAGTCACGAGATTTTGTTCAGTTGAGTTCTTGTTCAGTTTCAGTCTAGATGTAGTGTAATATAGTATAGAATAATATAGTATAATGAAGTAATTAATTAGCCCTCTGATATCATTGAGTCGTCCTCATCATTCTCCCTGCCTGTTGGGTGAAATTTCACCAATACCTACATCTCCAAGGCTTCTCCAAGAATGGGATGGAAAGGGCTCTTCCCTCCTTGCCAGGGGTTGTTCTCTTGCTGCCTCTTAAAGCAAAGTCATTTGGTCATGCCAGCAGTTCTGCATAGCAGGGCTCTGTCAGGGCTTTATCCTGCTGCAGAGACAGCTGAACATTTTCCATCAAAATTATTTTCAGCCAAATCTGATCTTCATCAACACAGAAAACTGTGTATATCTTAGGGGGAGGGGTGATTTGTCAGAATCTCATTATGCAAATTAGCATTAAAAAAAAAAAAAAAGGAAAAAAGAAATCTCACTTTTGGTTTTGATAAAAGCCCTGGCAAGTCTTGCAGAAACTCATCAGCAAAAATATTTGCTGTGAGTCTGTAGGAATTGCTGCTGTGAATGTGCATTGCCCTGAATGCTCCGGGGAAGGGGTGCAGAGCCCAGGTGCTGGCAAGCCCTAATAGACATGTTTGTTTCCTTCATGTTTCCTTCGTTTGTTTGCTTGAGGCGCCCTGGGGCTGTCCTGGAGGCAGAGGATACACGGAGATAACACGCAGATTCATTAGTGTCCCTGCTCGTTAGCTGAGACCTGTGTGTCACTGATGTGGTTCCTCCAATTTGTGTCGTGGTGCAGGGGGTGAGGAGCAGAGCTGCTGCCCACCCAGCCCGTGGCACAAAGCTGTCACTGAGTCCTCCAGGGCAGCTCCTGCCACCTCTGCCCATCCTGCCAGCCCTTCCAGGGTCTCAGGGTCCCTCTCTGACCCTGGCACACCGTGGCACAAAGCTGTCACTGAGTCCTCCAGGGCAGCTCCTGCCACCTCTGCCCATCCTGCCAGCCCTTCCAGGGTCTCAGGGCCCCTCTCTGACCCTGGCACGACGTGTGCCAGGGCTGTGCTGAGCCATGGGGTGCTCCTGCTCCAGGTCAGATACCAATGAAGGGGATTTGGTACTGGGATGGGGAGGAGTGAGGAGGCTGAGCATTAAATTTGGGACAGGAGTCAGGGGCTCCCTGGGCTTTAGGAAATACAGCACCAGATGTTATTTCATTCTTGCCAGGCAAAGCCCTCAATCTGCTCCCCTCCAGAAGAAACCAATCCTCCTAATCAGAGGTGTCTGTTTGCAGGGATTAAGTGAAGATCAGGCCGTCTGAGGACCTTACTCCCTTTCCTGAAGAGGTCCTGGTTATTTAAAGAACTCTAATTTGCTGTCCTCATTACCAGGGGCTGTGTTGTGCTGGGCAGAGCCTGCTGTGCTGCTGGGGCTTCTCTGAGGGTCCTTTCCTTGCCCCTCTTGGGGGTCAGCACCTCCTGTGCCTGTGGCAGGGAAGGGGCTCCTCCAAAGAGGATCACCTCCAAAACTTCAGGGGACTGCTGGCCTGAGGCAAGCAGTACACAGCCCTGCTGGGATGCAGGACAGCCCCAAACACTTTTCCCATTCAGTTGTTGTGTCACTGAGCTGTCACCCAAAGGACAATGAAGGGCTGGCTCTGCCTGTGCTGCAGAGGCTTTGAATCGCTCCTGCAGGAGTTCCCCACTGATTCCAAAGCTGCCAGGACTGGGTACCGATGGTTAAATATGTTCCTGGCATGCCCCTGGGAAGTCAAGGCTTTCCTGCAGTGTGTTCTGCTGCCTTTTAGCCAGCCCTGTGTCACCTGGAGGAGCACTGGGGTTGTGAACTCCCAGGGCTGAACCCCCAGCTCCCGACATCTCCCCCCTCCAGGAACACTCCTGCAGCTGCAAAGGGACATCACAGAATATCCTGAGCTGGAAGGGTCACTGCAGCCCAGCTCCTGCAAGGTGCAGGGAACTCCCTCATGCCGTGTCCTCTGCAGCAGCCCCTCCTCACCTCGCTGCCTCCTGACACAGAATTTGTAAATCAGTGACTCAGTACTGACACCTTCTGCACTGGGCTGCAGGGCTGAGCTTGCTCTGCCCCAGCTGAGAAATCCAGAGGCACGTCCTGTCCTCTTCATCAGGATGCTCTGGTCAGATTCCCTTTGTCCAGGACACAGAGTACAGAAGAGAATTTCATGGGGAAGAGGGGTATCAGATTTGCAAGGTGCCCCCACTTGCAAGGGAGAAATGATGCATTTGACTCTATTGATATTAGAAGGTTATATAATTACTTTATTATGTTATTACTAAAATTTATTATAGTAGTAATAATTACTATATTAATTACTTTATTATGTTATTACTATAATTTATTATAGTAGTAATAATTACTATATTAATTACTTTATTACTATCATTACAAATTACTATTTAGTAATTACTTTATTATATTATACTATACTATATTACACTACATTTAAACTGAAACTGCACAAGCACTCAACCAGATCTCGTGACTGTTTCTTGATTGACTGGACACAGCTTGCAAAGATTGGTTAAGAAAACAAAACACTCACACTAGAATTTAATTACTAATTTTTTTCAGGTAAACAATTTTCTGCAATGCATTCCACTTGTGCACAAACACAGGTACAGCAATTGAGATAAGAATTGTTTTTTCTTTCTCTGAGGTTCTTTGCTGTGATTCCCAGAAAATATCCTTGGGAAGTTGTGCCTTGCTTTTCTCTGTGAAGAGAAATGTGGCCACAGAGGGGTCCTGCCTTCCCTGCTGCTGGGAGCACAGGGGGTGCAGTGATGCTGTGCTGGACGTGGTCCTTGCTGTGCCCTCAGGAGGTGCAGTGAGACCTGTGGGACAGGGATACCCACAGCCCCACAGTCCACAACCCTGTCAGGACAAGGGGGCAGGGCTTCAAACTGAAAGGGCGAAGTTTAGGTGACATCACAGAAGGAATTGTTCCCTGTGAGTGTGGGGAAGCCCTGGCACAGGGTGTCCAGAGAGCTGCCCCTGGATCCCTGGCAGTGCCCAAGGCCAGGCTGGACACTGGGGTTTGGAGCAGCCTGGGACAGTGGGAGGTGTCCCTGCCATGGCAGGGGTGGAATGAGATGGACTTTAAGCCCTTCTGGCCCAAATAATTCTTTGATTCCATGATTCCATGTTTCTACAATTCTGTGATTCACCTCCTGCAGCTTGATCTGTGCCTCAGTGTGGTTAAAGATTAACCCCTTGAGGAGCATGTGCTGTCCCTTCGTTCCACACCATCAGCCTTCCCTCAGCCACGGGTTCTGCTGTCACGAGGGGCTCCTCTCCTCTGAGGTCTCAGCAGGATTTCCTGAAGGATTTTTCTGACTGTCACCTCTCTGTGCACATGGCACTTCACCCCCTGGTCAATGGCAAGTGTGGCTCAGCTTTTATGGCAGGGACATCCCAAGGAGCATTGCACTGCAACAGCCAGAGGAATTTTCTTATCCCTTCAGGCCCTCCTCCCACGGACTCTATGGACTTTTTTTGGGTCAGAGAGTGTGTGACATGCATCTTCAGCGGACAGAAACACAGCCAGGGTGACTGGTCAGTGCTGGAGATGGTGCTGCTCTGAGTGGGAGGGGGACTGGAGCCTTCTAGAGGTCCCTCCCCAACAGCACAGGAACCATGAGAGCCGTGAAGCAGAAGGAAGGAAACACTGGTGAGAAGGACCATAGTGCTCAGGCTCATTTTCTAGTGCTTCAGAGAAAGACACCAAAGAACCAGAACAGTCTGAAATCCATGCAGGACGAGGAATGGACACATTCAGCACCCAGATCTCTCCTCCCAGCTGATAGATGGGATTGATGTGCATTCCCTTCCTTTAGCAGCACCTGGGACTGGGGCCTGGTCTCACTCAGCAGTGCAGGTGAGCAGAAATAGCTCCTGTGGCATCATTCCTGCAAGACTTTATTTTCCCCTGTGTGTAAATGATTAATGGAGGATATTGTGGAGGCAGATGTACAGTTACCACAGTAACTTGGATGAGTGGCAGGCAAGGCTTGTGCACATGGTGAGTGCTGAAGTGAGGAGCTTTGTGCAGGCTGTAGTTATTTTAGCCTTCATAAGATTCTCGTTAATTATTAACACCATAAGTCCTAACCTGGGGGAGTATTTATAAGTGAGGATAAGTTCATAATGATTCCCTTTCAATTTTCTGTCCCTATTGCCTTTCCTCCCTGGATACCATTATAATTTTATCTCCCTAAAATCTCCCCATTATCTCACTTTCCACTACAGTAACCTATTACCATCTTTAATTTTTAAAAAGGATAATAACACAGAAGAAAATGTGAGCATGGGGATTATTCACAGTCACTCACCTACAGTGGCATTTCCTTGCTCTTTCCCCTGCTGTTTTCTTCCAGTTTCCAGGACTTTTACAGAAGCTCTGTCCCAGGAGAGGGAATCTGGATTTTACTTTTGACTCCCTGAAGTGACTTTGCATGTGTTGGGAAAGAAGCAGAGGGGTAGGATTAATTTGAAAGATAAAATAAAATAAAATAAAATAAAATAAAATAAAATAAAATAAAATAAAAAGCTACCCCTGCCCCTCTGCTCTGCTGCCTGGTGCTGCTACAGGCAAGAGGCAGGTCCTGATCTCACAGCTCCCCATGATGAGCCAGCAGGTCCCAGGGAATTGGGACATTCCCAGATCTCAGTGACACACCCAGACCTCACTTCTTTCCAGTAAGGAGGGATTTTCCATCTGATGCCTGGAGGGGCTCCCTAGAACAGAGGCTGGACAAGATTAAGAGAATAAAGTGGGTTTTTATTAAAGGCCTTCTACAGATACACTCTGGGCAGCCAAAGCCTCCCAGAGGCAGCACCCCAGATGGACAATGATCACCAGTTTTTCAGACAATTATAAATTTTGTCCATTTACATGTCAGGGGTTAATCCTCCGATTACAGCTTCAGGTAATGAAATCATTTACCCCCAGTTTGCTCCCCTCAATTCACCTTTGTTTACACTTTTTGGGGCCTGAGGCAGAGGGTATCCTTGGATCTCAGGCCTGGAGGGATTGTTTTATCTGACCAAAATGTGAGGACAGTAACTAAAACTTTACATGGAGCTCAGTGTTATACACTAATGCAGTGCAGGATCTGAAAAATACAAAAGCTAAAACTTAAGTCATCACATCCTGCAGCATCACTGCGTCCCTCCCTGTGCCCAGGCAGCTCTGAGGGCTGGGCTGGGCTGCAGCTGCCCCTGGACAGGGCTGAGGAGAAGCTCTGCTGGTCACCCTTGGGCTGGGGGTCACCCTGGTGCGCCTCCCAGCCCTGGAGCTCACGGGGAATGCTGTGCTGGGCAGGAGTCAGTGCAGGCACTGGGTTTAGGATGGGGTTCTGAGGCAGGGACAAGCAGTGCTTCCTTCTCAAGGGCACCCCAGGGCTGGAACTCTTCCTTCCCCCTGGGGTCACCAGGGCTGGACACATCCATGGTGCCAGTGAGGGGGAAGTCAGCAGAAGCCTTGCTCTGCTCCCACACCTCCACACCATCACTCACCTGACACAGCTCCCACTGGCCTTCCCCTGCCTCAGCCCCTCCACCTCCTCCCTCTCCTCGCTCTGTGGCTCCTCTCACCCCACTCTCCCCAGTGACCTGCTCCTCACCAAGCCCTCTCAGAGCCTGCCAGGCTCAGCTGCACACAAGGGAAGGGCCTCTGTGCCTCCTCTTCCTCCATCAGGGTCCCCAGGCTTGCCCACCCTGTAGCACTGATGGTCCTGTTGGCTTCTGCCTGGGAGGGTTGGGTCCATTCTGCGGGCACCTTCTGTTCCTCGTGTACTCACAAATCCCACTGATGTCTCCAGCTGATGCTTTTAACTGTAGCAGATGCTTTTATCTGGAAGCAGTGCTCAGATTGGCCTCCCAAATCCATTAAATGAAGGTTGAGAGGGAAAAGTGAAGGGCATGTTGGCTGGTCATGAGTGGAGGGGTCTGGGAGTGCTGCCAGCAGCAGAGGGGCTGGCAGGAAGGCTGGGCACAGCAGTCAGGGTGAGACAGATGGCTCAGGAGCTCCAGCCTCCTGGTTTATCTTGCTCACAAACCTCAGTGCTGCCCACCTTCCTCCCCAGAACACAGACTGTGGCCTGCAGGACAGGGAGGGCAGGACTGTGTGAGACCAAGGTGGGGTGGAGGGAGCTTTGTGGGACTGAGGGCAGCAGTGGCTCACACTGCTCCATGTCTGCCTTGCTTGAAACACTGGGAAGCCCTCACTGTGTGATGAAATAGAAAAGTCTTTCAAAAGGTGCTGCTCACCCCAGTCCCACCCAGGGCTGTGTGCTCAGCATGTGAGTGAGACCTGTACCCACCCAGCCCTGTGTTTGCTTTTTGCCCATGAGCTGAGAACAGCAGCCAGCTGTGCTATTGCACCCACAGTCCTGCTCCACAAACATCAGTCTGTCCAGAAAATGGTGTCCTGCTGTCCCCACACCTTCCCCTAACAGCTGTGAGAACACTGGAGCTCCTCAGAGCAAGTGCCACACGTGTGGCCTGGCTGCTCCGGGTGACAATGGCCAGAAAGTGCCAGAGCCCTGCAGCAGCAGGTGCAGGACAGCCCCCTCTGTGTCAGGGCACCCCACTCTGTGTCAGGACACCTTCCTCCATGCCAGGACACCTTCCTCTGTGTCACAACACCTTTCTCTATGTCAGGACACCCCCCTCCATGGCAGGACACCTCCCTCTACGTCAGAACATCTCCCTCTGTGTCAGGACACCTCTCTCCATGTCAGGACACCTCCCTCTGTGTCAGGACACCTCCCTCTGTGTCAGGACACCTCCCTCTGTGTCAGGACACCTCCCTCTGTGTCAGGACACCTCCCTCTGTGTCAGGACACCTCCCTCTGTGTCAGGACACCTCCCTCTATGCCAAGCACAGCCCAATCTCTGAGGATCAGCTCAAAGGAGGTTGGCTTAAGCCCTGAAGGTCCCTGCTGTGCTTCTCTTTGCTGTCTATTATCACAACAGGTGATTCCTCGTGTGCAGAAAAGTTTTCGCTTCCTTTTATGAGTCTTCCCAAATTCTTGTTCTTTGGGATGAGATTTAAAAGGAAATGGGATTTTTAATGGCTTGCAGAAAATGGAAGGAGATCAGAATTAAGAACAAAACTTCTCAGGATGGGAACAGATAATGCAAGATGTGCCTTTTTTGTGAGTGATGTTCAAAAATGTGGTGGGAAAAGTCACTTGAAAAAACCAACACAAAGGGCACATCAGAGGAGATATTTTAAGCCCTTCACCACTTGTTCCTCACTTCTGCAGGAGGGCATTGCCAGGCTGGGCTCAGGCAGGGCACAGGATGTGTGGGGTGCCTCTGAAAGGCAGGTGGACCAGGGGAGATCAGGCTGAGGACCTGCAGCAGGAAGAGCTGGGAACTCTCACTGCCTTTGCTGCTCCAGCTGTATTGGAGCCCTAAATTGAAGAAAACCCTCTCTACACCACATCATGGATATAAAGGAATGTGTCATGAGAGAAAAAACAACTAGAATTTAAACTGCTGTAAGTTTGCCTTATTTACCCTAAGAAGTAAAACAGGTTGAGTAAAACCCTTCAGTTAAAGCCACTTCCAATATAAGCCTTTAGGACCTTTGGAGATTCTACTATTATTAATTCTTCCAATGCTACCATTTAATGTATTGCCATAAAAATTAATCTTTACATTTTTCCAGACATTTCTTCCCAATCACTTCCACAGTGATGTATCTCTACATACCTGTATAAAGCACAAAACTGTATACTTAAGAAGAGTTACAAAAATTGAAAAAAACCCTTTTTTTACAGAGAATTGGTGAATGTCAAAAGTCGAGTCTTGCTGGTCTTTTAGGAAGAGTTTTTCATTAAAAGTAAATATTCACCCTTCTAATAAAGATTTGTTCATCCAGCATAGATAGAAAGACTTTTTCATCACAATAGTTGCAAATCTCACATTGATTTCACAGTTTTCCTGAATTTCCAGGCTCTGAGGAGGATGGATGGACCCCAGGGCTCCGTGGCTTGTCCCAGCTCAGCAGGCTCCAAGCTCTGTGTGTGTGTCTGTTGCACCTGAGCAGCTTCACCTGGAGGAAGGACAGACAGACAGACAGACAGGCTCCAGGGGGTGGGGGGTCCTCTCTGGCTGGGTCCCTGCAGGTCCCACGAGCCCTGGCTGGCTCTGACCCAGAGCACTGGGTGCCAACCAGGATGGCAGCTGAGGGGGCACAGGAGCAGCCCCCTTCCCACATTCAGCCCCAGCAACGTTTACACAAATAACAGAAAAAGGCCCATCTCCAGCCAGCAGAAACCAGGAGCAGGCTGTCAAGATGTCTTTTCAAAGACCTTTTTTTGTCATGGAAAATGTGATTTCATCAGAAAAACCTTTTCAGAAAAAGCCTCTTTCCTGGAGCTGTGCAAGAGTGCTGGGGAACTTAGCACAAAGATTCTGTGCTTGAAACCTAGATAAAAAATTGGCAATTTGATAATCTTGTCTTGTCTCTCACATAGTTTTTTATTTTTCCAAAACTGTCCTGTGTTTTCTCACTAGAAAAATGTGTCTCTGGGGAGTGCAGGATCAAAAAAAAAAAAAAAAACAAAAAAACACAAAAACAAACCAAGGAGCAGGGAAAGTGAAGGGAGTGAAAAAAAAAAAACCGAAACAGCAAAACAGTATTTCAAATATATAATGCTTCCTGAGGAAGTAGCACATTCAAATTTCAATAACCATGTACTTACTTTAAACCACCTGTGTCTTTGAATGAGTAAAAGACAGAGTACAGATCTTTTCTTGGTTAAATAATTAAAACATGGTGAGAGACAGTGTTTGCCTTTTAAATGTCTCAGTTCAAGCCACTCTTCCAGTGGGAATAAAATATGATCTTAAAACACAGAAAACCAGGAGTTTTCATAAAAATCCCAAAGGAGTGTAGCTAAAAGGGGCTCTGAAATGCTCAGAGAAGTTGGGGGGAGCCCACAAAGCCTCTGGCCACCCTGTGCAGGGTTCTCCTGAAGGGATGGCAGTGCAGGCATCTGCTGTTCCCTGAGTTCTGCTGTGCCCCTCCTCGGGGAGCTTTTCATGCTCACGCCCTTCCAGCACTCCCAGGAGCAGCTCGGGCTCTGCTGAGGGGCTGAAGCCTGTGCCACCTTTCAGAGACACCCAGGAGTCCCCCTGGGATGCCAGCTGGCCCCAGGCTGGAGCCCTAAATGCTGTGGGCTGGCACCTTGGAGCCCCACGAGCAGCCTGGTGGGATTTGCTGCTGCTCCTCTGGGTTCCAGACTGTGCCTCAGTGACCCCCTGTCCTGAGGTGCTCCCAGACCAGAGCTGGGGTCCCCTCCTTGCCCACCCTGCTGCTCCCCAGGCTGGAGAGGAAAACACCATTTTTATTCCAGAAAGATTTGTTACTCTGAAGTCACCAATAACTTTGTGGAAGTGCCTCTTTGGGCCAGCGGAGCTGCAGAATGCACGCCCAGGGAGGGCTGGAGATGGAATGTGGAGAAATTCCACCTGGCATGGAAATCCTCTGCTTCTGCACTGCTGGCTCTCAAATCCCTGTCAGCTTGCTGGGTGGGGAAGGCACTGCAGGACACAGCTCTGGGGAGAAATCCCTTGGGTGATGGCACCCTTGGGTGATGCCATCAGTTCCTGCAGCTGAAGGTTTGTGTCTGATCCATGGGATCCACAGGTGGGATGGGCCCTGCCAACAGCAGCTGCCATTCTTGGGGCTGGAAACACCTTCCTGTGCTGGTGCTCAGTTTGGGTCTCAGTCTGGCTACAGCTTTCTGTTTCTGCTGTCAACATCTGGCCTCAACTAACTGCAGGATTAAAAAGAACAGAATTTGTCCCTAGAGTCTCAAATTGCCAAGTTTAGTGTGTCTTGGGTCCTGCTTGCAGTGCTGGGAGCTGAGGGAAGGCACTAGAGGGATGGATCTGGCTGACTCTGAACTCCAAGCAATTTTATCAAATATTTGCCAAGACAATCCTTCCAGTGGCTTAAGGGTTTTATGCCTGATTTATGCCATTAGGAGGAGGAATTAGAAAGTTACTGACATGTGGGGAGATAGTTTAATAGTGGCAGAATATGGTTTTTATTGTTTTATATTTTGGCAGAAGGCCTTAGGCCTCAAAGCAATATTTTGTACACACTTTCTCACCAGACCAGCAGCTCTGATTCAGCTCTCCCCAGCTGCTGCTTTTAGGAACAGAGACCAAATCCGTGCCCTTCCCTGTCAGAATACTGCAGCATCAAAGTGCTGAGGGATAACAGCATATCTGGGAATTAGAAGAGAGAAAGGAAGAAAAAGGAAGGAGTCAGGGAGTTATCAGAGTCCCCAGGCTGGCTGCAGGAAAGGCAGGAGAGACTGAGAATCCCACGAATCTGCCCTTGTCCCCTTTTCCTGGTGCATCAGGGCTGGAATTCGAGGCACGCGGTTCGTTAGCTCTGCAGATACTGGAATGAAAACAGGAAATGTGGAGAGGCTGCAGGCACTCAGCACGCTGGAGATAGCCCCTGCAGAGCCCTGTGAGAGAAGGAAAAGAGTCACTTGTGCAGCAAGCTGCTCTTCTGAGGGGGTTTTTGTTGTGGTGTGTGGCAGTGCAAGGCTCAGCAGCTCGGCCAGCTCCCAGGGGTGCTGGCACCCAAGGGCTGGATTATCTGGATTATTGGTGAAATTTTGCCTGATGGGCGGGAAGAATGATGAGCAGGACTCCATGATATCAGAAGGCCAATTAATTACTTTATTATACTATATTACATACTGTATTACACTACATCTAAACTGAAACTGAACAAGAACTGAATTGAACAAAATCTTGTGGCCGTCTCCTGACCGACTATCAGGACACAGCTTGCAGAGATTGGTCAAGAAAACAAAACACTCACACCAGAATCCAATTACCAAATCACTTCAGATAAACAATCTTCCATAATGCATTCCACTTGTGCACAAACACAGGGGCAGCAAATGAGATAAGAATTGTCTTGATCGTTCTTTTCTCTGCTTCTCCAGGAAAAAACCTGAGGGAGAGAATTCTCTCTCTCTGTTCAGAGAATGTGAATCCCAGCCTGGATATCCCCCAGGCTGGTCAGATTGGGAATAAAGCCACAGCCATGGCTCCTTTAGGTCACAGGCAGGTGAGAAATGGACAGAAAGCTCTTCCATGTCATCCAGACAAGGTGCTAGGAGATATTCCCCTCTTGGGGAGAGGGGAATTGATCCTGGAGCTCTTGGCACGTGTCCATTCACAAGGCTGGTCTCTCCCATTCCCTCTGTGGATGATGTTTCCACTGCTGCTGGTCGTGGTCTGGTCATGGGTGGTCAAAGGTGCTCATTTGGGAAAGCAGCAGGAGGGGGAGGATGTACAGGACTTACAGCAATAACTCAGCTCCCACCAGACACTGGTAGAAAAGAATTCATAGACCTCCTAGGTGGAATTATAACATCAGTCAGTTCTTCTCCTGTATCTCCAAGAGGAAAAAGTCCCCCTTCACAGCCCCAAGGACAGGATTGTGACAAACCCAGTGCAGCCCAGAGAATATCCAGACCACCATCTGTGGTCTGGAGCTGAGGCTGTGGGTTAGAAAAGCACAAACACACACGGGATGGAGACTCCTGAGGTTCCAGGTGTGCTCTGACATGTGGAATTCAAAATGTAACTGCTGGGGGACATCACAAGCTGTACCTCATCCCCTGTCTGTGTCCTGTGGAAAGGGGGGTGTGGGTAACAGCCTCGGGGATGGCTCAGCAGCCTGGCAGGGTGACAGTGACAGGGTGACACTGATCCCCCCAAATCCACCTGCAGGGGTGGCCCTGCTTGTGGGGGTTTCTGGGCTGAGGTACCCGTAGCAGCCAGAGCCACACACAGCCCTGGCAGGCTGGGCAGGGAGCTAAACTTCCCATTTCTGCAGAGATGATGGTTCAGAGGGGCACCTGCCACCTGCACTGCCACCACGTGCAGCACCAGAGCTCTGGGTGGGCTGCGTGAGCTGCAGCAATGGGACAGCTGAGCACGAGCTTGCCAGGGCTCAGCAGGAGCCAGAAGTGAGCTGCCCAGGTAAAAGGTGTGAACCTTTAAGTGTGTCATCAAGAGGATGTTGTTGTTTGTCCTGACAACTCCATGTCACGGCCAGTCTCCTCCTATTGTATTTGTGGGTTCCCAGACGAAGGAAGGAATGATGAATGTGACTCTATGTTCTTAGAAGGCTAATTTATTATTTTATGATCTATATTATATCAAAGAATACTATACTACACTATACAAAAGAATACAGAAAGGATACTTATAGAAGGCTAAAAGATAATAATGAAACTTGTGACTCTCTCTCAGAGTCTGACACAGCTTGGCCCCAATTGGTCAATAATTCAAAACAACTCACAGCAGAAACTAATGAAACAATCACCTGTGGGTAAACAATTTCCAACCACATTCCAAAGCAGCAAAACACAGGAGAAACAATGAGATAATATTGTTTTCCTTTTTCTCTGAGGCTTCTCGGCTTCCCAGGAGAAGAATCCTGGGCAAAGGGATTTTTCCAGAAAATATAACTGTGACACCCTCCCAGCCTTTCTCCTGCCCCAGCAAGAGCTGTGATGTGTCCATGTGCTCGTTCCTCTGCTTCCACCCTGTGCACTCTGCTCCACAAACACAACAATGGCTTCTGGCAAGCAGAGGAGGATGCTGCAAACACTGAGAGCAAGTGGCAGGAATTGAGAAACGGAGACATCTACCCAAAAGAATATGGAGAAATGCAAAACACAGGGATCCAGAGCCAAAACTCAAGTGGGTGTTTCAAGCATTCCTTGGGTTGCTCAATCTCTACCACAGCTTCCTATTGCACACACCAGCGGGTGCTGAGGCCATTTGTTGCTTTCTCAACAAGGAAATTGTAGGAAGATAAACTCACCAGCATGCTGAGATCTCCAGGAATGCCAAACACTTATTGACATCTGATTCAGGGTTCATTCATCTGGGTGAAAAGAGATAATAAAGGGCTACATGTTTGCATTGCTTCGTGGCACTGGAGTGTTTCTGAGTCACGAGCTGCCAGGTGGGTCAGAGGGACCTGGCCCTGCACAAGCTCTGTGCCATCCACTGCCAGGGACAAACGGGGAAGGAAGCCCTCGAGATGTTAATGAAACCTTGTGGTGGTTAATGAAGCCAAGGCATCCCATAATTACATCTGTGGAGATGCAATCAAAATGTGCCAGGCTGAAAGCTCTTTGTTGGATTTCTCTTCAAGAGCACACCTTCCCAGGTGTGCTGCCGTGAATGCTGCAGTGAGGGCTGTGATTACACACCTGTTTACAGCCAGGGTAACTGATTGCCAAGGCTGAGAATGTCAGATCATGTCACTCCACCTCCACATGAAGGGTTTATAGAATTCCTTCTCCATAACTGGCCTATTTTCAGTGACCAGTTTGTGAGAATCACTGCCCTGGTCCCAGTCTGGGGTGTGCTTCAACTGAAAGTGGTGGGGCTGACCCCTGGAGAAATTGCCTGCTTGATTCAGACCATTTTGACTCACAAATGTGAACGCTCTGTCCATAAATCTGATTTAAAAAGAAGCTCCATTATCACTCCTGATGGAAACTTCTTGGTCCTCACTGATGAAACCTCTAGGAACTGTGTCTGTGGAGTCATTCCTGCTGGCCCCAAACCTGGGCTGATGACTGGTTATTTAACCATGGCATTGCTGTCCATGACTTTTCCAGCTTTTCCAATATTTTTCTCAAAATTTTCTCAAAAATTTTCTCAAAAATTTTCTCAAAGAGCCCTCATGTGCTGTTTTTGAAGCACAGGTGAATAGGACATGCTAGGGCCATTTCAGGATGTGAGACCCATCAAATGTAGAGTAATTGGTACTTGGATAAGAAAAGAATAATTTCTGGTCATCTGGAACACTGAGCTGCTGTTCTGCAGCTCTTCCCAGCCTCAGTGCTCCCAGAGTCAGCACCTTTTGATCCCTGCACAGGGTTGTTCTTGAGGGCCACAACCTTTTCCCAATGCCATCCCTGCACACATCCAGCCACCATAAAGCAGCCATGGAACAAAGCCATCCCCTCTGCATTTAGTTCCTGCAAAACCTGATCTCTCCAGTGCACAGGGCGGAGCACAGCCGGCTGCCTCATTGCCTAAACAAATGTCTGAGAGCTGCCTGGCCTTAAATCTTCCCAATCCCCAAAGGGACCCTGCAGCCAAGTGGGCCCACCCCACCTACACACACATTTTTCAAACTATGTCCCTGTCACTGGGAACTTCTCTGTTTTCCCCATGACTTGGTATTCCAGTGTTTTGTTTCACTCTCTGGCTCACATTCTCACACTCCTGGGTTTCCTGACTCTGCCCACACACCACCTGAGAGCCTTGGTTGAGTTTGATTTGAGTTTGTGCATTTGTGCAACAATTCCTCCACTGTTTTTGTTCCTTTCTTCAGGACATCATTACAGTGAAGATCTCCCCTGCTCTCTGCACTGTCACTGTGACTACACAGCCTTGATAACTTTGCATGTATTTGCTGAACGCTCCTTTCTGTGGCAGTTGTTGCAGAACTCCCTGTTTGCAGGACACATTTCAGGGACATTTAGTTCCGCAGTTAATATAGTGCAGGTCTGGCTTGAGTTTTTTGCCAAACTATTGCCAGTTTTTCTTGTCTTGTTCTGTGATCTCCTCTCAAGTGCACTCTTGAGCATTGCTGCTCTCAGTGTAACACTGCTCAGGTGCGTTGGCATTGCCTTCATGGGGTATCTGCCTTTTGTTACTTTATAGTTCTTGCATTTCCTCAAGGATCTGCAGCTGCAGGGGACATTTAGACTCACTCCTTTGACTTCTGGGGGTTATTCCCTGCGTTGGAGCCTCACCTCAAATCCAGGGTGCAGTTTTGGGCATCGCAGTGTAAAAAGGATCAAAAACTATCAAAGAGTGTCCAAAGAGGGGCCACAAAGATTCTGAAGGCTCAGGAGGGGCTGCAGGAGGAGCAGCTGAGGGCTCTTGGTGTGTGCAGCTGGAGCAGGGCACGCTGAGGGCAGAGCTCAGGGATCTGCAGCTCCTCCCGAGGGCAGCTCCCATCTCTGCTCTGGGACAGGGACAGCAGCCAGGGCACGGCTGGAGCTGGGCCAGGGCAGCTCAGGCTGGAGATCAGGGCAAGGTTCTTCCCCCAGAGGGTGCTGGCACTGCCCAGGCTCCCCAGGGAATGGGCACGGCCCCGAGGCTGCCAGAGCTCCAGGGATGCCCAGGGTGGGGTTGCTGGGGGGTCTGGGCAGGGTTTGGGGCTGGACTGGATGACCCTGTGGGCCCTTCCAGCTCAGGATTTTCTATTCTATGATTGTCAACTCAAAGTTGCACGTTCAATCTCCTATTTTTTTTCCCTCTGATCTATTTTTGTGCTTCCAGCATTTCAGCTGGGCTGTTCTCACCTGCTCCTTCCAGCTGGGGCTGGCTCCTCTGGGTACATCTCCAGAGCTCACAGGCACCATCCTGGCACCAGCAGAGGAGGGATCACTGCTTCTCATCAGCAACAGCTCCTGGGAATTCCCACCTGCTCGGGGCCACCTCTGTCCCTCTCTGATGCTGTGGAAGGCCAAGCACCAGCAGTCCCCTGGTGTTTGCACCCGTGGGACTCGGGAGCAGCGCAGCCACCACAAGAGGGAGGCAACTTCTAACCCGGGCTGCGCTCCCGTCCCTGCCAGGACCGTGTTCACACGGAGGGGACAACCGTGCCCTGATGCTCCACCTGGAATATTCATCCATGGCCACGGCATCTCCATCAGAGCTAGGGGCTGGGGGAAAGGAGGCTCGTCCCAGTTAAACACCTCTGCCTGGTGCTGGCGGTGGGGAACAGCAAGAGGATGAGATTTTCCTGGCTTTGGGGCACCGTGGGCAGCGCTGCCAGTGCAGGACAATGGCCAGGCTGCATCTGGAATCTCCTGTCTCAGCTGCTGCCAGGATGCAACTTGGTTTGTTCAGCAACAGGCCAGAGCTGGAAGCGTCCTGCTCAGCACTCAGTTAAACACAACTGCCTCCAGCAGGTGCTGAAAGCTGTTGTGTGTGCCTGTGCCAGGCTCTAAAAATTAAAGGACACTTACCCAAAGTATTTTTTATTTTTGCCCAGAGGGCAGGATGTGTGCCAAAATAACCACTCTCTCCTCCTCCAGTCTCTGATTCTGGTGCTGTGTGCAGTGAACCTGTTGGCACAGCTCAGCACAGGGCTGTGGGCAGCTCTGCCCAGCACTGCTGGCACCTCCTGGGGTGGTCAGAGCCTCCCTCCTCTGTGCCCTGTGCTTGCTGAGCCCCGAGGTGCTGAGCTGGGGATGCTGCACCTGTTCTGCACAACAGTGTTGGGATGTGGCACGAGTTTGGACCTGAGACAGTTGGAAGTTCTGACCCCAGTTCCTCTGGATAGTGAAGCTGGATAATTTTTGGATACCAGGTTATCTTCTCTTTCTGCAGTCAACTCTCCCAGTGCTTTTCTGGAGTTTTCCCTTTTAGCTGGCTTTCATGTTTTGTCAGAAGGTGGGTGACAGGCAGCTGAGGGCTCTTGGTGTGTGCAGCTGGAGCAGGGCACGCTGAGGGCAGAGCTCAGGGATCTGCAGCTCCTCCCGAGGGCAGCTCCCATCTCTGCTCTGGGACAGGGACAGCAGCCAGGGCACGGCTGGAGCTGGGCCAGGGCAGCTCAGGCTGGAGATCAGGGCAAGGTTCTTCCCCCAGAGGGTGCTGGCACTGCCCAGGCTCCCCAGGGAATGGGCACGGCCCCGAGGCTGCCAGAGCTCCAGGGATGCCCAGGGGGGGGGAGTTGGGGGGTCTGGGCAGGGACAGGGGTTGGACTGGCTGATCATGGGGTCCCCTCCAAATGAGATTCTGTGATTTGTCCCTACTCATTCTGAAATCTCTCCTAGAATTAGAGAGTCACCCAGGATGGCCTCACAGAATGCGTGGTGGGGTTTTTAGAAGAATTGGTAAGAATCTGCTTAAGTAAGTGTGTGTCCTCCAGTTCTTCTGAGGAAGCAGATCCAGGCTCCAGGTCAGAGCTGCTCTGGCTCTCATGGGGGGATGGACAAGGCCTCTGCTTTGCTGAATTCCCAGCACATGGATGGTTGGGCTGGTGACGAGTCACTGCCTTGTACATTCTGTGTGTTGTACACTTACAGCAAAGTGAAATAAACTGATAAATGTGTAGCAGGATGAGAGGACACTCAGGGAGCAGTAACTTTGTCATCAGTCCTGCTGTCAGCTGGCCTGGCTGGTTCATGAGTCTGACACCTCTGGTCCAGGGGTTCAGAATCATACTCAAAATGGTTTTTCTAAGCAGGAGGAAGGTGTTGGGACAAGTCACTTTACAGAAAACATGCTCACTCCAAAAAACTGAAAAACTGCTCACAGCATGGAGGACACACAGCTGTAGTTGTGCACTTTAATTCACAACAACAAATCACAAAAGTCTTGCACAACCAGGACATGAAACCACCATCAATAGGTGGAGGAAAGCAGTGGGTGGAAGCTGCAAATGGCACCATCAACCACATCTGTGAAGGACAACTTGCAGCATCAGCGTCCTCTGTAACCACCACCAGCTGCCTAGCCAGTTTGCCAGGGATCAATCTGGGACAAGTGTTTCCTATTGCAGGGAAAAGGAGTAGAAATGTTTCTAATTGCATCAAAATATTCTGATGAAGCCAGAGACATGAATGAACATAAGTGTGCAGGAGTTTGGGGAAGCTGTGCTACATAATTAATGAGAGCCATTCCATAAATCCATTGACAGGATGAGGGGAAATGACCTCAGGTTTTACCAGGGGAGGTTCAGGTTGGACATCAGTAGGAATTTCTTCACTGAAAAGGTGTTTAAGCATTGGAATGGCTGCCCAGAGAGGTGGTGGAGTCCCCATCCCTGGAGGTGCTAGAGGATGTCTGGACATGGCTCTCAGTGTTCTGGTCTGGTTGACAAGGTGGGGATTGGTCACAGGTTGGACTTGATGATTTTGGAGGTCTTTTCCAACCTTGTTCATTCTGTGATTCTATTATATTATTCCATTGCAACAAGAGAAGGGAAATGCATTTCAAAAGACTAAATCTGGCCCCAAGACTCTCCATCTCTAAATCAAGTAACTTTCCAGTGACTGACATATTTCTTGCTAAATTTGTGCTCCCAAGTCCCATAACCCCAAGTGAATATCCCAAGCTTTCACACTGGGAGCCATTCCAGCTGGACCATCTCTGCTGGACAGAACAGCCCTTGTGGCTGTGCCTCAGGGGGCAGCAGGGAAGGAACCAGCATGGGAAGGTGTCTCAGGGTCTGGGCAGAGGGGTTATCACTTTCTCTTCATACTCAGAAATGTTTTGTTCCTTTGGAAGGCACTTGAGTGAAGGTTACCTTGGCTTTTGCTGTGATAGGGGTGGGTGCACAGATTTGCTCCCTCAGGCAGGGGGGACAGAGTTCTGAAGTCAGGTCCTTTGCAGGGCACAGCAAACCCTTCCAGCATCTGCCCCCACTGTGACACTCAGCCATCAGGGCTCACTTCCAGACAATCCTGCACTTGGCAGGGACTCCCCACCTCAGGACACACAAGAAAGGACTCAGCAAAGCCAGGACAAACGATTCTTCACTCCCAGACCAAGAGAAGCTTCCAAATGCTCTGGCACAGCCACTGTACAACATCCTCTGTTCTAAGGAAAACATGAACCATCCCAATTATCTGCACTGCCTTCCAATTAAAAGGCTGTTGCTCCATCCGCCTCATTTCCTGCCCTTCCCTCTGCTCAGACCCTCAGCCCTGACAGGCTGCTGTGTCCTGCTGGCAAAGAAAAGGGTGGCTGGTTATTTACTTTGCTGATGGCTCTGCCTAATGTCCTTTGGTCTGACTTCAGGTCATGTGGTGAACAGAAATGGTGACTGGAGAGTGTGGGAGGATCCAAGGAACTCAGGCCCAGTTTAACTGGAATTTTATCCTTAAAATAGAAGGAGGGGGAGGAGGAGGATATCCTCCTGCTCCATAACTTAGGGAAAATCTCCCAGGGCATCTCACTCATCATGGGTACAGAAGGCATGATAAAGAGATAATGTGAGATAAAGCCACTGAAGACATACATCTCCCACCCCAGAAAATCTGTTTCCACATATCTGTTCCTGAGCTCAGTTTCCCAGACAAGGGAAAGGGTACAAATCCTCCCCAGTCCCTTCAGGATCCTTCATCCAATACATCTCAGACTGGAGAGGTGAGCTGAAGCAAAGGTACAGCCCAGGTAACATAGAAAAAACCAGGAACAAGTCACCATTTCATCAGGTGTTCTTTATTTTCTAATTATTATACTCTCTGCAAACTTCCTCCAAGCCACGAGAGACGGCTGCCTGTTTGCTGTTCATTCCCACAGCTGAAGGGTGCTGGACTTGGCCGGTCCTCACTCGGCAGGGATGCTCAGGCTGCTGAGCCGGGTAATGCTGGTGAGCACCTGGCCAAGCTAATCACATCCCCCTGATTAAGGGGAGAGAGACAATTACCCTTATTTGTCTTGTCAGAGCACGGATGTGATGTGTGGCTGATAGTAACCGGCAGCCACTTTGCCTCGGGGCTGCCCCGGGTAATCATTTACATAGAGCAGCTAAACCTGAAAATCCCACTAACATTCTCTTCTAATGAAGCTCCAGGTATCTTCCTCAAAGCCGCGGCAGGGCAGTATCCAGGCAACGCAGACGGCTGTCCCTCCACGAGGAAGTGCTTAGATGAGCATCTCCAAAGGCTAATTAACCCTTGGGGCAGCGCTGAGCTCCCTGCTCCATAACAAGGGCTTTGCATCCCTCGCATCTCTCGGGCTCTGCCTCAAACCTTCACTCCGGATTCCCCGGTAGCCCTGGGGAGGGGCTGGCGAGTGGTGCAGCTTGGCTCTTGGAGTAGCTATTTGCTGACACGTGGAAGGAGTTCATCCAAGCCTGCCTTGTGCTTCCAGCTCCTGAGCAGCTCCAGCGACGGAGGAAATTGCATGTGAAGTTGTTAATGCAGGGCAGCAGGAGCAGAACTTCCGGGCAAGGCAGGGAGCAGGAAAAGCCCTGCCCCTGACTCCAGCTATCCCACCAGGGGCTCCTTCAGAGCTCCGTGGCACAAACTCGTGAAGCAGAAGAGCACCAGACCCCACGAGGTCTGAGCTGGACAGTGGCTGTGTGGAGCTTGGGTTTAGGATTGGAACCTGGAGAGGCTCCAGCAGGTAACCATGCAATAACCAGCCGGGGTGATCCCAGTGTGTGCCATGTGCTCTGGGAGGAGCTGCTTGAGCCAGGGAGGTAGGACCAGTTGACCCTCTGTGGTCCCTTCCAACCTGAACCAGTCTGTGATTCTTTATGCTGTTACCTACTGCTGGTTTCTGGGCACGAGGATGGAGGATTTCAGACCCCAGCTATATTTTTGGATACTTGTTGTTTTTAGAGTAGGCAGTGGAAGGTGTGAGTGGACCAAGGACATGTGTACAGGAAACCTTCAAGTTTTGCACCCATGTTGGCCATTTCCAGGTGGAAGCCAATCCCTAATCTTAGTGGATTGTTTTTTATTCCAGTACTGGAGGAGAAAAGAAGAAGGTCAGGAATTACATCTGCAGTCCTGCCAAGTCTTCAGAGCTGGATTTCAGTTACAGGCACATATTTAGACCTAAGATATTAAAAGTTTTTCCCTGCAATCAGATAATGCCCAGGTGAATCACAGATGGAGGCAGACATGATGTGATGTGCAGTGATGATGAGATTAGGCTGTGCAAGTGTAATGTAGAAGCCAAAGGGGCAAATGAAGCTTGAACAACTTTTCAGTCAGCATCTCTACACTTTGCCTGCTTGACTCTGCTGCCTTGTTGTTCTCAGCACAAATTTAGTTTCTTAATTTGGACTCCACAGTGTAGACACGAGGTGCGTAGGTCTCAAGGAAAGATTCAGCATGTGAAGGTGAGAATTTGTAAAGGTGCTCACAAGAGCAATCCTGCCATGGGAGGTGTTCCAGTTACTGTGTCCCCAGATTTCTCTTGGTGAGTGCTCCTTGGAAATGCTACCATTGAAGTGACTCCTGACTTGCAAGGTGACTTATTAAAGGCATCAGTAAACTCCTTACAGAGCCTTGGGGGAAATCACAAGCAGCAGTTCACTTTCTCACACCTGGAAATACCTCCAGAGCTCAGCAAACCTGCAGTTCAGCAGGACTGGATTTGATGTTGGTTTTGGGAGCGGCAGCCCGGGGGCACCTCTGCACGATGGAAGCTTGTAGCTCTCTCTTTAATTGGAGGTGAATTTAATTTCAGTAATGAGCCTGGCACATTCCAGTTCCTGATTAGATTTGCACAGTGATTAACCCAGCAGATATTCACTTGGCAAACTGCCCAGTCCATTCCAGTTGCAGTGGACTGAAACCACTTCTGCTGCTCCTCTCACACTGGGAAGCAAGGTCATCTGAAGGTCATTGTGGCAAAAGGGATATGGCAGGCTTCAAACCTATGGTTTTCTAACATTCTCCTTGGGAAGGGCCTGTCCACCTCCTCCTGTTGCATCCCACTTGGTTTGAGATCTACAGTGGACAATTTCTGGTGCTCCATGGGACAGGAGCAGCTCCTTGGAGAAGGTTCCCAAAGAGACAGTTGGGTTTGTCCAAGCTCCCGGGGATGCTGAGCACCTCTCAAAGTGCTGCCAAGCTCTTCCATCTCTGTGTCCTTAGGGTGTGCAAGAAGATCCATCTTGTTTTCTGTCCTGCCTGAGAAGAGCTGGAGCTGTGGGTACCTCCAAGGATGTTCACACCCCCGTGCTGGCCTGGGCTCCTGGCCTTGGAGCAGAGCTGGATGGAGAAAAGGGATGAGTTATCCAACATGTTTTGCATGCAAAGAATCTCATCCCAGGACTTCTAGGAAATTGTTCTTCACCTTCACTAATTGACTCTCAGAAGAGGAATAAACCAGAAGCTACTTTAAGATGTAAAAGTCACCTGTTAGTTAATCAGAGCTTCCAAGTGATTTCCACATTCTCCTGAAGAGCTCACACCACTGCCCCAGAGCAGGAAAAGGTGGTGGTCAGTGCCCTCTCTGTGGTCACTGCCCTCTCCCTGTTGGACAGCAGCTACAGCTCTGGGCAGGTGGGACCATGTCATAGGGCAAACTAAAAAGCACACACAAAACATGAAAGGACTTCCTCTGTTGTGATTTAATTTACTGGTTATTGGGTGTCTTCACTATGATTATTACCAGAGCAGAGAGTGAAAATGGCCAAACCTACTAAATTTATTGCAAAAATCCATAGTTGGCTCAGGAGAGGCACCGGGTGATAGCTCCACCCTCCCTCACATGTGGTTTATAATTTTATTTTGCTGACAAAAGACATTTTTTTTCTTCTTCCATGGACTGTCTGAAAGGGAAATAAGCCAGAATCAAGAGATTAGCATGTGTAGTTCATGCTTATAATTTGGCACTGATAGGATATTATAATATAGTCCAGATGCCTGGGAAGATGTTTAATGTAAGCCAGAATGATTGACATCTCTCCATACAGGATCTGAAGGCTGTCAGATCTGAGGTTATTGAGTGCCCCACTTACTGACAAATATATACACCAGCTAAGTAGGGCACAGATCACCAGTTCACCCTGCTGAGCTCAGGCCCTTCTCCTGGAGCTGCTTCCCGAGGAGCTGAGATGCTGATGGCATTAGCAGAGGATATTGGCAATTCCTAAAACCATCAATGGCCCCAAACTTGCACAACTTCCTGTTATGCAAAGGAGGTTTGCTTTGGAAAGGGCATCGAGTCAGGTAAATTCAGTAACTCCCATGGATCCCTGACCCTGGGCTGCAGGAACAGCACAAGGACTTTGCCTCTCTGGCAGAGGCCTTGGTACAGCAGCCAAACATCGTTGTGTTCGAGGGTCCCAGGATGAGGGAAGAGATGAGAATCTTGACTCTACATTTCAGAAGGCTGATTTATTATATTATGATATTATATTATAATACTATACTAAAACTATGCTAAAAAGAATAGAGAGAAAGGATCCATCTGAAGGCTAGAAAGGAAATGAATGAATAACAAAATCTTGTGACTGCTCACAGCTTCACAACAAGTAGTTGTTATTGGTTATCAAGTAAAAACAATTTCACATGCTGGGTAAACAATTCTCCAAATCACATTCCAAAGCAGCAAAACATGGAGAAGCTGTAGCTTCCCAGCTTCTCAGGAGAAAAGATCCTAGCAAAAAGATCTTTCATAAAATGTCTGTGACAGCCAAGCTCCTCGGGAAGGGCAGCAGGGGTGACAGCAGGCACAGGTCACGCCAGGCTGCCTCCATCTCCCCTGGCCTGCGGGTGTGTGGTGTTGGCTGGGCTCTGCTCTCATTTGGGGAGGCCTCTGGAGTGCATTGCCTGGGATTTCTGCCTTGGGGAGCTGCTGCAGGTGGCTCAGGAGAGCAGTGGAGCTGGCACAGAGGGAGGGGAGCTGCAGCACCCACTGACCCTTGAATGGCAGGGGGGACCAGGAGGGGACAGTGACACCTCAGCACCCAGGAGCTTCTCAGTCACACAAAGACTGTGATGCTTTGGGAATAGTTCTGCACCAGGAGAATGTGCTGCACCTGGGCATCAAAATATCTCTGTTAGTGATTCCTTCTGAGGCTACCTAGAACAGAGGTTAGAGAGTGTTAAAGGATAAAGTATTTATTAAAAGGCATACAATGGATACACCTTGGGCAGTGCAAGAACCCAGCCATGGCTACACCCAAGTTGGACATTGGGTCACAAGTTTTCACACTTTTACAAGTTTTGGTCCGTTTACATATTGGGGTTAATTGTCCAATTATGGCTTTAGATTAAGGTCATCCTCCCAGTTTGCTCTCCTCAATTTGCTGTTGTTTCTGCTTTTTGGGCCTGAAGCTGCAGCGGTGTCCTTGGCTGGAAAAGGATTGTTTTGTCTAACTAAACTGTGAGGAGAACTTGCTAACACTTTAGGAAGTTCAGAGTTACACACTAATGCAGCACAGAATCTGGAAAATATGAAAGCTAAAACTTAAGGCATCATTAGCATTCACTCACTTTTCTTTGCACAATAAAGGTCAAACTCTGGGAGTTAATTTGCCATAGGGATGCTTTTGCCTGCCTCAGCAAAGCTTTCCCAGGCCCATCTGAGCAGCTGCGTAGCAGGAGCAGGGAAGAGGCCAAGTTGGATCCTGCTCCCTTTGAATCCCACCAGATATTTGGGCAAGAGGCATCAAAACAGATTTGAGAGCCATGTCCCGAGGCTGAGCTCAGGTGTGATGAACTGACCAGGGCTTGGTGGCTTTAACAATTATTTCCAGGCTGACTTTTATTTGCTGTAGCTCCCACTCAGTGGCTCTGCCTTGAGCAGCATCTTTGCTGTCAGTCTCGTCGGTTTGCAAGACACACAACAGCACCCTGTCCTTTGGATCCAACTTAATGGGCTCAGGCAGCATTAACTGAGAATGGCATCCTGGGGATAATGAACAGGTGTCAGCCCAGACTCGGGGTCTCGTGTTGAGGGAGGATTATTTTATTATAATTAATATTCTTATTTCTTATATTGTTAATTACTGGCAGAAGCTCAGTGCTTTGGGGAACCTGCAGTAATGCCTCCATCCGTGCTCCAGATGATCCTTGCAGGCTTGGAGAGGCCTTGTCAGGGCTCATCAGGTTTTGCAGATGACTGGCTACTACACAGCAACCAGAGGTGAGTGGAAATATTACAGACACACAGGGAAATCTTCTTTCAGACTAATCCCCATGAATCATTTTGTTTGCATTCATGACCTCTTTTATATATGAGTATTTGGTAGGAAAACACTTCCTTCTAAATAAGGACTCATGAAAAACAAACGTCCTAATTACTCGTGCAAATATTCTCATTTGAGTATTTATGCAAATATGAGCCCATGTGAGCTGGTATATCAAACTACTATGAATATGTATTTTCTTGAGAAAACACATAAGCTGAAAAAACCTTTTTGTCCAACTTCCCTAAAATTCACTTCTTCAATATGACAGCACTTTTGTTGTTAGCATTCAACAATGACTGAACTTGGTATTGATAAAACACAGGGTAAATTATGATTATGTGTGTTTGTATCTGTTTAAATGATTGTGCAACTGCAAAGGGTTAAAGGGGCATGCCAGGGAAAGATCACAGTACACTTTAGCCAGGATTGGTCCAGATTGTGCAGCTAGAAACCTCTTCTGAAGAAAGAATTCTTTTTCTTGTACAGGCCTGTTGGCATAGCTGAAATGCACTGTACCATGCTCATTCCAGCCAAATGGCCTTGTCTGCCCTGGAAATGAGATTTTTGCCCTGGGTTGGCTTAAAGAGTTTCCTGACCCACTTCACATGAAACCTCTCCAGAGCCAGTGGGCTTCATTGAATCATTTAGGTTGGAAAAGACAGTTAAGATCACCAAGTTCAACCCTGAACTTAAGACTGCCAAGTTCTACAAAACCACATCCCTGGGTTACACATCTTTTCAACCCCTCCAGGGATGCTGGCTCCACCTGTGGCAGCCTGTGCCAGGGCTTGACCACCCTTTCCATGGAGAAATTTTCCTTAATATGCAATCTAAACATCCCCTGGTGCAACTTTGTGTCATTTCTTCTTATTTTATTCTTTTTCATCTGTGAGACCAACCCCCACCTGGGTACAGCCTCTTTTCAGGGAATTGTAGGGAGAGAGAAGGTCCCTCCTTCCATGTCTCTCTGTAGATTGTTGCCACATTTGAAAATCTGAAGTCAGCTGGGACTTCAGATTCCACAATGAGTCAGGAGAATAATAATATAACAGCCATTTTCCAGCTTCTGGATGAATTTTCCTGGAAAATTCTGGAAATTTTCCTACCAGAAAACAGTAGAAAATGGTCAACTAATTGTTGTTTCAGTAATTTAAAGTGTTAATGGATGTCTATTTGATAAGTAGCTTTTACTGGAGGAACACTGGTGGATACTTGCCTCCTGCAGATAAAAATTTTCATTGAGGAATTTCATGTTTTGGACTTTGACTTCTTTGTGTAATGTGATCCATGTTAGCCCAATGTGTTTTGCCTCTGAAGAGCTGAGTTTTGGGTCTGAGTCAATGCAGCTGAGCCATCACCAGCCCTCCTCTCTCCCCTCTTTTCCCCTCCCATCTGTGGCAGATGGGAGAGGAGAATTTGAGGCACAAGGCTGGCCCATGGACAGTGTGTAGCCCTGCCTTGTCTGCCTGCAGGAGTCTGTCCAAGGGGAATTTGGAGCTGAGGGAAGATGGTTAATCAGCCTTGGAGGGCCAGGTTATCCTGCACAGCACATCCATGCCTTGATGCAGCTGAGGCACACCACGTCCCCTGACCACACAAGCCCCTGTGGTGTTGTGGGAGCCCAAGGGCCAGCACAGCCCACTCTGCAGCCCCTAAAAGTGGGACACTTTGTCTCCTGCACACCCCAGTGCCACACTTGGCACTGCCCATGGGCCACACCTGGCACTGACCTGTGCAAGGGGGAGAGCCTGGTATAGGCTCAGACATCAGCCTTGCCAAGCCTGGTACAGGCTCAGACATCAGCCTTGCTAAGCCAAGCTCCTCTCCCCCAGTTGCTCCCTCCCCCACGAGTCTCTGAGAGCGTCTCCCTCCTCTCCTGCTTGGAGGAGTGCGTTCCTGCAGATTGCTTTGTGGTAATTAGCACATCGGTGGGGCTGGGAGTGCAGAGCCGGGAAGTGGAACAGGAGGAGAAGCTAACGAGGTCAGAAGACAGCATGTGGCATCCCCGCGAGGAGAGGGAAGAGGATTCAAAACCTGCTGCAATCAAAGATGCACCTGCCTGGGATGAATCCCCAGGGCCAGGAGAGCAAAAGGAGAGGGAGAGGATTTCATTCTGCAACATACGGCAGCAAGTCTTTCTCTCCCGTTTGTTTCAGAGACTAATTAGGTCAATGTTGCCCTGGTAGATTCAGCCTGGAACCTGAGGTCTGCCTGCAGTGCAGATTGCAGGTCCTGGCAGGCAGGAAGGGACAGGCTGGACCGCAGGATGGGGACAGCTGGTTCTGGGTGTGCATGGGACTCTTGGCCTCTTTGTGCTTGGTTGGTTTTAGATGCTTTCCACCCCCAATAACATCCCTGCTTCCTCAGCCTCACGCAGGTGTTGCCACATTTCTCTTCACGGAGAAAAGCAAGGCACAATTCTTCCCAGGAATATTTGTGGGTTTCACATCTCCTGAACATCAGAGAAAGGGAAAACACAATTCTTGTCACTTGCTGTGCCTGTGTGGTGCCAAAGTAGAATGTAATATGGAGATTATTTACCCAAAGTGAGGATGTTTTCATTCCTTGGCTTATCAGGGCCAAGTGTGTGTGTGTGTGTGTGTGTCAGGCTGTCTGCTGACAGTCACGGGAGACTCACGGGATGAGGGCAGTTCTGTGCAGGGTGTGCAGAGTGAGTGCATGGCAGATTCAGTTTAGATGCAATGTATATAATATAGTATAATAAAGTTAACCTTCTGATAAGACAGAGTCAGATGCATCATTCTCTCTCCCTCACCAACATCGGAGTCGCTGTTGATTAGTAATACACAGGGAGATTTACTGAGAGGTAAAACAGATCTGGTTTCAAACCCACCTTGCCACTCACAAGGGTACCTAAGGCTGCCGTTCCCACCTCACTGCCAGCCCTGAGGGAGCTCACAGCCTGCTTTAGCCACAGCCTCGTTCACCTGCTCTGTGTTTCTTTCATACCACAGATGTTCTGGGAAAGTTCTTGGGGATCATCTCCAGAAAACTGAATTTTGGGAGCATTGTGCTTCTGTGTTTGCTCTTAGTGGTGGAATGCTGAGCTGCACAGTACAACAGTGGGTCAAGGAATGCCACAAAACCAGGACAGGCCAGAAAGGATCAGCATGGAAGAGAGAGCAAAAAGATCCATCACCTCTCACCACAGAGATCCCAGGATCTCTGCAGAAAGAAAAAGATAAATCAAGATGTTACATATCCTGAAGATGTTTCATAATTTTATTTGACAGCAATATACAAATAGAAACCCTAAATCCCTGGGTATGAAGGTAAGAAGCAGCTGCAGAGGGAAGAAAAGAGGAAATTCTTTCTTACAGGGATTATTATTGCCCAGAGAAGTTGCTGATGCCCCATCCCTGGAAGTGTCCAAGGCCAGGTTGGATGAGGCTTGGAGCAACTTGGTCCAGTGGAAAGTGTTCCTGTCAATGCCAGGGGAGTGGAACAGAACTCCTCCACAACTGCTGCCCTCTGCCAGAGCAGCTGAGGTGGGATTTGCAGGATAGTTCATATCTCCAGGTAAACAGACACACATGGCAGGGGCAAGCCAGATAGTTGTTGAAATGAAGCTCTCACCAAACTCCCTGGAGCACTGCCTGGCACAGTGAGCCAGGGGAGGGGAAAACTCTTTCCCATCTCTGTTGGGTTCAAGCTCATGTGCTCACATGGGGCCCATCTCACGTACACCCTCCTGCTCGGCCCAGGACTCGGGCTGTGCTCCAAGCCTCCCAACCCACCACCTCTCCATTTCACAAGCCCTGAAACCCCTCCAGGGCACAGACTCAGGACTCCAATACAGTTGTTTCAAGTCTTATCCACTCAGCCATGCAGCTTTTCTTCTGGTGATGGTTTGTTTAGCCTGTCCCTAGCAAGTGACCCATGAGGAGCCTGGCAGTGTTTATGCTACTGCTGATTAGCAAACAGCCCTGCGACCCGCTGGGAAAGTCCCAGCCAAGTCCTTGTCTGGCTGCTGACCCATATAAACACCAAGAATTACTCCTGTGGCTGCAGTGATGCAGGTCTGGGGTCAGGGGATTAAGCTACAGGGAGCGAGTGGTGCTTTGCTGCTCAGTGACAGCATCTGCACAGAGGTTTGGTGCCTCACACTGACAGGCACCACCTTCCCTGCTCTGCCTAACTCAGCTCTCCCAACGCCTGGGAGACAAGCCCAGAGCACCCATCTGTTTGATCTGCTCTCCTCATGGGTCTGGGAAACCAGCAAGGGGTGCAAAGAAAACAAAAAGAGGTCAGAGAAGAAGCAGAGAGAGAAAACACACAAAGGAATGAGGGTCTCTATATGCCAGGTGTGGGACATCACTGCTTTGGGCATTTCCCACTTTCAGTGGCTGTCCTGCAGCAGCTCTAGTCACTAGGTCAGGGTGAGCGTGGTGGGGTCACTGGGGCAGAGACAGTGCAAAAGCAGCACAAGCTGGTGTGATGGACTCTGTGTGACAATCCTGCCATCCCTGTGCAGCTGAGGCCACAAATGCTGACTCCACTCAGGGTTTCTGCTCAGGTCTCTTGACCACTTCCTACAAGTTTCCAGCTGTGCCTCTGGCTGTGCCTTCCATCCTTTGCATGCTTGGAAGCAATTATTCCAGCCAAGTGGCATTTGTGGTTATTCACAGAGCCCAGGCAAAAACCAGAGCTGCACATGTGAACTGACAGCTCTCAGAGGGGATGCTGCACCAGGGACACAAAAAGAAACAGTCTCTGCTCCTCCTGTGCTTGCTCCAGTTATTCCACATGAGAGGCACAGGAAGAAGGAAAGCAGTTCCTCTGATGTTTGCCAGCAGAAAGGTGAATGGGCACGTGAAGGGCCAGGGTGACGCAAAGTCTGTGGATACAGACCAGGAGGAAAGGGACAGCAGGTAGAGCCATGGGCCATGTCTGGTGGCAGGGGTACCCTCTGCAGGATCCGTTGGATCTTTGTTGGATCCAGTGAGGCTGTGGTCCCTGCTGGGCTCCATCCCTTTGTCCAGAGGGTGATGGTTTTTGGTACCTCACCCAGAGACAGTTTGGTAACACTGAACTTTAACCTACGTGGTTTCTGCTCATCTGGATTTCAGTGGTTACATCAAATGGGAGAAAGGAACACAAAACATGGGCTTATCAGCTGAAATTCATGTTTGCTGGAGAAATTTCCTCACTTCCACATGGCTGTACCAGGAATTGGAGGGAGAGCCAGCTGCTGTGACACAGCTGCTCCTGGCATGGTGCCTCAGACAAAGAGGATGGACCTGGGGGACATTAATAAAAGATAGTTGTCCTGAAAGAGTTTTTTCTATCTCCAGGCTCCATACAAAGAGAACTCTCCCTTCCCAGGCAGTGTGTAACCACATGTGACTGTAACAGGGCTGGGAACAGCACACCCTGTCCTGTGCACCAGCCCCAGGCCCTGCTCGTGGCAGCTCTGCCACACACACGTTCTGCTCCCCTGGGTCCTTTGCCTTCTCACTTAAACTTCCAACCCCTCCCCATATCCAGGGGATAATAAATAACACATGTTTTCCTTCATCTTCACTGTAAACTGATAATCCACCAGTGTCTCTTACAGTGGAAACCCATCCTTCACCTGCCCCAAGGGCTTATCTGATACCTGCTGCTCACCTTGGCTCAGCACAGGACCTGCCAGGACTATTCAAGGACATGGTTTCCTGCTTTTTGCTGATCTGGGTCACTCATAAATTTAAATTCGAGTTAAAAGCTTTAAGCTGTTTTGCCTGATAAATCCATGCACATGGGATTTGCTTCATTTCAAGAGAAAGTAGCAATTTCTTTGACTAAAAGTTGCTTGGAAAAACTGTGGCTTACAGAAATTAGTCTTGCAACACTCCGAGCTTGGAGACCTGCTTTCTGCCCTGGTATCGCGTCGCTTTGTTATTCACCTCAGCACTCCGGAGTTAATTGCAGAGCTCACACTTTCTCTTGGCTCGTTCGCTTCCTGCTGTTTCATGATTCATTACTTGTAAATGAGTCCCTGCGGTTCCCACAAAGCTGATTCCCAGCCTCACAAAACCCTCAGATCTGTCCTTTGGCTGAGCTTTCGTTGTTCACGCCTGAGCCTGCTACTGGGGAAACTGTCGCCGAGTTACAGGTACTAGCTGCCATTTGAAGGATAGCTTCATCTTCTTGAAAATTTTTTTTTTTTTTTCTTTTGGAGGTCCCAAAGCTTCTGTTGACTTCGGGGCTGTGAAGTGAGCTCTCCACTGGGCAACAGCTCCAGGGCAGAGCCTCGAGTCGGCTCCAGACAGGGAGATGGGAATAAGAAATAAAGAGTGCAATTGCACCTCACTGTGACCCCATATCAGTCCACTGGTGTCCAGTGTGGATCCTGGCTCACAGCTGTTCCCCCTAAACAAAACAGCACCAGTGCCCAGGCACAACCCAATCCTGTCTCTGGGAAGAGGAATTTGAGCATCAACTCTAGATGAACTAGAGCAGTGATTGTTGTCACCTGAGATGGACAGACAATAACCAACCCAGACCAGAAAAATGGATTTTGTTGCAGATTGCAATAATCCCCCCAAATTTCAGGGTGTTTCTCCGGGAACAGATGAAGCACCCGTGCATATGGTGAGTTCCTATTACCCAGGGCAGCAGAGCAGGCTGGGATGGACAGGCCACTAAGAACTGGCTTCTTCTGACCAGTCACCATGCTCTGAGTGGGAAAAGCCTCACCAGGATTTGTGTGACTTATCCACAGCAGGACAGGCACAGCCTCCTCCATGTGTCCCAACTGAACTCCTGTCTTGGAGACCCCTGTGGGTGTAGGCAGGTCCCTGAACACTGCAGTTCCTGGTCTCTAGGGCTCAATCCATCCCATGATACAGTCCAGGACAACAGCGCAGGGTAGGAATGAGGGGTTCCCAGCTGAGGGGTTAGGACTATTCCCAACTAATCACCAGCAAAGGGTGAAGGTTAAGGACCAGTCAGAAGCTTGCAATGCAACCTGGCAGTCATTTGAGGCATCTTTCCTCCTCCTGGGGGGACGTTTTAAAACAACTTGCCTAACAGAGGGGTACACACAGCTTTGACAGTGAGTACCATGGATCATTGAATCCCTTCTCCTGGACTGATGGTGGGTGATGTGCTCACAGCCGTGTCCTGTTCACAAACAACTGTTTCCCCCTCTGGAATGAGTCCCAGGCAGCAGGCTGGCATGACAGGAATCTTCATCTCTGGACCCCTTCTCCTTTGTAGTCAGACAATGACAATGATTTCATTTTTGTTTCACTTTCTTCCTTGTCACCAACATTTCTTTTGTCCCTTTCTTTCTTTACAAATGTTAATTTCCGTCTTTGTCTCGGCTGTAGCTGTTTCAGTGCATTGTCTTTTGCCAACTGAAATGAAATCCTCCTCGATAGACAGATCTGAGAAAATTAACATCATGCTGCAATTTGGAACAAGCACAGCTGCAGCAGCTGCTCAGCTAAAGAGAAAGAGGCAGAAGAACAACAGGAGTGCCCAGAAGAGCATTGTGGCCACACTCTGCCTGTGTCCATCAGAGTGGCATTCCTTTATGATTTGAAGCCAGTAAAAATGCCTAGGGACAATGTTGGGCAGGGTTTTACATTCCTGTGGAATTTGCATCAGCTGGGGCAAGAAGAGGACTAGGAACTCTGGGCCAGTCACCTGTCTATGCAAAGATAGGTCATGGAGCACATCCTCTTGGAGTCCTTATCCAAATGCATGCAGGATGGGGAAGTGACCACAAAGAGCTGGAACGGGTTTACTGAGGGCAAATTGGGGCTTACAGAAAGGCTGCAGAGAGACTTTGGACAAGGACCTGGAGGGACAGGACAAGGGGAAGTGGCTTCATGCTGCCAGAGGGCAGGGTTGGATGGGATATTGGGAAAGAATTGTTCCCTGTGAGGGTGGTGAGGCCCTGGCACAGAGTGCCCAGAGAAGCTGTGGCTGCCCCATCCCTGGAACTGTCCCAAGACCAGGCTAGATGGGGCTCAGAGCACCCTGGGACAGTGGAAGGTGTCCATGGAATGAGATAAACTGTAAAGTCCCTTTCAATCCAAGCTGTTCTGTGATTCTATGAAAACACTGAGCTGCCTCTGCCTCCTTGTCCCATAACATTCCCATTAGCTTATTCCCATTCACACCCATTTGAATAAGACCAGAATGGGCCCCAAAGGGTTAATTACATCAAGTTTTTGGTTTAAAATGTTATTGTTCAGGAACTCAAATTTAACAGAAGTGCTGTTATTACCTTCCAGATGCATTACATCTTACATCTCCAGTGTGCACAAATGAACTGAGCAGAGGTGGAAATCTCTCTGGGTTTTGTAGGATTTTGAGAACAAAAGCTGAACATCTTCTTAGACCACCAAGACAAATGCCAGAATCAGAGCTAATGAACAGCACAACCAGCTGCAGCTGCAGAACCAGGACATGAAGGAAAAAAGACTTTTCAGCACTTCTGCTTCCAAAGTGAACTTTCTTCCTTGAGCTGAGCAAAACAGCACTCAAAGAAAGGCTGGCAAAAAGGATACTGATCCCTCCAGTTTCCAGCAGCCACCACTCCAGGGATTTTGGAGGAAGTTAATGGTATTTAGTTATTTACAGGACTCAGTCCAAACGAACTGGAAAGCTCCAGCTTTGGGAAGCTGACTGATAATGTTGTGGTAACCAGCAGAATGCCTCAATTAATTCCTCAATTAAATCCTCAATTAACTTATCAGATGCAGGACAGGCTGAGCTGGACAGGGCAGTTGATGCCTCAGCAGAATCCTTTGCCAGGCTGGAAGGAATGTGGAAATCATTCAGGATTAAAATTCCTCTGGCCCATCCAGTTACCCCTGTGCAAGCACAGCAGGACCACAGCCCCAGGGTGATGGCAGGGACAAAAGCTTCTCTGATCTGCCCTCATGGCACATCCCCTCCTGCTGCTGGACTCTTGAGGACATGCTCAGCCTTATGCTAGAGAGATCAAGAGGGAGAGAACAAATAAAAATGGCAAGTGCTTCCCCGTGGGGTGTGTATTGCTGATTTTACACTCCCAGGGCGTTCACTGCTCCCTCTCTAAAACACAGGCAATGGATGGCACCCGTTTATACCTGCAAACAACCCCGGTGTGCTCGTGCAGAGCTTCCCTCTCTTCCTGACCCAGCTCCTCCCACTCCTGAGTGAAAGAAATAAATCCTGTTACCCCCCCACACTCAGCTCTGCCAGCCTTGTGTAACTTGCACTGTCCCTGCCTGGTGTGGGAGCCCAGCACGCAGGGACTGCCTCTCTCTTCACACCTCCAGCCCCTTTGAGCTCTTCATGCTTTTGTGCCTTTCACAATGTTGGCCTCTTCTCGGCAAGGATTTGGGTTTACAACCTGCTGACACCTCACAAGGTCCCGTCTGCGTGTGCAGGAATGTTCAACAAAACGAGCTGGAAGCTTTAGTTTGGCTGCAGCACAGCAGGAGAGAGCACTCAACCCCTTTGACTTGAAGGTTTCTTCTGTACTTGAGGGTTTCTTCTGTAATGATTCTCTTTGTGCAAGGAAATGTTATCAATTGAGGCAGGAATTTGTAGCACAAGTGTGTGAGTATTTCTTTATTGTCAGTTAAGCAAAAACAGTATAAAAATTAGCTGTGAAGTGGCCTCTGAGTGAAAAACTCATCACATCTCCATCAGCCCAGCAGAAGTAGAGTGCAAATGGGTTTGTGTCAAGAATACAAATGGTTTTATTTCAGGAGTTTTGATTGAATTAAATAGAAGTTGAAATTATCCTGCAATGGAATTAACTGAATGTCACTGTATTTCTCACACATTTCATAAAGATTTTAAAGAGCACTTAGAGCAGGGTTTTGTGTCCTTAGGGCTGCATGAACAATGAGTGATTTGTCCTTTTCCACGAAGTGCCTTTTGAGACATCTCACACCGATTGTGTGACACTCTCACTACCAACCAACAAAGCATGTATGCACTCAAAAAAGGGTTGAAATCCCTCAAGGTTTTGCCCCTTCAAAATTAGAAACTAAATGACACAGCTGGAGGAGGAGGCCACCTGCAGAATCAGGTTCAAAGTGCAGGAGTCCAAGAAAATCAGTGGAAGGGAATAAAAGACCTTTGGACTGCTGTGAACCCCAGTGCACATCCCTGCACTGTGGAGCTGTTGTGTCCCTTCGGGGTGGATGCAGGGATGTCACTGGTGGTGTCAGGCTGTTCTCAGGGGTTGTGCTGCTCAGTCATACCGTGTGTTGTGCCACACCTGCAGTGCACACACCCAAATGCTTTACTCAGGGCTTTATGTGTTTGATCTGGTGGCTCAAAGCCCATCCAGCCCCTGAAACAACCACCCGAGTTCTGCTGGTACCCTGTTCCTGTCACCTGCTGCAGCCAGAGGCTGCCTGTTACAGGCAAAGCTTTCTGTTGGATTTCTTTGACTGTGGACACTGACAAAACCCCCCCACTGGATGCTGGGGTGCCCACGGAACTGCCATCCCCCCTGTGGCACAGCAGACCTGCACATGCTTGGGGCAGAGCATCAGCTCAGCTGCCCTATGAGGTTTCCTTGCCAGCTTAGCTTCACCTCTGTAGGAGTCCATCCAGGAACCCCTCAGGGCATTCCTCCTCTCTCAGGGCTTTGTGTCAACCTGCATTTCCTTCATCCTCTCTCTGGAACCTTTGTGTCTTTCCTCCTTCACCCAGCTTGCCAGGAAGAGACTCACAGGAGTGACACTGTGGGACCTTATCTCAGCCAGCAATGCTGGCCTGGAAACTCTTCTGCCTGCATTTTTGCTCCATACTTCTCCAACTCTCTGCTCATGCTGCTTTCCTCACACCAGTTCCTCTGTTTGCTTAGCACTTTGTCAGTGGAGCTCCTTCTGCCTGTGCTGAGCTGTGCTTTGCTGCAGTCAGGGCAAGGCCGGGTCCCACAGCTCCCACACATCACTGTGCTGGTGGCACACTCGCTCCTGCTGGTGATCACATATGCTCTGCTTCTAAAATGGAAGGATTCCTCCTTTTTTACAGACAAAAAAAGCCCCAAAAGAAGGGAAAGGGTCATTGTGTATGAGTCTGTGTCAGCTGCTCTGTGCATGAGAGTGATCTTGCCAGATTTGTGTTGTAGAGTGGAGATCAGTTCTCACCCCTTAACTCTGACAGAAATCCTATGGGAACTTCAGCAAACACTGAGTGCCTTCATCCCTAGATCACAGAATTACAGACCATGGAATAGTTTGGATAGAAAGGGACCTGAAAGCTCATGCTGCTCCACCCCCTGCCATGGGCAGGGACACCTTCCACTGTCTCAGGGGGCTCTGAGCCCCATCCAACCTGGCCTTGGACACTTCCAGAGATGGGGCAGCCACAGCTTCTCTAGGTACCATGTGCCAGGGCTTCACCACCCTCACAGGGAAGAATTTATTTCTGATATCTCATCTAACCCTTCCCTCTGTCAATTTAAAACCATTTCCCCTTTTCCTGTCACTACTTGCCTGTGTAAAAAAAATCCTCCTTTCTCTTTTTTCAGAGGCATCTACAAACTTATGGGAGAACCTAACATTTTCTGAGAGCTTCCTGGCTGACTCTGGTCCCTAAAATCTACTTCTTGCACCCTGGTAGCAGTTTGCAGCTCCAAACCTTCCCACGTAGTATTAGGAAAAAGCAGCTCCCTTATGCCTTGAATAGAGCTGAGTCCCACACTGAGGTGAGACTATTCCCAGAAGAATGGGAAGACTCAGATGTTTTCTGGTTATGCAGAATTCACCTTTGCTACCCGGAAATTGTTGAGGTGACAGCAGAGTTCAATCATTACAATGCAAATATTGTCAGTACAGGTTTAAAGACAGAAAACTGAAGCATTTGAGCAGAGCTCTAAACAAACTCCAGGTGGGCTGTTTTGTGTGGTCAGTGAGCTGATGGGACACTCACAGTAGTGGCAGAGAAACAGTATTTTAAAAAATTCCAGTCCTTGACACATCCACAAAAGCATCCTGGATTAGGGACAGGTATAATTTGACATCCCCAAAGCTCCTCCGGGATTCTGGTGCTCACTCATAGTGGTTTGCTGTGACACACAGGTCTCCACCTTATTTTCTAGCCATGGTGGCCTCTGTGTGTGATAACCCAGACTTGACCAGATGGTTCACAGTCCCTGTGTGGGGAGAGGGCTCAGCTCTGTCCTAGGCTCTGTCATATGATAGCTCAAAATGTCCCTCATGATCAAGGTTAAGGTGTGCTGAGAGCCAAAAAGGTGCTGGGGGAACAGTGGCCCTGGTGTGTATTTTAATTCAAGGAAAAATGCTATAGAGAATCACATTTATTTTTCCCCTGACTTTTCTGTTGAGGGTATGAACTCTGGGAGAGATGAGACCCCTCCCTGTGTGTCTGTGCAGTGCCTCACCTCCTGCCCTGGGCCTGGCACACCTGGCTGGCATTAATGTAAACCTTGGCCACACTCTGTTTATGTGTGGTACGTGGCAAACAGTGAGGCCAAAACCTGTTTTGCCTCTTGGCACCTCAGCACTTTGCTGAGTGTTCCTGCCCTGCAGAGCTCTTCAGGTTTACTGAACCTGACTCTCCCTGGGTGACTGCTTATTTTTCTAAGCACCGAGACCCTGTTCTGTGCCTGGCAGTGACATTCCTGCCCCCATGCAGGTCCCACCACAGCAATTCTGCCCATTTACCAAATGCCCAGATAGGCAACCTGTCCTGCACTTTACCACAACAGAAAAACATGTATGACTGACAAGGTCACAGGGATGGCTTGGGTTTGTTTGTGAACCTACAGGCACACCCTGACATCCCAGGGTGAAGTCATCTCAACAAATCTTCCTGCAGATCACTCTCCTGGTCCTTTCAGCTCTCTGGACCAAGCCTTTTCTTAAACAACTGGTTCATAACCACAACCATGACTGAAGAGCAGCTCTGTGAGATAATTTTATGGCTCCTTGTTGCTGCTAGACAGAAAGGGAACAATTAGTCTCCTTAGCCAATAAGAACAGAAGGTGTTACTTGACAGCAGATAAAATTTAAGACTCGAAAATATAAACCTAAGACTTGAAAACTTAAGACTTGAAAATACAAACACAAGACTTGAAAATACTTGAAAATACAAACACAACAGTCAGTGAATGAAGATTTGGACACCAGAGAAAACCCGCAGACAGTCAAGCTCACAGCATCAAAGAGGCAGGTGAAAATGGACCTATGGAAATATGACAGGCTAAAAACATTAAAGGGAGATGATTGAATGGAAAAGCCAACCAGCATGTTTCCTGTGGGTAGCAGGTCTCTTTTCCTACATCATTCATTTTCTTGGATGACTCACTCCAGCACCCCTGTCCCAGCTTTCCCTGGTCTCTACTGCAGGTCCCTACCCTACGGGCTGCAGGGCTCACAGACCTGTCACAGCACTGCAAATCGTTAGAAACCTAAATCTCATGGTTCATGTACTAGGGCCAGGCAGCTCTCCTGAGAGCAGAGGTAATTAAATTTTGCTCAGTCATGCAGGTAGAGAGAAGCAGCTCTTGATAATCCTACCTCTTGTCCTTGCATGTCTTTGTAACACACTTTGTGGCAGCTGGCTTGGCCTCTCCAGAATGCACGAGCTGGAAATCCACTCCTGCAGAGTGCTGGGGGAACTGAGGACACTCCTTAGGCTTCAGATGGTCTGTGTGGTTTCTGTCCTCAGAAAAAAAGTGTCACAGAGTCATAGGATGGTTTGGGTTGGGAGGAACTTTAAAGGACATCTTGTTCCAAGCCTTCTGGGCAGGGACACTTCCCCCTGGACCAGGTTATCTCCTGGCAAAACCACCACCAGCACAGTCCCCTCAGAGAAGGAAACTTCATTTGTTAAAGGAAAACATCTCATTCTGCTTCTACAGCTTCTCCACTCATCAAATCTGCACGAGTCTTTCTGCAGACATGAAGGCCTGCAGGCTACTCCAGGCTGGCCAAACAGTGACAGCAGCCCAAGCAGCACCCATCACCCCTTCAGCAGCAGCTGGCTCTGGCAGATCTCCCATTGCTGTTGCAGGACATGCAGCTCTAACTGAAGTGAGGGAACCAGGACAGTGCAGGCTCAGCCCCCTGCTCTGGACAGTGTCATGAGTGGAGCTAAAGCCTCAACTCCCTGTGACTCCAGGTACAGAGGGCACAATCCCACAAGTCACCAGCAGAGTCAGTAATGAAAACAGAGAGCCCTGACACCCAGTTCATTGTAGAAAACAAAAGGCTGTTCCCAAAAGGTCAGAATCCTTGACTTCATCTTACACAGGAGAAAGTGAGGCACAGAACTGTGACATGACTTCTCAGAGCTGAGGACTGAGAGCTGGTCTCAGTTCAGCACTCTGTCCAAGGCCAGCACTGGCTCCATCAGACAGACTTGAGAGCTTTAATTCCCATCACACACATCTTCTGCACCTGCAGAACTTTTCCTCCCTACCCCTACCTCTTTGGTGACATGCTGTCCCATTCTCATTCACAGTCCTCCAGCCAAAACATTCCCTTCCTAGCATGGATGAGCTCTGCAGCACACCAGAGGGTTCACTCCTTGCCCCCTAGGAAAAGGCAGCTCTTCTCCATGGAGAAAAGGAAGTGGACAGGAAGAGGCCTGAAGGTGAACCCCCCCTTTCTGAAAGCATCAAGACCTGTGGAAGGATACAATTCTTCAGACTCAGAGGGTTTGGGATGGCATCGCAGAGACTGATGGAGAGGAGTGCTGCCAAATGCCCCCCAACACGCAGGGCACGTGTGATGCTCCAGGAGCTGGTCCTGAGAGCAGCTCTGAGATCCCCACGGGTGTCACCACAGCCTGATCGTGTCCCTTTGTTACTGCACAAACTCTTTTACTGGTCCATTCCACCATCTAGTGGAGATCTCTGAGAAGACAGAGTGAAGCAGGGCAAGATCTGCCACAAGGCACAAAACCACAGGACAACTAAAAATGGAAACCACCTTCAAGGTCATCAAGTGCAACCTCTGCCTGAATCCCACCCTGTTCACAAACCATATCATGTAGTGGCATGGTTACTCATTTTTCGAACACTTCCAGGAGATGGTGTCTCCACTAATGCCCTAGGCATCCTGTGCCAATGCCTGACTACTCTTTCAGTAAGAAATTTTCCCTAAAATCCAACCTGAACCTCCTCTGGCACAACTTGAGGCCCTTTCCCCTTGTTCTGTCACTCATCCTCCAGATGCTCCTCATCAGATTTGTGCTCCAGAGCCCTGTACATGTAGTAACAGCTCTTGCTCCTACATCATTTTGTATCTTATTCAAGATCCTTTGGTTGCTCAGTGTAACAGATGTGTTTACTTTGCACTTAGATGAAAACTTGATCAAGTTCAGAGCACAAGTGTAGACTAGTAAAAGATTTGAACATTTTACACAAGCCCTGATTAATCCTGCAGATGGAGACCTCAAGGAGCCATACAGAAGGGCTCACAGGGAGCATCCTGCTGTGTGGAAGTGGGGCTGGACAGTGCTTGACACTTGCCAGTGACTCCACATCACCCCGTGAAGTTTGTATTAATCACGAGGTGAAACCGGTGATCAGCACACAGTGGAAACCAAACACAGAACAGCTTACCCAGTAATACACTGAGGCCTGACTGGCACTGGGTCCTGGCTTTGAACCACGTGCTGATGGGAGTTGGTTAGGAGAACTAAAAATGGGGATTTTTACAGTCACCTCTATAGAAGGAAGTCCAGTCCTACCTCAGATAGTACACACCTGCATTACTAAGAAAGAACTTCCACCCCACACCACTGAAGAAGCTTTTCAGAAGACATTTGGGTCACAGCAGGAACTATTTCATCACCACTTCAGCAGTCACAGAGGGTGAATATGAAGTAGGGCAGGTGACAATCACCCTCATGCCTTGATTTTTAGCTGTCTGCAATATTCTGTGCTTAAAAATCAGCCAAGATGCTTTTCACAGGTAGTCAGAGACAGAAATGCCCAGGACACTTCAGCAGCACATGAGATGCTCTACCTGGGGGTGTTCAAGACAGGCTGGACAGAGCTTGGATCAACATGGGGTAGTGGAAGGTGTCCCTGCCCATGGCAGGGGGTGGAACAAGAGGACCTTTAAGGTCCAAACCATTCTAGGATTCTGTGATTCCAAGTGTCCTGTCTGTCCTTGGTGACACCAGACTTCTGCAAAGCCCTTTGCTGCTGACAAGGGGTGGGGTCAGGGTGCATGGGGATGGTGACAGGGATGTCCTTACCCACTCTGCTGCCACCTGAGGCATGCGCAGGGCATTTGGAGTGGGCATCAGTCAGAAGAACATGAGCTGACTCCCACCCAGTATGAGTGAGACAGCTGCTAAATGTACATCTGGCAGCTGTGGTGATAAGCAGCACGGGTAACACTAAAGACAAAGTGTTTTCTCTGCAGTGCTGCCCAGTGGTGGGGTGGCAGCCAGCCCACACTGCAGACCCCCAGGGCTCTGCACGCTCCTGGATATTCTGTCAGGAACACAGGAACACTCCTGTGCAGGGCCATCTTTAGCCACTTCTTTCACCCGTCACAAAGAAAAGAGTCACTGCCTGAAAATTATATTGCAGTCTCAAAATCTTGTTGCAGCAGGTCATCCTGTCACCTTCAGGAGGGACCATATAAGAGGAGGCTGTGAATGTCCTGACTGGAATAACCGCATGTATATATCATACATATTGTATAATTTGTCATTATCGCTGTCATTAATACTATATACATAACACCACAATAACCCTTTCCCTGTACAAATAGAGCCCTAAACTGCAAGGAAGTTCAAGTGAGTGTTGGAGGATTCCAGTCTATTAATTCCTTGCATAATCCCAGTAACACATTAACATTCCCCAGAGCTATACCAGTCCTCCCAGCAATGTTTTCCAGTTAAATTGTTTTGTTGTGAATCAAAGCCTGTTAAATAAACAGAGCAGATCCATTTCATCTCATTTCACATTTCTGAAAGGAAAATATTCAGTTTGTATTTTGCTGAGAGCTGAGAGCAAGGCACTGTGAGGGCAAAACTTACTGAGGGCAAAATTAAGGGTGAAACACACATACCCACATACACCTTCACCCACTTCTGCAAAAAGCTGATGTAATTTTGCATAACTTGAGATATTTGTGATCTGACTTTTCTGGGTCACTGTTATTCCACACCATTTAATGTTCACAATAGCTCCCACTGAGTGCAGTTCTCTCCTGAGCACCACGGGATGTCCAACCCCTGGGGCCTTTAATGAGGCACTGAGAAAAGGATTTGTGTGTGCTGAAGTTAATGCTCACATCGAGGTTACACACATCTCCACAAGAACGGACTTCCCTTCAGCTACAAGACACTTGTCTGGTAGCTGAAGCGTAGTGTCTTGTGCCCCACTCATGAAATGGGAAATGCTGGGATGTCTAAAGGCAGTCCTGGGAGAGCTCAGGCTCCCTGTGCCACCAGGCAGTGACAGCAACAGCCTGAGCACACACAGCCCTTGCCTGCTGTCACCCATCTCACTGCCACCAGACCCATGGCCACCATTCTGCAGAAAAGGTGCTGGAAATTTTTTGTTTGTTTTGTTTTGTTTTTTAATTTCACACTTAGGAGCCACTCGTAGGACAGCAGAAAACAGGAAGAGTCCTTCTTGGAGGAGCAAATCAGCCTGGCCAGGTAATTCTGAAAGCAAATGCTTCCTCCAAGAGGGCAGCAGGCCCACTGCACGTCTGTGCACCCCTGTGCAGGGCCACCCTGCGCCAGGAGTGAGGGGACAGCCCAGCCCAGGGGAAGGCAAAGAGACATCTCTGTCCACAGAGCTATCAACACCCAGGGGATATGTCCATGGGGAAATGTGCTGGCAGGACAACGGACAGCGGAAAATGAGACCAACAGCGACAGAATCCACCTCAGGCGCAGATGAGGGAGCTGGGAAGGGGCTCAGCCTGGAGAAAAGGAGGCTCAGGGGGGACCTTGTGGCTCTGCACAGCTCCTGACAGGAGGGGACAGCTGGGGGGTCGGGCTGTGCTCCAGGGAACAGGGACAGGAGGAGAGGGAACGGCCTCAGGCTGGGCCAGGGAGGCTCAGGGTGGATTTTGGGAATTTCTTGACTCAGAGATTTTCCTGGCCTAGACTGCTCAGGGCAGCTGTGGAGGCGCCATCCCTGAAAGTCTTCAAGAAAGGAGTGGATGTGGCACTTGGGGACACGATGAGGAGGTGTTAGCTCATAGGTTGGACTGGATGACCGTAAAGGTCTTTTCCAACCCGGCTCATACCGCGATCCCACGACCGCTCCTGCCTCCATGAGGCGCTGAGGGGGCCGGGGCGGGGCCGAGGGCGGGGCTATCCCAGCTCCGGCCACGCCCCCACCCTCATGCTCTGGGCCCGCCCTCGGCCCGCCCCGCCCCGCGCAGGCGCAGAGGCGCAGCTGGGCCTCATGCGGTTCCCAGCCGAGCCGGCCGGGAGCGGCGCCGCGCGCGCTCCGCACCTCCCGCCCGCTCCCCCCGCGCGCGCGCTGTCCGCGCGCCCGGCGGCCCCAGGTGAGA
>NW_024503235.1:4349835-4431132 GCF_017590055.1 Onychostruthus taczanowskii
CGGCAGAGCGGGACCACGCGGACCCCGCGGGCCTGGCGGCGGGGGCCGCACGGGCGGCGCGCGGCGGTGGCGGGAATCTGTGGCGGGAGGAGCGGGCAGGCGCCGGCCCTCAGCGGCGGGCGGGGAGCGGCCTGCGGGGCGCTCTCGGCAATGTCAGCGCCCGGGGCCCGTTCCCCTCGCGGAGCCCGCGCTGAGGCCGTGCCGGTGTCTGTGGCGTCCAGGCGCGGGGCAGATGAAGTACATCCTGGTCACGGGCGGCGTGATCTCGGGCATCGGCAAGGGCATCATCGCCAGCAGCATCGGCACCATCCTCAAGTCCTGCGGGCTGCATGTCACCTCCATCAAGATCGACCCCTACATCAACATCGACGCCGGCACCTTCTCCCCGTACGAGCACGGTGAGCGCGCCGCGGGCGGGCTCGGGGTCGGCGCTGCCGTGAATCGTCTCCTTCGTGCGGGGCTCTGTGCCCGCTGCTGAGCCTGGGGCTGCCGTGCCCGCAGCACAGATGTGCCCTGCCTGAAGGGGTTCGGTCCCAGTGCGCTGCTCCTCTCGGTCATAAAGGCTTGTAGTTGTGCTCGCCACTCCTCAGCTTGCTCCTGCAGTCGGGGAAGGAGTTTGTTTTCCTTTCCATTCTTTCGCGTGCCCGACACCTGTGCCCGTTTGTGTGCCTGCAGGGGAGGTGTTTGTGCTGGATGATGGAGGGGAGGTGGACCTGGACCTCGGGAACTACGAGCGCTTCCTCGATATCCGACTCACCAAAGACAACAACCTGACCACGGGGAAGATCTACCAGTATGTCATTAACAAGGAGAGGAAGGGAGATTATCTTGGCAAAACTGTCCAAGGTGATGCAAAACTTCTTTCCTGGATATTGGGAATTTCTTCACTGAAAGATTGTCCTGGCCTAGGCTGCTAGAAGTGAATTCTGTATTTCAGTCCTGGCTGGATGCTTTTGGCTTTCATCTTTGCTTGAACCTCTGCACCATCCTGCTTGTGTTTGGACTGTGCTGGACTTGGGTCCAGCTGTCTAATGTACCCAGTGATAAATGTGAACAGACTTCAGACCAATACACTTTGGGATTGTTTGTTAGCTGGTTAAAATGGTAAATGCTTTTGTTAACTCATGTCATTAGAAAACCCAAAGGATTTGTGAGTATCAGGTTAGTCCCTTCCCTTTTTAACTACTTTCCACAGCTGGTTGACATTAGGACTTTTACAGACAGTTAAAAACAGAGTAACTTTCTCTATTTAGAGCAAAGAACAGTTTGTGCTTGAATCTTTCAGCTTAAAGGAAATGTTGCTTACATGTGTTTAAATTAAGGCAGGGTTCAATTTCCTGCCAAGGCCCTTGAAAATAACAGCCAAGAATAATCACTTCAAAATGCATAGTTCTTTAAAGACAAAATGTCCTGCTCAAGCCCTAAGAGAAGCACTGGTTAGTGATTGTCAGTAATTTGCTCTCTAATGAGTTAAGAGGGAGAAATGTGTGGGGGCTTTAACCCTTGCCTGGGTTTCTTTTCCAGTTGTTCCCCACATCACAGATGCCATACAGGAATGGGTGATGAGGCAGGCACGGATTCCTGTGGATGAAGATGGCATCGAGCCCCAAGTTTGTGTGATTGAGGTTTGTAACTTTTAAAAAGTAGGTAGTTTTGTTTCCTGTATGCAGTAAACTGATCTATGTGCATATTTTGCATTTTTCTTTACAGAAACGTTCAACTTTGCATGTTATTGAATGGGTTAAAAATTCCCCGTGTTAACTTCACTTACTCTAATCTTTTCAATTGCAGCCTGCAGCTGCCTCATGAGGGACAGCCCCACAGGACCCCAGGGAGCAGCTGGAGCTGTGTCAGGGGAGATTCTGGCTGGAGATCAGGGCAAGGTTCTTCCCCCAGAGGGTGCTGGCACTGCCCAGGCTCCCCAGGGAATGGGCACGGCCCCGAGGCTGCCAGAGCTCCAGGGATGCCCAGGGTGGGGCTGTTGGGGGGTCTGTGTAGAGCCAGGGGCTGCACTCAGCGGGTCCCTTCCAGCTCAGGGTATTCTATGAATTAACCTACAGAATGAATTTTTTTAGCTCTTGTAACTCAACATGCCAGTCTGAGTTAATTGTGCTGTGCCCTCTTCTCCCTTGGTGGATGGAGGGAGGGGAGGTAAATTCCCCTCTAGGTACAGTTGTCTTTCCCCCTCCAAGTGACCAGTTCAAGCACAGACAAGCAGCAGGGAACGGCACAAGTTCTCAGGGTGTTTATGGAACATTCTGCTGCCAGAAGGAGACAGAGCAGGGTGAGGGCTCTGACACTGCTGAGCTGGCTGCTGGGATGTGCTAACACAGGAGAGGCAGCTTGTCACAGAGCCCAGGTCAGGGTGGCTTGGGCTCTGCCTGCAGCTCGGGTGCCAGTCTGTGTGCCAGGATCACGAGCCCAGATCTCGAGTACCGAGGAGGCACTGTCTGACAGGGCCTGGGAGGCTCCAGCTAGAGTCTTGCATCTGTTCCTGCATGTGTCCACTCTATATAGCTCCTAAAACTTAACAGAAATTTTGCTTCTCAGTGCCACCTAATGTTCATAAGTCATAATTTTCATGTCGAAGTCTGTTCTCTGAAGAGAAAATAGGGGTCAAGCTGATGTCTCTGGAGAGGTGCTGCCCATAGGGGAAGCTGTTTTTCTTGTGGCTTTTCGATTTGTGAGGGAATGATGAAGGTAGAGCAGTACCTGGAGTAGATTGTTGTGTGTGTTTTCATGTCTTTAGTGTACACCTTCACCAGGTTTTGGCAGTAACTGTAACTCCCAGTGTCTGTGTGTTGCCAGCTCGGGGGCACTGTGGGTGACATCGAGAGCATGCCTTTCATCGAGGCCTTCCGCCAGTTCCAGTTCAAAGCCAAAAGAGAGAATTTCTGTAACATTCATGTCAGTCTGGTTCCCCAGGTAAGGACCCAAAACTTGTTGGTGGGCAGAGGCTTCCCCAGTGCAAAATTTCCTAAATAGCTGTTTCTGAAATGCTGTATCTCTAAGTGCTGGTGCTTTTGTATTGCTGTGTATATGTAAACTTCTGGCAGAAATGAAGAGATTATATGCTTATGTGTTTAAAAAGTTGTACAGCAATGAAACAGGAACTTTTCAATGGGTTGTAAATGTGTAATAAAGGCTTGGGAGTTGCAGAAATGCAGCATGAGCATTCCTTGTGTCAGACAGAACTGGATTTGGCAGTGCAAATTGATAATTATGGAATGCAGATCAGTCTTTGTTCTCTTCTCCCCTTTTCCCCTTCTGTCCAGGCCAGGTGATTTATAGAGAAAAATCAGAAATACAAAACATTAGGTGTTAGGAGGGAGCAGTGGATAAATCTTAGGCCCTCTGTCCCTCTCCTTCCTGCACTCCAGTGGACAGATTGGAACTTGGGTTCCTGTTGTTGCTCTCAGTCCTGGGGATTAAAATGGGCTACATGAGGTTCATGTGAATTGTCCAAGAATTGAGTCAGAGTTTTTATCAGATGTCTGAGAGTCCTGATTAACCTGCTGAATCATTGCTGCTTATCACAATCTGATGCACCCACTGCTCTTCTCTGACCAGCCAAGCTCGACAGGGGAGCAGAAGACCAAACCCACCCAGAACAGTGTTCGTGAGCTCAGGGGCCTCGGGCTCTCTCCAGATCTGGTAAGCTTTGTGTAGCACAGCTTGACATGTAAAAATCTGGCATGTTGCAGCAGCAGTCTTGTCTAAGTAATGCTTTGTTTGAGAGCTCTTGTATAGTGGTGATAAATAAGGAAAAGAAATGGAGTTGTGGGTTTTTTTCTCAAATCACTGAGGCTGCACAAAGACAGCTCTTTTCAGAGGTTTGTTTTATGAATGCCTGAGTGTTTCTGTTTGCATCACAACCCTGATGTTGCTGCTCTGTTAGATTGTTTGCAGGTGCTCCACTCCACTGGATACCTCAGTAAAAGAAAAGATTTCCATGTTCTGTCATGTTGAACCAGAACAGGTGAGGATTGCTGTCTGTGCTTCCTTGCAGTGAATACTGGAGCTGTTTGTCAGATGCTGGGGGGAGTTTTGTCTAGTGCAGCAGTTCTAGCTCTGTTTTGGTAGCTGCATAATTCATTTGCTGCTTTGTCTTACCTCCCTTCCTGACACATGGACCTGTTGCTAAACCAATTCTTTTTGTGCCAGCACCCAGGTTTTCTTGTAAGGTGATTGGTGTAAGCTTAGAGAATTCTGTGGTATCCAAGGTGATTTCTGAATCACTGCTTTGACCTTAATTATAGTTCCACATTCCTTCTGTGAACATAGAAGAATGAGATTTTCCAGTGTTTAGAGGTGAAAAGATTACCTGAAAAGGATGTATGACTGTGCTTCTGCTCTTTTCACAATATTATTCTTCTGCCCAAGAATTCTTGAGGAGAAATTGCACAGAGAGGTTGAAGTGTTTGATGTTTGGGAGAATCAGTGCTTCACTTCAAGGTTGTGATATGCACAAATTTTATGTTTGCATGATTTTTTCTATACTGAGACTTGTAACACATTCTAAGGTGGACCTTGGAAAATAGTCAAAAGTGTGTAGGCTGAGTTTACCACTTTCCAATCCAGCTGCAGCTTGAAAAATGTTGTCTTTTTGTGAAAGACTGAGTATAACTTCAAAATCCCAGGTTCTGTCAAGTAATTTTCATTAATCTGCTCTATAGCAAGACCCAACTTGAGTCCTGCATTTTGAAGCATTGCACTGCTGGCAATAATGTTGATGTGTCATCAGTAAAATATCTACCTCTTGTTGGCCAGGAATTCAAAATAAGTTGGCTCTTGTCCCTTTCCAGGAAGTTTAATGTAGTTGTTGCTCTGTCTGCTGTTGCACTTGGATTGAGAAGTGAGCAGCACTGGGGGTAAAAGAGGAAAATGTGCAGCCAAGGAGGTTTGACTGGTGCAGAACTGAACTCTGCTTTCATTTGAGTCAGTGGAAACGAGGATTTAAAACAGTTTTGCCAGTGTGTCTTGGATCCTTAAAGTACAGGTTCATTGTTAATGGACAGGTGACAGTTGTCCTGAGCCATCTTTTCCTGTTTCAGTGAACTAGAACTGTTGATTTAGATTTTCCTCATTGATCTAAGAATTCTTTGCTCATGATTGTGTAATCCTAAATTTGATGAGGGGCACCCTGTAATGTGCATTGCTGTATTGGGGTCACAGATTTCCCTGGGTTTCAATGGGACTGGGAGCCCTGGTTAGGAAGGACAGTGGTGGGAAGGGGAAGCTGTGCCTGTGGCAGTTTGACTGTAGCTTCACTTGGGATTCTGTATCACAGGAGTCTCTGGAGTGTTCTTTGAACTTTGCTGAGTGCTGCTCACATAAAGTGCTGGGCAGCTGACTGTCCTGCTGCTGGGTTACTGTGTTCTAGCCCTTCCCAAGGGGCTCCAGGGAGCAGTAATGCCTTGGAAGTGCTGAAGAATGGCTTTTTCAAGCATAAGGAAACCAGCATTAAACTATTGATATGTTATTCAAAATGTTATTGCCTGGAAGTTTAGGTGGTCATTTGGTTTTCTGCTAGAGACAGGAACACTCTGGATATCTGAGTAAAAATGATTGTACAGGCACTGGATGGCTGTTTTAATGATATCCTTATTTTGTCAACAGGTCATTTGTGTTCATGATGTCTCCTCCATCTACCGGGTTCCTCTGCTGTTGGAGGAGCAGGGGGTTGTGGACTACTTCAGGCACAGGCTGGACCTTCCCATCGAGAGGCAGCCCAGGAGGATGCTCATGAAGTGGAAGGAGATGGCTGACAGGTGAGCTGCACTGCTGGGCACACTGCAGCACACTTCAGGATTAGTTTCTGTTCTTGGCTGTTGGTTGTTTGAGGTGATGTGTGTTCTTACATGCTCACGTTGTTTTTTGCCTTTTGCTCAGAGCCCCACCCAAACTTTGAATGTTTCCAGGGTGGGGAATCCACAGCTGCTGTAGACAGCCTGTGCCAGTGCCTCACCACTCATTGTACAAAGTTTCATCCTTAGATCTTGCCTAAATCTCCCCTTTTAGATCAAAACCATCACCACTTGTCCAGGCACAACAGACCCTACTAAAAAGTCTTGTCCCCATATTTCTCGTAAATCCTCTTTCTGGAAGGCTGCCATAAAGTCTGCCTGGAGCTTTTTCTTCTACAGGCTGAACTACCCCAATTCCCTCAGCCTTTCTCCATAAAATCCTGTGAGATAAACTTAGTGAGATCCTTATCTTACGTTGGAAGTATACTGTCTGAGTCAAACCCAGCTTGAAGTTATTAAAAGCTGGACAGCTCTGCCCTCCCTTTGTATGAAAAAACATCTCAGTAACATTGCAAAGTGTTGAAATGCTTTTGTAGCTATAGGGAGATGTCAGGAGTGTCAAAGAATATCTTTGAGAGTGCTCTGAGGCAAGTGAGACAAGTCTTTGGTACCTGTTCTGAGACTCCTTGGGCACTGGGCTTTTTTCTTGTGAGGAGTAGACTCAATGCTCACAGGGAAATAGTGAATAGAGTCTTTTCAGAAAGGGCTTGAATGTCAGCTGAAGCCTTAAATATGTTTGTTCTTATAATAAATTAATTTTCAAGATTTAGATGCTTTCCTTGATTTCTGTGCCTGACAAAAGCCAGCCCTGTCAATAACATTTCCTTTTGATGGGGAAAAGCCCTTGGTCACCAGCTGGGCTGAAGGTATTTAGCAATTTTGAGAGAACCTTTAAACAGACTCTTGGCTGTAGCCAGGAATGCTGTGTGAATCCTGTGCTGCCAGGTGCTGGGGACTGAAAGTGGAGGCAGCACAGCCTTAGGAGTGCAGAAATGCTGATAGGAGCTCAGCAGCAGCGTGGGAAGATGCTGTGCAGTACAAACATCCACCAAGCTGTGCTTTGATCCTCTCCTAGGAGTTCACTGCAGCCTTTGAATCTAGTACAGCTCCCTGAAAAGGCAGTTTGGATCTGCTCAGAATGGCTTTTCCTCATCAGGAGAGATGAGTTAATTTATGTGTGGAACTGCAACTGTTTTCCTCAGTCATTGTTCTGGTTTTGATCTCGCTTTGATGTTTGTAAATCATAATTATTGTAAAAGGTCACTCTTGCAAAGACGTCAGCTCTGTTGGACACATGCAGGAGAGCACAGCTTGTTTGTTCCTTGGAAAGCTGAACAGAATGGAAGTGATGCCCTCCCTCTCCTGTTACTGCTGGAATAACCTGTGTGTTCTGGTGTTCTGTAGGTACGACCGTCTGCTTGAAACATGTTCCATTGCACTGGTGGGCAAATACACCAAATTTTCTGACTCCTATGCATCTGTCATCAAAGCCCTGGAGCACTCTGCCCTGGCCATCAACCACAAACTTGACATTAAGGTAGGGGTGGGTCTGTGTGTGGGGAAAAAACTGCACCCATCCTGCTTCCACCTACAGTGCTGCCCATCCTAATTCAGATTTTCACAAACCCATAGACAGAAAGGGAGAAGTGATTGAGCCCATGGACATCCAAATTATCCTTGCATCAAAACAGCTGTTTGGATTATAACAGCATTAAAACAGCTGTTGTCAGGCCTAAACCAGCTTCAGAGCAAACCAGCCTCTCCTCCTGTGAGCTGGAGTGGATGGAAGCTCCTCAGTGCTGTGTGCTGGGCTGTGACAGTGGTGGATGGGTTGGAGGGGGGCACTCTCTGCTTTCATTTCTCTGACACTTGTTGCAAGTGATTCTTTTTTGTAGTTTTATCTTTTTTGTTGATGTTAACCTTGTGGTACTCAGGTTTTATGATGCTGCTGTCTCAGGCTTTATTAAGGTTTTCATGCTGGTTTGGATGCACAGGTGCTTTCAGGGGTCTCTTGGTCATAGCTGGATGGTCTGAAGAGGTGAAATATGTACCAGTTGCTGGAAATTTTATTTTCATTTCAGTAGATTTCTAAATGCCCAGCAGTTCCATGATGTCACTGAGTCTTGGAAATAGGTGATTGCTTTTTAACAGAACTGATCTAGGTCAGGGTTTCCTTTCAACTTCCAAAATCAGTAGAGGTGAAAATAAGCAAAACAAGACTGGTAAAGTGCAAACCCTGCACGTGCATCTGTGGGTATTTCCTGGCACAGCTGTGTGTGAGTGGCTCAGAAGTGAAGTGAGCTCTGAGCCTTGGGCAGGGAGATCTTGTGCTGAAGAACTGAGTAGCTGTAGTTAGATAAAGAACTGATTGGTAGTTTTGCAACTTCCAAAAAACAAACAAAAAAAAGGACAAAATGGTTCTTTTAAAGGGTTAGCAGCCTGCCAGAATGTCCAGAAGTTCAGAGGTACTGGAATGCTGGAGATGAGAAAATGGAAAAATTGCAGGGTTTTTTTCCATTTCCATAACACCCTTTAATTACAGCAGCCTGTGTTTCACCATAGCCTATTTCTTCTGCAGTGCCTCTTGAAGGAGATGTTTATTTGATGAGAGAGGAATTGGGTTTTCCTCTCTGTGTGGTGGTTTGTGTCTGCACAGTTCCCACCTTGCTGTGCTGCATTAACACCTCACATTGAACGTGACAGGCTGGGGCTCAGGGACGTGGTGTAAGTCACAGCAGGGCTGCAGAGAGGGGGGACACAGAAATCATGGGTTCTGTTTGTGCACCAAGAGCAGGGGGGTGAGGAAAGGAGTTCTGTTGGCTAACAGATGGGAAATCAGCCCAGAAAAAACTAAAGTATCCATTAGGAAACAAAGCCAGAGCTGTCCAGGAGGAATGATGCTGTCTTAATTTATTGAGAATTCAGGAGGTCCTGTACACTCTGGTGGCAATATCTCATCATCCTCTTTTTGGATTTCTTCCCAGTACATTGACTCTGCTGACTTGGAGCCAGACACTCTGCAGGAGGAGCCTGTCAGGTACCACGAGGCGTGGCAGAAGCTCTGTGGTGCTGAGTAAGTTCTGCTGTGGCCCTGTCCTTGGAGAATGTCTGATAAACCTGTTTTCAGCACACTCTGACAAGGCCCCACACACCTCTCAGGGGCATTTAGGATAAGGGGTTAAGTGGAGAATTGTTAGATAAGTGAGAGAGGTGATGAAAGGCAGCAGTGGGGGAAATCATCGTGGTGATGAGGATATGCACACCTGCATGATCAGGTGGAAACAGAGGAAATCGGGAGAAAGGAGAGGTACTGGTGAAGGCTGTTAGAGCCAGAGTGAGAATGGAATGTGTAAATGGGCTACCAAGTTCTTCAGAAATAAAGTGTGAGAGGGGGAAGAGCATTAGTATGCAGAGGAGTGCCAAGAATTAGCACAAAACCAAGAACAAGTGGGGCCTGTTACCCCTCAGGGCAGCAGGATTTGAGTGAGAGCAGAAGAAAGAACCTCCTGCAGAGTTTGGTGTTAGGACAACCTCACGCTGTAGCCAGGGGCTTCCTCAGCATGGCCTGGCTGGGTGATGTGTTTGCAAACATGTTTGGTGCAGGGTGTGTGAGTCCCACAGCATGAACCATTTCAGCATGGTAACCTGTGAGATATTCGGGGTCTCTCTTTGGGAAGGTAAAATTGGCATTTATGAAATGCTTCCCCCTCTTTATGTGACAGCTCATGTGAAGTCATGTGGAAACTGCTGCAGCCAGGCCTTGCCACGTGGCTACTTCAGAGCCCTTTTCAGGGGAGAGGTCTTGCAAGGCCAAGATTTTATGGGAGGCAGGTGATTTGTGGGTGTGTGGTTTGGGGCAGCCATGCTGAATGGAATCTTTTCATCCTCATGCAGTGGAGTTCTGGTTCCTGGTGGATTTGGTGTTCGAGGGACAGAAGGCAAAATTCAAGCTATTTCCTGGGCAAGAAAACAGAAAAAACCCTTTTTAGGTGAGAATCATGTTTCATCCATAAGAAGAAATAAAGGAAGCTGAAGGACAGCCTTACTGGTCTGCAGCAGGAGCTCCCCTGATCTCCATTGGTGCCTGGGATGAGCAGATTTGCAGCAGTTGTCTGGGGAAGGCAGTGATCTGTGCTCAGCTGAGCTGGCAGTGCAGCCTCACCCTGGTTAGCTCTGAAGTGGTCAGAGTTGGCTGGGGTGTGCTGACAAGGAGTCTGTAATGAGGGGATAGCAGTCTGGGGATGTTTCAGATCAGGCTGTGGTGATCTTGGCACCAGAAAATACATGACTGCATTTCAGTGAAGTGTCTGTGGTGAGAGGCTCAACTGCTGTGTGAGCAGAGGGGATGGGAAAGGGAGGGAAGTACAGCTTGCCAGGACTACAGACCCCTAAATCCCAGTCAAAGATCTGCCTCATCCAGGTTTTCCTCTGACTCAGGATGCTCTGTGAGGGTGTGTGTGCTTTGCAGCATGGGCTCAGAGGTCCTTGTCCTGGCCTGATCCCTGTCCTGCCCGTCCTTCCACAGGAGTCTGTCTGGGAATGCAGTTGGCAGTGGTGGAGTTTGCTCGCAGTGTCCTTGGCTGGCAAGGTAATGGCACAAAACTCTTCCTGCCTTTGGTCATTTCTTGGGTTGCTTGAGTAATAACTGATTTTTTTTAGATACCTGTGATTTTAAGCTTTTCATAGGTTTAATTTTTTACCTAGACCTGTAAAAATCCCAATCTCTTTTGCTAATTCAAAGTAAAAAGAGCAATTTCCCTACCCTATTTAAATAAAAATCAATGGATTAAGTCATGCTGATAATGACAGAAAGCTTTCTATTGCTCAACATGAGGTTCTTAGCTTCTGAATGAAACACCTTGGCAGCCTACATGTGCCAAATTCCCACTGCAGCCAGTGGGAATGGAGCCCAAAAAGCAATTCAGCCAGCCAGCAGTTGCAGCTCCTTCAGTGAGTGGAGTTACCTTCTGAGCCCCTCTGCTTGGATTGAGCAGGTCCCTGTTAACAGAGCTCCCTTCAGAGAGTGCTAAATTGAGTTCTCAACCTGATTTTGATTCTCTCCAGTAATGAGGTGAGGAAAAAGGAGTTCCTCAGACCATTCTGCTCCTTTCCCCCTCCCTGTCTTTATTTCTGTATTTGAAGCTGTGATTTTCCTGAGTGAGGGTGGGTTATCCCCTGACTGCAGCCTTTGAAACTGATACTGAGCAGTGCTGCCAGCCCTGTTCCTGCAGCCTGGGGTGTTGTGTGCCTGAGGGGGGGCTCAGCACAGCTGGGGATGAGGAGAGCTGTCCCTGGGCAGTCCTGGAGGTGATGCCATGGTGTGAGCCACTCTGTGTTCCTGACTGCTGAACCTTACATTGCAGATGCGAACTCAACAGAGTTTGACCCCAAAACTTCTCATCCAGTGGTGAGTTTAGGGTCATTTACTTGTGATATCCTTACTAGACTTTCTTGCACATCCCTGGGCATGATTGCCAGGAGAAGCTGTGGCTGCCCCTGGATCCCTCAGAGTGTCCAAGGCCAGGTTGGACACTGGGGCTTGGAGCAGCCTGGGACAGTGGGAGGTGTCCCTGCCATGGCAGGGGTGGCACGGGATGAGCTTTAAGGTCCCTTCCAACTTGAACTGTTGTATGATAGCTCCTGACAGACCTGAATTCCTGGAGCATTTGTGGAAGGCTCTGGGTTTCTGGTCCAGAGTCCACCATAATGATTGGCTTCTGCTAGAATTTAAAATGCTACACAAAGTGAGGAACTTATGAAAAAACAGCTTATGATGTTATTTATCAAAGAGTGAGCAATTCTGATTTGGGGGTTTTGTTTTCATAAATTGGTTTAACATGCAGTTCAGTGAACAGCACAGTATTGGTGTGTGCAATCTGTGTAAACTCTGAGGCCATTTCCACTGTGAAAGTTCCCTGAATATCCACTAGCCTCCCATATGTGCTGAACACCTCAGCCAGCTAACCTAGTTCTGTTGGTCTGCCTTGTCAAGACAGACCAACAGACCTTGGGCTGGTTGCCTTGGTTTTTTGCATGAATGTTGGTGGGAATTTTTTCCTTTTATGTGTCAGAGTCTGCCTGTTATTGTTATTCCTCCCTGATTCTCACCTCCCTCTGAATTCTTTCCACAGGTCATAGACATGCCAGAACATAATCCTGGGCAAATGGGTGGGACAATGAGGCTTGGCAAGAGGAGGACACTCTTCCAAACCAAGAATTCAGTCATGAGTAAGGCCCTTCTTGCCTCTTCTGGAAATGTTTCCTGGGAATGGCTTGGGGAAGTGAGGCCTGGGGATGTTGAAGCATCCCTGAATGGCAGGTCCCACTCTTCTGGTGGGGTATGAGGATCAGGGAATTTGATCCCCTCCAGAAGTGGCAAATTCTGAAGGATGCTGATCAAGTGAATGTGTTAAAAGCTGTGATCACTGCTCTAAGGAACATCTTACTTCTGCTGCAGGGAAGCTGTATGGAGATCATGATTTCTTGGAAGAGAGACACAGACACAGATTTGAGGTAAAAATGCTCATGTAGGTATTGAGCTTTCCTGTGTAACCCAGACACAAGAGATCATGGCTTGTCTTGCTTCTGATTTTCTAGGTCAATCCAGAACTGAAAAAGTGTTTTGAAGAGCGAGGTCTGAAGTTTGTGGGGCAGGATGAGGAGGGAGAGCGGATGGAAGTGGTTGAGCTGGAAGGTGAGTCCTTAAGCAAAAAGGACTTTGTGGGTGTGGGATGGACAAGGGAAGGTGTTTGGAGGGAATGGAGCAAGTTTTCATGTGGGAGCCATTCAGACTGTCTCAATTCCATCCTTCAAATGATGGTAAAAATAAAATCCCATGTCCCTCTTCATTTATGGGCAAAAAGGGAAATAATACGTCCCCATCATCAGGGCTTCAGCATAATCAGGGTTTCACCTGCAGCTCAGCCACAAGCTTGAGAGACTTGACATGAGTGTTTTGTTTGTTCTCAGAGCATCCTTTCTTCGTTGGTGTTCAGTATCACCCCGAGTTCCTCTCCAGGCCCATCAAGCCATCACCCCCATACTTCGGGCTCCTCCTGGCATCTGCAGGGAGACTCACCCACTACCTGCAGAAGGGCTGCAGGCTCTCCCCCAGGTGGGTTTCAGACACACCCCAGTCAGAGCTGTCACAGGACAGTGCTGCTTCCTGCAGGATAACCCAGAGCATCCTCTTGGCACAGAGCTCCTGGGCATAACTTGGTATTGCACCCCCCCTTCTTTCCACTCTTCTTTTGGAAGCTCCTGTCTGGTGTGTTGAGGCTGATTGTGGGGCCACAGAGCAGTCCTGCAGAGAGGCCCTGGCTGCAGGGAGAGGAGATCTGCAGCCTTGTGCTGTCAGTCAGACTCTTTGGGGGTTGGGCCTGCTCTTTTTCGTGACTGCAGACCTCATGGGCTTTTCCCTGCATTCCTCAGACAAGTCCCACCTACAGGCTGGTCCATGAGAAACTTGTTCCTGTTGCTGGTTTAAAGAACAGGCCCTGGTGGTTGCAGCCTCGTAATTTTTTTTTTTCTGCTGACTTCAGCTTTCTTTGTTTCAGTTTGCAAAGCAAGTGGTGTTTTGGGTGGATTTCATGGTGCAGTTACTTGGTGCTGCTGTTCCCCAGTGTCTGCAATTCCCTTTGGCACTCAGGACTGTGCAACAAGTAACAACCATTTGGTACTGACCTGTTCTCCTCCTCACACTGAGGGGTTGCTGAGTGCTGACAGGCACTAAACAAAAACCACACCAAATGCAGAGGAGAATTAGCAGTGCCTGATCAAGCCCAGGCAAAGGCACTGCCAAAAGGAGTGTTGGCTTTGTGGGCTGAGCTGCAGTGCAGCTGCACCACGGGATTCCTGTTGGTGTTAACATCACAGTGGCCAGAGGAGTTTCAGAGGAGTTTCGTGTGTGAGGCACTCTCATTTCATGCCTCCAAGGGGGGAGGGATATTTTAACTCTGCTTTTGCACATTTGAGTTTGAAATGGCTCCTTGCAGCAGAGGAGCTGAAGTTTTCCCTGTGCTGCAGCGTCCCACATTAATTATCTGTCCTTAAAGCACTTGTGCTCCCTAACCCCAAATCTTTGACTCCTGCAGGGACACCTACAGTGACCGGAGTGGCAGCAGCTCTCCTGACCTAGAGATAACAGAGCTGAAGTTCCCTTCAGCAAACCACGACTGATTCCTGGTAATGTTTCATGATCTCAGCCTCTTCCTTTTGGAAGACATTTCTTGGCCAGTCTTTGCTTGTGGCAACTGACTGCCACGTTATTTGGTAGAAAGCTGGGGCACCGTGAGGTGTGCTGCTGCTCACACTTGTGTTCCAGCTGTGCTGAGGGCTGGGTGCTGCCTCTGTCTGTGCAACAGCTGGGGATGGGTGTCCCTTAGCAGAGTGACACACAATAAAATACAAATACACACACAGGAATTTGGGGTTAGATTTGGATAAAAGCACCAGTGGAGCACACAGTCCTGGAAATGGGGGCAGAGCTGCACAAGGGGTTCCTGGGTTTAGGAAATTCAGTGTTTTGCAGTCCCTCGCCACAGTAAAAGAACATCTTGGAATTATCCATTGTGTGCATCTCGTGGGACAGCAGATCCTGTCAGGCCTAGAGCTCAAGCTCTGCTCTCTAAGGGCTGCAGGTGCTACTGGGATGTGAAAACTGGATGTACCCAGTCCTGGGAAGGAGAAGACACTAAAACCTGGCACTCAGACTGCACCAGCAAAACAGGCAGACTTTACATTTGCATCCTCCCTCTGTGCAGTGGGTGATCATGGATGTGAGACCTGCCCCTGCTCTGGCTGGCTTGTGAGGGGGTTTTGCAGGAGCTGAGCAGCATCTGCACACCCCTGTGGGCTGACAGCAGGGCTCCACTGCTGAGTGCCAGGGCCCTGAAGAGGTGCAGCCCCTCCCTCCTCCCCCTTCCAGAGTGACCTGCAGGGGTGAAGCAGGGCCAGCCCCAGTCTGTCACAGGAGTGCTCCCCATCCCTGGGACAGGACTGGGACCAGATGTGATTGCTGGGTGTTGGACTGTTCCACAACACCAACAGCTGAATAATTCTCCCTGTAAATTTTGATCCTGAAGATACTCTGAACCTTGGTCTCACTGACAGCATTCCCTGTGTTCCCTAATGTGGCAGGTCTGGTGGCTTGGAGGCTGTCCCCACATGAGGAAGCTGTGGGGAGGGTGGCAGTGTCCTGGGACTTGTGTCAGCCCAGCTCTCTTAGTTAGGGCTGCAGCACAGTGAAAATGCTGCTTTGGTGCTGGCTGTGGGCAGGGCAGGGGCTCCTGTGCTCTGTGTGGAAGGAGCCCCTGTCCAGGGGGGCACCTCAGTGCCTTTGGGGGTGCCACAGTGCCCCTGTGGAGCTGAGACACCCCTGAGCTGGGCACGGGGCTCTGGCCAGGGCCCACGTGTCAGACTGCCTCCAGTGCTGAGCAGTTCCAGCCTGTGGCTCTTCCCTCTTGGTAATTCCTGCTCCTTTTCTCTCTCTCCAGGTGTGTCCTTGCTGCAGAGAGGAGTCTCCATTAGGTTTTCCAGGTGTTCTTACAGCAGTAGCTTCAACACCCTCAGCTTTGGGCTTTCCTAATTTATGGGTTTATAATTTTTATTCTGAAATCCTGTCCCTTATTTCCTCCGCTCTTCTGTCCTTCCATTATTCTCTCTATAGATCTTGGTTATTTGTGGAGGAGAGTTCACAGAGGCCCCTCCAGACTTCCTTCAGTTCTTTCAGTTGCACCAGCTTGGAGGCCAAAGCAAGCTGGGGTTGGGATTTGCTGTGTTGAGGGGAAGCCCATGGCACATGTGCAGGCAGTGCTTGGCATCAGGGTGCCTTGGACACTGACAGTGGAGTTGCTTTCTCCAGGCTCTCTGCTCCCTCCTCAGTCTTTACTTATTGGTGAAATTACGGATGGCACAAGATTTTGGGGGCTGGCTTAGTGTCTGAGCTGGGCTGTGCTGCAGAGAGGGCTCTGGGCAGCTTCATGCAGCCTTTTTGGTTTGTTTTTTTTTTTTTTTTTTTTTTTTCAGGGAAAGGGGGAAGGGGGTGATTTTTGGTCTTTTTTTTTTTTTTTTTTCAGGGAAAGGGGGAAGGGGATGATTTTTGGTCTTTTTTTTCAGTAGCATTTGCAAACCTTTGGCACTGGTGCTCTTGGTGCATTCATTCATTGTCACTATGAATTTGTAACCAGGAAGATCTTCCTGGAATAGTGTTACTCTGGAACATGCTCAGCTCTGGCTGACGTGTCACTGCAGGGATGTGATTAACTGGGATCAGGCTGGGGGGACAGGAGAACAAAGCTGCCAGGGAAGCCCTGAGCCAGGGGCCCCTGTGAGCCCTCCCTGTGCTCCTGGAGCTGCTCCTGGGGCTGGGAAACTCCGACCCCTTGCATCAAGGGGGAGCTGAGAACAGTGAACCACTGAACCCCTTCCACTGCTGCCTTGAACTGTGTCCCTGGCCTGGGACACAGCAGCTCCTGGTGCTTTTTATGGATTTGAAGCAGAGCCTTTTGTTGCCTTTTTGTCCACGCTGGAGTCGTGTCCTGGGCTCCTGCAGTGGGAGCCCTTCCTCCTGCAGGGGCTGTTTCTGTGGGAAGGGCTCACCTCCCCTCGCTGTTACTGCCTGGGCCGGTGGGTGTTGCTGTCCAGCTGTGTGGTGATGAGGGGGCTGAACTGCCTCGGTTCCCTGTCCTGTGTGGCCCTTGATTGAGGGGAAAGGAAGGAAGGAAAGTGTCTCCCTTGTCTGATGTTGCACACTCAGACTTCAGCAGCTCCGTGGAGTTTGGGAGACCTGGCTGAGCCACAAAACCAAGCCCTGTCCTGTCCCTCCCCAGTGATCTCCCCACCCCCCTTGCTTTCATCCTCAGTCGTTTGAAATATTCCCTGTAAAGCTGCTGTGAGCCTGGAGAGCTTTGAGCATTCCTCGTGTGCCAGTTCCAGCTGTTGTGCAGGAAGGAATTCTCCAGTTGCAGTGCTCTGCTGCTGCCCAGCCTGCCCTGGCCTGGCTGTCCTGGGGCAGGGTGAGATCCTCCCTCAGCTGCAGCACAACTGTGTTTTTTTCTCCTGAAATGCAACTGACTCGGTCATTAAATGCTCATTTGTAACAAACTGAGTAAGGAGCCCTGAGCCTGCTCTGTTCCTGCCTACTCGGAGGGAGGGAAGGAAGGAAAGGATTGAAGCACAAAACTGCCCAATCTTGAATTAATTCCCTCTAAGCTAGCAAACACTTGTGAGCTGTATTCAAAGTGGAGTTAGACGTAGAGCCCCAAAGTCTGAAGTTACTGAGATTCCTTCCAGCCCTGGAGAAACCTGGGCAGCCTGGGCTGAGCCTGCAGGCTTTGCAGGGCAGAAAAAGGTTTCCAGTGGCTTTGAGCTGCCCCAGGAGGGTTTGTCTCACCCCCTCCACAGCTGGCAGTGTTTCTTGTCCGGTGGAGGACAGAGCTGTGTCCCTGGGCCATGGGGTGATGTGAGGCTGTCACTGCTGCCACTGCTGTCCCCAGAGCAGCCTCAGCCCTGGCTCTGGGCTCAGGAACAGCTCTGCTGGGACAAGTCCCGGGAGCACCCTGTGGTTCTGGGGGTGCCTCAAGGGCTGGTGGACCCAGGGAGGACACGATGTGCTTTGCCAGCCTCACGAATCAACCCCACCCTGGCCCTGCTCTCCCTCCCTGCCCGGGGCAGCCGGGGCTCAGCCCGGTGCTGCATCAGTGCACAAACCGCGGGGAGGAACTTGGTATCCTTTTATTTATAAACAAATGAACGTAAAATAAGTGCAGAGGAAAGCACGGGCTGACCCTGCTGGGGGCCGGGTCACACTGAGGGCCCCGTGAGCAGCCGGAGCCCCAGCCCCGCTACAGGACAAAAAGCCATTTTGCCTTTTTATTACTTTAGGGTTTGGGGTATTTTTTCTTTTTTTGCAACTTTGCCCCTTAGGGGTAAACCTGACTCAGTGCAAGAGCCTGGAGGGTTGGTCACCACAGGGGCCCGTCCTGCTGCTGGCCAGGCCCTCGAGGCTGAGGGGATGCAGAGGTGAGCTGGGGCAGGACAAGGAAGTGCTTGGAGTGGAGATTCTGTCCCAGCCCTTTGGTCACTGCAGAGGAAGCGTGCTGAGGTGTGTGTGTGGGCACACACTGGGGACAGCCCGTGCTGGCCCCATCAGCCCTGTCCCGCCAGCCCTGTCCCAGCTCAGGCCAGGCTGGTGCCAGTGGTGCTCTGGGGTCCGGGCAGCCCTGAGCTGGCAGCTGCTGTCCAGGGGACACTGCGCTGGCACAGCCGGTGGCTCCACTCTGACACTCCTCGTGCAGCTGCAGAAACATGTCTGGGACCACGGGAAGCACTCAAGTGCCATCAAAAATAAATACATTAAACTGCCTGAGACCAACAGGTGCCTCGGGAAGGGCAAAGCCCTCAGAGGAGGAGTGAGGCCGGGACAGGCCACCACCCCAGGGTGCTCTGGCCAGACCCAAAACCCTCACACGCTGAGCTGGGACATACCAAAACTCTAGAGGAGCAGGAGTGCCCCTGGGAAGACAAACCTTAGCAGCTCTGGCTAAAAACCACCGAGAGTTGCGAGTTCAACACAGGTAAAAAATCATCTCATCGTTTGAAACAGACTATTCCTTAGTAAAAAAAAATTTCCAAATTAAAAAGAAAATAAAAAAAAGGCGAGAAGGATCAGCTGAGTCCTGCAGCATCCAGGCAGCCTCCAACACCAGCCCAGGGGCACGCCAGGCCCAGCCCTGCTCCTCAGCTCTCCCAGCTCTCTCCATGCTCCCACACGGCCTCCCCAGTCTGGAATAAATATAAAGGCTCCCAGCCCGGTGTGCCCAGCTGGAGCCACAGCAGGAGCTGGGGGCAGGCAGAGCCAGGGCTGGCTGCTCACGGCTCTGAGCTCGCTGTGGTGCCAGGGGCTGAGGGCAGGCTGCGGGCACCGAGCCCCTTGAGGCTGGGCAGGCTTCGTGCCAGGGGCTGCCCCAGCAGGCCCAGGGAGGAGCTGAGGCAAACACCCGGTCCCCAGGGACACTGCCTGGAGCTGCTCCATCCCAGGGAAGCAGGGCCGGGAGCTCACGGAGAAGTGCTGGCTGGGCAGCAGGGAAGAGAGCCTCCGCTTCCAACGCCCACAGCTGAGTCTGGTGCAAAGGCCAGCTGTGCCGGGCTCCTCCGGAGCGCTGCCGGGCCTGGGCGGGGCAGCGGGGCCCGAGGGCCCGGCCGGGCTCGGCAGTGTCCGTCTGCGGCGGCCAAGGGGGTGTGTGCATGCGAACCTGTGCCGGGTGAGCGCGGGTGGGGCGGCCGGGAGCGGAGCTTCCAGGATCCATCCTGCCAGGAGTCCTCTCAGAACTTGCCTTGCTTTAGCTTGTCGATGTGGTAAGTGAGCTTCAGGGCTGGCCCCAGCTTCAGCCCCATGTACTTCATCATCATGTCGCTCCGCAGCAAGAGCAGGGCTTTCCCGTCGATCTCCTGCAGGGATCAACCACAGTGCTTGTGATGGGGTGACCTGGGAGCCCCAGCCCTGCCTGGGCCAGGCCAGGCCCAAAATGCAACAGCAGGGCTGGGTCAGAGAGCCCTGCTCAGCAGCATCCCAGAGGGACATCCCAGTATGGAGACCCCAGTATGGAGACCTCAGTATGGAGACCCCAGAATGGAGACCCCGGTAGGAACAGCACAGGTAGTCCCACATCCACCCTGCTGCAGCCCTGGGCCCATGTGTGTGATGGGAGTTCTGCTGAGTGATCAACATCCAGGAGCCATTCCAGAGGACCAGCACATCCTGAAGGGAGGGGAGGAAGGAAAAGGGAGGTTTCCCTGCCAGGGGAATGACAGAGGCAGTGGCAATGCAGGGGAGCAATGGCTCACTCCAGGGCAGGAGAAATCTGGCAGAGCATGTGGTGATGGTGACAGCCCTGCTGAGACACACACAGCCCTGATGTCATGGCTGGAGATGGAGGTGAGGGAACAGATCCTGAAGCCCAAAGAGCCTGTGCTCTGTGAATGGATATTAGGAGAAATTTCTTCCCTGAAAGGGTGGTTAGGCACTGGCAGAGGTTGAAAGCACCATCCCTGAAGTGTTCCAAAAAACATGTGGATGTGGCACTTGGGAAAATGGTTCAGTGGTGGCCTCGGCAGTGCTGGGGCAATGTTGGACTGTGTGACCTCAGAGGGCTTTTCCAACCTGAATGATTCTGTGGTTCTATTTCTGGAGCTTCACAGCACACTCCCAGCCACTGGCAGAGCGTGGTGGAGCTCCTCATCCCCCCTGGGGCTGATTCCAACACAGCAGCTTTCAAAGCATCTGATGCTTTACAGCAGAGCCAGATGTGTCCCTCCTGAGAGTAAGGAGGGGATGGATCATGGAGCTTAGAATAACCAGGAAACAGCTTTGCACTTGGCATTTGCAAGTGGAAGTCTCCCAGTCCCTTGCAGCGCTCCTGTCCATGACCCAGTCCAGGCTGGGTCCAGAGCTTTGCAAATGACAGTTTTCCATGAAGAAAACATTAATTGGCTTTTAAGTGAAAAATAGAAGTTACAACCTCAAGCAACAGAAAATCCTGTCCTATGTCAATGCTCAGTTGCTTTCAGGTTGGTGAGATCTCCAAGGATCTCCAGTGCCAGGTTTGATCTGTTTTTCCCTTCCACAGACAAAAACAAGGTTCTCCTCAGGACTGACAATCAAGGGCACTTCTGTCTCTTGGCAGCTTTTCATAATTAAAACAAACATATCTCAATTACTGGTATTTCTAAATTAGAACAAATGAAAAAAAGAAGTGTTGGGTCAGCCCAGCCCAGAGCAGGACACAGTGCTGGGTGTTTGCTCTTCATGAGCACCCCCAGAACATGGACTTTATCACAAGGCAGAGGGAACACAGCTCTTGCAGGGCTCAGGACACACAGCTGCCAAACCTCTCTTGTAGCTGGAATGCTACAAACTCCATGTTGTGTCTGCAGCTGTTTCACACTTACAGATGTGCACAAGGACCAGAGCCTTAGGAGACTCCCTGTTACAGGAGCTGAGCAGCAATGCACTCTCTGAATCCCACTTGGAATGTGCTTCTTGCCAGGAGAAATTTGCCACGAGGGGAGTATTAGGCTTCAGGAGGAGCAGAGTTTGTGTTTTCAGCACTGGGACTCACTGCAGAGGCTCTGTATGCACCCAGGCTGCCCCCAAGGGGTTCTGAGGAGGATCCAAGCTCAGACAGGGCATGAGCAGGATTTATGAGGATCTTTTTATTAAGCACAAAACTCCATCTGTGTGGAAACCCAGAGCACTGGGAATATTTCTCTGTCTGCTCTGGGGTGCCCTGACCCCCAGGGGAGCACTGACTTTGACCCTCATTCATGGAGAAAGCTTCCTAAACTTCAAGATAGACTAGAATCCACAAAAGTGTGAAATAGATTATAGAGAGTAGTGTAGGTGTATCACTTGGTGAGAAATTTAGGTTTTGGGATTTTTAATGTGTTGTGGATGGGACCAAGACGGAGGGCACAGGGTGTTGTCCTGGGTTTCTCCTTCATGCTTCTTCTTCATGACCCTTCTTCATGGGTCTGGGTGGCATTTTGTAATTGGGCAGAAAAGTCCACACTACAGCTCTTTGGGATCAGTTATTGGGTTAAAAGGGAAAATAATCTAGGTGTCAGTTCTTAATTGGACAGTTTAGTCTTAAAAGACCTTGTAACAAGAGGTTGTTGGCCATTTTGTATCTTCTACTGACAAGCTGCTGAACTCACAGTAGTGAGACTGTTTTACTGGTAAGAAATAATAAACACCTGAGTCCAAACATGAACTGAGGTGCCTTCAACCCAGACCCAGAGAAACCCACAACTGGGACCTCCACACCTGCTCTGAAGTGCTGCTGTGTTCTGACTCGTGGATTTGTTTGTGGGATGTGCCCCCTCCCAGCTGCACCACAGCCCCAAGCACACGGAGGAGCCGTGGCACTCACGTGCTTTCGGAAGAGGTCGGCGTGGGGGCCCAGCTGCGGGTCTGACTCGCGGATGAACTGCATCACCTCCTCCACCGTCCAGGACGAGGGGTCACGGCTGCCGAGCCGGGAGCTGTCCCGGGAGCCCAGGTACCTGTCGGAGCCTGGGGAAGCAGACAGCTCCGTTACTGGGGCTCCCTGGCACTCCCCCTCAGTCCCCCACTCAGCTCCTCTCCCACAGCAGGGCAGAGACACAGCAAGGGGCACGTCCCAGATTCCTGTGGTGCAGGTCTGGCACCCAAGCCTTATTCCCTCTCCTTAGGCCTGACTTTTCAGGGCAGCCTTCTATACTGAGCCCTTGTCCCCACTCTCAATCTCCACTCCGCTGTTTGGCCCCAGCTCCCACTCCTCCCTGCCCATGGGCAGACACTTCCCACCTCAGCAGAACCCCCCTGCCATTCCCACATCTCTCCCCAGGCACGGTTCCTCCTGCCCTCCCAACCCCTTTAGCACATTCAACACGGCAAAGCTGGCTTATGTTTTCACTGGCTGCATCTTCTGATGGACTGAACCCACAGGTGACCTCCCACTGTCCAAAGGCACAGCCTGAGCTGGCACAAGTCCTGCTCCCAGCATGCACAGCCCCTTGTCTCAGCTCTGCCTGAAAATGTGTGTGGGAGGCACCAACAGCCTGAGCTTTTCAGAGGCTTTTACTGATGCCATGCACCTAAAATGACATTATTTGCAACCCCGCATGCTGCAATGAGCAGTTCAGCTCTCCTGCCCCTCTTCCCCCATACAGAGAGATGCCACTCAAGCATCTGACCATGTTCCCAGCCCCACCAGGCAACTTTTGACTCTCCAGCCATTCCCACTCCATCCTTCTGGACTCAGACACCCATTTATCACTTGGACACAGTTCAGCTCCTGCCTGATTCTTTCTCCCCACTGACCTCCAGGTCCACCCAGTCACCAGCCAAAGGAGAAATGTCACCTGTCCAGACTGCCATTTGCCAGGTGCCATCACACCTAAGAGACCTGGTTGGCTGTGCAGAGCCCAGCCTCTGGCACTTGCTGAAGTCAGAAAGGTGTGACTGGAGTTAGAATAGTCCTTCATTGCCCAATTTACAGCTGCAGGGCTGTCTGAGCTCTTACCCCCAGAGCTAAGCCTGCCCAGGGCAGAGGTGCTGCCCTGGCTGAGGCTAGAGGGCTGGTGCAGGTGCCTGTATCCTGGCAGGCGAAAGTCTCTGGAGCTCCTGCTGTGGCTGGATGAATTGACAGAGTTCAAGGCAGAGTCCATGGGGTCCAGGCGAGGCTCTAAGGGCCCTGGGAGGCCATCTCCCAGGACAAAGGTTTCACCTGGAATGCACCAAGCTGCAGTTAGTGCACCCGAACGCCACGGCCCCGCGCTCCCGTGCGGGGCAGAGCCGCGGCAGCGCTCGCTGGCTCCAACCCCTGGCTGGCCTCACCCCACAGGGTGAGGGATCACAGGGATCAAACCCGGCCCTGCCACAGCCCTGGGATTCACCAGCTGCCAGTCTGCAAATGGTGTCACCAACTGCCAATGCCAGTCCAACCAGTGTAGTGACAATGGTCTCAGACTGGAGCAGAAGCTCTTTTTTTCAGCTGCTCTGCTCATGCCATCACCAGCCCTGACTGCCCTGGGCCCCTCGGTGGCCAAGGAGCACCGTGGGGAAGGGCAGGGTGTCCCCTCTGGATGCCAATGGACACAGGACTCACAGACAGGCCTGAACAGGAAGGGGAGGAGATGCTCCCCGAGGGTCACACACTGCACATCCTCAGCATCAGCATGCAAGGGCACGGCCCTGCTGCTTGGCATTGGGGTGGCAGACACGTGCAGAGCAGGAGGGAGCTGTGCCATCAGGGCCAGGCAATGCTCCCACACTGTGCTGCTCCTCTGGCCCCAAAAACAACATGCTGGTGACGAGCTGCTCATCCCTCCTGGGCTCCTGCTGGGCCCTTTTCCAGCCTAACCACATCAGAGGGCAACTCTCTGTACTGCAACATGCACAGGAGTGCCTGGGCCTCTAACACCCTTCCCAGGCAGGGTATCAGAGCAATGGTGGCTTCCTCATTTCTGCAGAAATGCAGTGAATTTGCAGCTGTCTGTGGCACTACTGGGATGGAGGGGCTGAGGAGATTGTCCAGGGTGACAGGCTGCATTGGCTGAGCAGCAAGATCTGCCTTTGCTGTTACACTGTGACAGCTCCACTGCAGGGCCACCTTTGCAGGTTCTCACTATGGCACAACTGAGTCTCAGCCCAGGTGGTCCTTGTGCCTCAGGAGCCACCCTCAAACACCTGTGCTCTTTATGATGAAACACCTGCAAGGAGGGAAGCAGCTCCACAGCAAGGGGCATTGCCTGTGCAGTGCCAGCACACATGGCTGGGAGCTGCAGCTCCTCCATCAGAATCTGAGGGGCCCTGAGGGCAGCTCACAGCCCTGAGCTGCTGCCACTTGAACACCATGGCAGCCCACCAGGCTGAGGAAGCCTGAGCACTGGCCAGGCCCTGGGTTTCTTCCCTGGCACTTCCCAGACTACAGGAGCAGCAGATGAAAGCCACCACAAAACTGCTGGGCTGACTGGGATCATGGCGAGGGTGCAGGATCTGCAGCCTGTGAGACCCAGAAGCTGCTGAGATTTGCCCCAGTTCCCTGCTGAGCTGATGCTGCCATGCTCCAGTGAAGGCAAGTGCAGCTTGCCAGAGCCTGAAGTGGTTCCCAAGTGCTGCAGATGTTGGGTATCACTGACTGGGGCAGCCTCTCCTGGCTGCTACACCTTATCTGCTCTGCTTTCTGTGAACTGTGGCACTATTGTGACAGCTGGGATCTTCTGGTCTCCTGTCCTGGTGCCTGTGTTTGAGCAGAGCTCCAGAGGCCAGCTCAGCTGACCCTGACCTGCCAGGGCTTCACACTGTAAGGACATGAAGTGGGAACACCCTCGTCTGGCTGTTGGCCAGCTCAGTGTGGGGCTGTCACTGGGTAATTGCTGTTCCCACCCCAGGGCTTTGCCACTCTGCACTTGAGGCACTGCTGCCTTTGTTTCCTTTTAGGTTTTTGGGATGTGCTCAGAAACAGCAGCACAGCCTTAAAATCTCATGTACAAACTGCTGGTGTGGCCTGTTACCCCTGGTGACCTGTGCAGTGCTGGCCCACTTGTCACTCTCTTCCTGCATGGACAAGTGTGTTCTCACCTGACCTGGATACATAAAAAATGGTTTGCCGACTCATGGCTATTCCTGAATAACTCCAAATCCCTCCTGCACTGCCACCATTGTATTTCAGCCCCAGACTGGATGCAAACCAGAGCTGGCTGCCCTGCCCTGGCCTGGCCTGGCCTGGGTGGAGATCCCCTGCCCAGCCAGACCCTCTTGTGGGTGTCACTTACACCAGTGGGTTTCCACTGCAGCTGCTTCCACGCAACTACATTTGGTCTCCTGTCCAACAGGACAGTTCTGTTTAAACCCCAAAACACTTCCCATTAAACATCTGGGGAAGGGTGCTGACTGCCAGGGAAGGACAGAGGCAGGAGAGGGGTCAGTGGGCACAGCCCTCTGAGCAGTCACAGGACAGTGGCTGTGGGCATGGGAACAGGTCCAAGCTGTGCATCTCAACCCTCCAAGGAATGCCAGCACCTTTTGAGGTGACAGAGAGCTTCAGCTTGCCAGGAAGTCCTGGGACACTCACCCAGATGTGCTGGGTCATGCAAACACACGTGTCTGAGTGCTCCCAAAACCCCCAAAGCTCTCACAGCACCGACTGCTGTCAGCAGAAGGAACTTCAGGGCCCACTCTGGGACAGCACATGCACAGGCTCCTGTCAGTGCAAGGCTGAGGATCCAGAATTCACCCTCAGCAATTACTTCACTCAACAATGAACACTGTCATGACAGGAATGTGCTGTGATGCATTCTGCAAATATGTGATCCTGTTCTCACACGCTGGTGATCACACACCCGGGGCCACGGGTGAAGCCCTGGGGACACGATGTGTTTTTGCCCAGGAGCTAAAACTGAAGGCACACAGTGATCCCCAGGTTCCCTCTCCCTGCACAGAGGAGTGCCTGGTTGGGCTCTAACTCTGCAGCAGAGCTGGGGGCTCTGTGGCAAGCTCAGTGCATGAGGGAGTGAGGGTTTTCCTAAAAATACAAGTACACAGGGAACTGCTCAATGAGTGATACCTCCAGGGAAGGTAGAAAGAGATGAGGCAAGAGGGGAATGATTGCTGCCCCTGGGAATCATCTGTAGACAAGATACTCCTACAAGTGGCAGGGCACAACTGCACTCAGGCAAGATCCAGGATCCTTCACCCTTGATAACCAGAATGGGAGGAGGAGGTGGCTGATCCTTAGGCAGAATTCCTTACACAAACTGTTGGATTTAACTAAAGGCTGGCAGTTGGCACATTGTAGGGAAACATGCCACAATTAGTGGCGGAGAGGCAGGGAGCAGATAATTAAAGTTTAATTAAACAAATAGTGCTACAGACTCAACAGTGTCATTTTACTGCTAAAACACGGGAGTTTGGCCACAAGCACAAATGTGATTTGCACTACTCCTGAACACCCACTGCTTCCAGCAAGTGATGGGCTGTGAAGGCAGGTCCCCACTGTGCTGGGACTGCAGTGTTTCAGCAAAAAGCCACACAAACACCACTGGATGCAAGAGGAAAAACAATGTAATACGTGAGATCCCTTCCTCATGTCTCTGCTTCTTGCCAAATGCAGAGTGAATGGAGATGTCCCACTGCTGCTCACAGCCTTCCACACGGCAAACTGGGATGTGCTCAGGAGCTGCTGTCTGAGACAGAGCTCATTCCCATGAGAAGATGTACCTTGCTCAAGAAATACTCAATATCTGAGTATTTCAGGTGCATATTCTTAAAACATATCCTCTAAAATGCAAATATTCCTGCCTGAACCTCAGTTTCATGGTGGAGGAAGATGTATTCATTACAGCTTTTAGCTGCGGGATAAGAATGAATTTCTAGATGGAATTTTGAAACTGCACCTCATTGCTCCCTGCTTGGATGCAGAACAGAACCAGACCAAGCTGCTGCAGGAAGGATCACCCCTCACATGCAGACACACTTCCTGCCCATTTGTCTGAGTTTTTCTGGAAGAGGCTGGAGAATTCTGGCATCCAGATGGCACAACCCACTCCAAGGCCAAGGGATAACTGAACAGACTTTGAAGCAGATTAAGAATCAGTCTTGTAGAAACTTAATGAAGGCTCCTCCTTGGAATTACCCATTATGGAAGCCTTCTCTCTTCACTGACAATACAGAGTGGGCAATATTCACCACCCAAGCAAGGCATCTGAACCTCTGGAGCAATCCAGTTCTTTAGGAACAGGCTGAACACTGCATGTCCCACCTGCTGGGGGAGAGGAGGGGCTGGGCTGCGCCAGCAGTTACCCAGTGCAGTGGCTGATGCATCAGAGGGGAATCAAGGAGACCAGCACCCATTTGGAGATGAGGAACAGAAGGGGCCTCTGGGAACAGTTTTTGACCTGTCAGCATGCTGGAATAGATGAGGCACTGCCACACACCACCTCTGTAACAAACATAACAGTTTTAATTACTGTCCACCAGAGAACCATGGAATGGTTTGGGTTGGGAAGGACCTTAAAGCCCATCCAGTCCCACCCCCTGTCATGGCAGGGACACCTTCCACTGTCCCAGGTTGCTTCAGGCCCTGTCCAATCTGGCCTTGGAAAACTCCAGAGATGGGGCAGCCACAGCTGCTCTGGGCAAGTTCAGAGCAGCTGTGTTAGAGGCAGGGTGAGTGATTCTGCAGTGATGGACACAAACCAAAATCATCCAGAGTGGTGCCAGGCTGGGCACTCACACCAGGGAAAAGCAACCCCAACAAAACCAGGGAAAAGGGGATTCTAAAAGGACAGCACGAGAGCATGAAGCCACTGAACTAGGAGCCTGCCCAGGAGTCTCCAGCAATTTTTCAGGGATTTCAGTCACAAAGAATTGTGACTAACACGCTGGCAGATTTCACCATCCATTAATTAAAAGCCTCAGTAAGATAAAATCTTCAGTCTTCATTATGAAGGGTTTGCAGCTCAGAACAAGTGGGAGTGTATTTATTGAAGATTACTCAGTTCAGGGAGTCCTCCAGCTACCTGGATCTTCTGGAAATCTCCCACCTGTGCATGCAAGGGTCACCCATGGGTCCCACAGCTAAAATAACTGAGCTCATGATAAAATGAACTGGGCAAACTTTGCCTCTTCCTGGGAAGATGAATTCTGCTGCTGACTTGCATCCCAGCTGTGAAGGGTTTTAAGTGTCCCTGTGCTTAGTAAGGAATAAAAGTGGTCATTCCTGCTTCTGCACCAGGTGCATCCGGAGGGACTCTGGGGAGGAGCAGCAGTGCGGGATGGGAATGGTGTGGCTGAGCTGGTGGAGCCAGTGACACCCCCCAGCTGTATGAAGGGTTTGCAGCTCAGAACAAGTGGGAGTGTATTTATTGAAGATTACTCAGTTCAGGGAGTCCTCCAGCTACCTGGATCTTCTGGAAATCTCCCACCTGTGCATGCAAGGGTCACCCATGGATCCCACAGCTAAAATAACTGAGCTCATAAAATGAACTGGGCAAACTTTGCCTCTTCCTGGGAAGATGAATTCTGCTGCTGACTTGCATCCCAGCTGTGAAGGGTTTTAAGTGTCCCTGTGCTTAGTAAGGAATAAAAGTGGTCATTCCTGCTTCTGCACCAGGTGCATCCGGAGGGACTCTGGGGAGGAGCAGCAGTGCGGGATGGGAATGGTGTGGCTGAGCTGGTGGAGCCAGTGACACCCCCCAGCTGTTTTAGGGAGGCCTGTGAGGGACAAGATGAGATCCTGGGAAAGGGCAGCGAGTTCCTGGGGTACAGCTGCACATCAGCATCTGTACAACAGGCTGCAGCAAACCCTCAGGGAAAAATCCACAAATCCAGGGGCAGATTGACTGAGGCAGCTGGGCAGTTTGAGCACTGTTAATCCCATGCACAGCGAGGGAAGCTAAACCAGGTTATACACTGTGAGATGATGAATGTCAGGGTTAGAAGGAAATCCTGCTGCATTCCACATGCCTGCCACATCTGTGTGGGGAACCTGGCTCACCACAGAGCAGCTCATCCACTCCCCTCTGGAATACCAAGCACAACCCATGCCAGGGACAAGCAGAGCAGCTCCCTGAAGCCACGGCTCGGTTTGGCACGGCAGATGTGACCGTGCAGCAGCCAGGACAGGGCACTGGGAACAGCCAGCTTTGGGAAGAGACACGCTGTGCTCACCTTCCAAAGGGTGACGGTCATTCTTTGGTAACTTGGGGGAGAGAGGAGCACTGTATGGAGGGGGATCTTGGGAAAAGCGCTTTGTACCCCGGCCTGGTCCCTGCAGAGAGCCGTCTAAGGAACTGCTTCTGTCTAGGAAAGAGAACAAGCCCTCTTTAGTCATACCTCTGACTGTGGTTAATTTTTCTTTGAGTGCTGCAAACACTCTGAATCAGAGTTCAGGATGGGCAGGTCTCAGCATTGTGTCAGATTTGGTGCTCTGCCTGAGTTTCCCTGAATTCTGATTTATACTCTTGCACTCTGCCCAGCAGCTCTTGGCACTGACCTCTCATGGAGGCTGGAAACTCTGCATGTGAGCCCATCCATGCCCAGAGCTGGGTGCCTTCCCTCTCACTCAGGTTTTGCACTCTCTCATGATGACAGGGTACTGAAACATGGGGATTTCTTTAGGAGTGGAGACATCTTGGGAAATGCAGTCTTGACAGAGTCCCCTGAGCCATGTGTGCATCTCCAGCCTGGGCACCCACCACCTGTTCAAGCTGCAATTCAGCACATCTGGCAGGGCTCAACAGAGCAGGTTTTACCAGAGAAAAAGGGTGGTGAGAAAACTAACAAAGAATCTTAGCCATGTTTTGCCACATTTCACCCAAATAGCACCTCTAATTGACTTAATTCCATTTCTCCTCATGGCTCATCCCACACAATTCCTGCTGATCCCACTGTCACCATATGTCAGATGCACATAACCCTTGGACAACTAGCAAACAAGCCTCGGATGATTTGCAACTCCTGTGTGCCATACCCAGTGCTGGATTAAACCCTACTCCCATTTTCAATCTCCCCCCTCCGTGGAGCCCCCAGGCACATCACTGCTGCTCCTCTCCAAACTCATGCCAAGGATGGGACTCTCCACATCCTGCACAGCAGACAGGACACTGGGATGGGCTGGGACATCTCTGCACACACGGGTGGATGGACAAGGAATGGAAGCACTGACACTGATGGGACAGCAGCCAGGTAAGTGACACAGGGGTGGCAGACCTGTCCCAGCTGAGGTGACCCTCCCGCTGCCCCACACAGACCAGCAGGTGCCAGCTGGGCCCTTGCAGCCACCCTGAGCCCAGGTGACACGTGAGAGCTCGCAGCGCTCCTGGGGTGGGCACAGAGGGGTGAAATGCTCCTGCACAAGTGCCAGGAGCCACCACCAGCCCAGAGCAGCCCTGAGAGCTGGCACAGGGCAGGAGCAGGGGCAGGAGGGGACACAGGTACGGCGGGGAGCAACGGGAGTGACACCAAGGGAGATGCAGAATGCCAACAAACGGAGGGACAGGTGGGGGGAAGCACCAGATGGGCACGGCTGAGTTGATTAAGGAGAAACACAAAGGTAGAGAAGTTACCTGTTCAATCAATATCCTTCAGGGAAATGAAAGAGCTGCTTGCACTGAGGCCTTGGGACTCCATAGGAGTATCACCAAAAATCACTGTGACATTGCCAGAAAAACAAATTCCACCCTCAGGACAAGTCCCTGTAAGGAACACTCAAGAGGGAACACACGCTCTTGGTAATGTCTCTGGATAGCCCTGTGTCAAACTGCACAACCTTCTTCACCCAACAGCCACAGAACCACAACACAAGGTGATGCTTTACAAAGGTTTCATCAGGTTTTGGTTTGGGCTTTTTTTTTTTAAGTGGTTGATGTTAAAAGTAATACAAACACAGCAGGTCAGGTTATAGAAGTTAATCCTAAGAATCAGAAGTGAGGTTGGTGTAAATTAATGAGAGGATAAACCAAAAATGGAATTGTTTTTAAAGGACAAGTTTTATGATAATAAAGAAATGGGGTAACAGACAGAGCTGTACTCAGATTATCAGGAATAAAAGGAAAATGTCTTCAGTCCAAAAATGACATAAACCTCATGAATGTGTATCATCAAAGAGGAAATAATCTGAGAGGGAAGGACCTCAAATCTCAGTGGATAAATGCTCACTTTGAGAAGGATGCTGAGAACAAGCAGATCATTTCCTTGGATAAAAAGGCCCTGACCAGCATGGAGCTGTGCACCTCAGGATGGGGAGTGCAGGGATGAAGGGAAGTTTTTAACTCATTCTGTGTTTTGAAACAGTGCAAAGGCAAAAATGAGCTTGTGTTTCAGCTACAGAAGGAACAGAGTGAGGGGACACTGCAGAAAGGTGAGGACTGAGAGAAAAGGCAAGGGCTGTCCTTGCCTCCAAATGACAGGACAGCTGGGAGGGATATTTCACCTCCCCTGCCCTGGGAGGCTGCTGGGGGGAAGAGCAGCCTGTGCCTGGATGGTGCTGTGGGCCACCCCAAGGCCATCAGCAAGGACACCTTCATGAGCAGTGACAGTCACTCACCTCATCCTGTCAGCCCACTCAGGCCTTCTAATTTAGGACAATGCACCTTGCACTGACTGCACTGGCACCTCCTCCCTGGCTGCAGAGCACACCTACACACCTGGCTCAGGTGTTGATGCATCTGTGACATCCACCTGCACTCAGTGCACTTGTATGCTGAGAGATGGTACATTTAGACTGGATTTATGGAAGAGAAGTCCCCCCTGAGGGTGGGGAGGCCCTGGCACAGGGTGCCCAGTGAAGCTGTGGCTGCCCCTGGATCCCTGGAAGTGTCCAAGGCTGGATGAGGCTTGGAACCACCTGGGACAGTGGAAGGTGTCCCTGCCATGGCAGGGAGGGGAATGAGATGAGCTTTAAGGTCTCTTCCAACCCAGACCATTCACTTCCAGCTGCAGCCATGCTGAGCACTGGGGGCAAGGCTCTAAGGACAAAAGAAACAGGACAGGAACAAAAATATCCACCACTGACTGACCACCAAGTCACACAACTGGATGTCCTCAAACTGGAGACTTAAGGGTGCAGAGGAAGCCAAGAATGACAGTGCACCTGGAACTCTGGGTCTGCTGCAGTAAATTCTAACAGAACTCACTACTGCATTACTGAGAGTCACGTGAAATGTGGTGCCAGTATTTGAAAAAAAATGTGGAAAAAAGATTTTTTACAATAAAATGCTCGTGTCTAACCTCAGCAGCACCACAAGGCTTGTGGCAGGCTGTGAAGGAAAGGGCAGGAAACACATGTGGCACATTCTATGGCAGGTGTTCATCAGAGGGCAACCCAATAGCCTCCCTGTGATGAGAAATCCTCATCCATCACATGAGGGAAGAGAAATCAACCTCATACACCTGGAATTCAGCAAGATGTTACACACAGAGAGCCACCAGCTGAGACAAAACATGAATTACCAGGAGCCTTGTTCTATGCACCAGCTGAGACAGAAGGTGAATTACCAGGAGCCTTGTTCTATGCACAGAAATCTGGTTTGAGAGGTAAAGCTGTTGGCAGCACACAGAAGGAACATGAGACTGGGGGCAAGTGCCAGTGAATCTGTCTGAGGATCACCCTTGAGGCCAGGGTCATTTAATCACTGCAATAACTTTGGCAGAAATTTTAGAGATTACTACTGAAATCTGCTGATGTCTTCCCATGTCAGGTCAGACAAAGCAGGATTTAAAATCGGGCAGGAAGGATATAGATACAGAACCAAGAACCAGCAAGGAGCTAAATCCAGCAGCTAAATCCAGATGTGCACTGTCCCATGTGACCTGCAGGTGACAACAGGGGATGAGAAGAATGGTGTATGTGACCAGGACAGGCTGATCACCACCTCTTACAGACACAGTGACCCAAAGTGACGGCAGAGACATTTCCTGTGACCATGGTGGTGCCACTGCTGTGGCACCAGGGCCCCATGAGCTCCTCCTCAGAGTGCTGAGTGGCACTCTGGCCACACAATGAGATTTAAGTCAAACCAACACTGTCTGAGGAGAGCAAAAAGCAGTGAAAAGATGAACTCCTCTGAGGGCTACAACTGCTCTGCAACTACTTCCAGAAGAAAGAGAACCAAGTTTAACTAAAAGACCAGATGTGCACTGTCCCATGTGACCTGCAGGTGACAACAGGGGATGAGAAGAATGGTGTATGTGACCAGGACAGGCTGATCACCACCTCTTACAGACACAGTGACCCAAAGTGACGGCAGAGACATTTCCTGTGATCATGCCACTGCTGTGGCACCAGGACCCCATGAGCTCCTCCCCAGAGTGCTGAGTGGCACTCTGGCCACACAATGAGATTTAAGTCAAACCAACACTGTCTGAGGAGAGCAAAAAGCAGTGAAAAGATGAACTCCTCTGAGGGCTACAACTGCTCTGCAACTACTTCCAGAAGAAAGAGAACCAAGTTTAACTAAAAGACAACATTAAGACCAGGAGACACAGACCCCAAGTTGCCCAAGAATAAATTAGGGCTGGAAATTACAACGTAGTTCCTAAAATATCACCATAAAACCCCGGAGCAGCCTCAGTGGAAAAGCAAAATCCACAACTCCAGAGTTAATCCAAGAAACTCCATGTGCTGTGGTGGTGTAGCAGCAGGAGCCACGGCTCTGTGGCCCAGAAGGTCCCTCCAGTCCTGTGTTTCAGACAGCTCCAGGTCACATCATGTTCATGGTGCTGTGAACAGCAAGCAGCTGCTCAGTTCCCTGCAAAGGCTGCTCCTGATGCACAACTCAGCCTGCTCCTCCTCATTTCCACTGACTCAGTAAGGCAGAATGGCAGGCCACTGCTGACCTGAGGGACACTGCAGACCCTCCCTCTGGCCCAAGCACACACCCCAATTCTCCATGGCACCCACAGGGGTGCTCCTGCAAAGCCACTTTGTTCTGACCAGCTCCCAGTCCCAACCAGTGGCCATTTACTGGAAGAACCAGCCCCATACAACACATTCCTGTACTGGAGAAGAAACAAGGCAGGACATGCAGAGCTGAAGGTGAGACCACAGCAGCCCTGACATCTGGTGTGACTGAAGGATGTACAACTCCACCCTCATTCCTCCATGACCAGCTCAAACTTCCCAAAATCACCAGCACTGTTTCCCTGCCATCACCAGAAGCACTGTAATGTGTGGATCAGCACCTTCTTTCAGGTGCCTGAGAAAGGTGTTACATGAGCAGATGCCCAAGAAGCTCAGACATCAGGATGAACTGCAGGACTAGGTGCTGTCACACCTCTGACTGGGGTTAATTTTTCTTTAAGTGCTGCAAACACTCTGAATAAGAGTTCATGATGGACAGATCACAACATTGTGTCAGATCTGGTGCTCTGCCTGAGTTTCCCTGAATTCTGATTTATACTTTTCCACTCTGCCCAGCAGCCCAACTCTTGGCACAGCCATCACTGACCTCTCATGGAGGCTGGAAACTCTGTGTGTGAGCTCATCCATGCCCAGAGCTGGGTGCTTTCCCTCCTTCATCCTCTCTCTCATGATGACAGGGTACCTCCACACTGAAACATGGGGATTTTTTCTATTTGAGGGTTCCTCAGGGGAAAGCCTCCAGTCCCAGTAACTAGTCATGCTGCTCCTGTCCTTGCATATGCTACAGCTCCTCTGCTCCTGGCCCTGCTGGCTCCAGCCAGGAGGAAGCAGAGGATGGGAAGATCCTCTTGCTCTCCAGACTCTGCCTAAGGTGCTTTGTCAGGTGCAATGAATGGAAGCACTGTGGCATTTGGCTGCTGCTCCTACTCCTCATGCTTAGCAACTTCTCTCTAAACAGTTCTTCCTAAGTGCCCATCCTTTTACATTCATACAACTTTTGCTTTTCTTGCCAGAACCATAATTATGCAAAAGATTAACTTTGGAAAGACCTCAAACAACACAAGATCTATTTGCTGACTAGAGGGGGAAGCAAGACTGGAGTGGAGATCAGGACTTGTCAACCTAAGAGAGTGTAGACAGCTTTGATCCTCTCCATGATTGACATTCCTGGAGCAGGAGCTCCCCCAGAACCCCCAGACAGCCTGTGGGGTAGCCATCACCCCAGGCCTGCTGCCACTGCCCAGCACTGTGGGGGAACTGCTGGGCTTGTTTTCCACTGCTTCTACTTCAGAGCAGTTTTGCAGCCTGACAATCTGCATCGTGGCATGAACTGTCTTGTTGGGGTGAGCTGCTTCAATGCCATGCCAAGGAAAACAGAACCACCTCTGCCTCGGATTACTGCGTGAGCATCACCCCTGAACAGGCCACGCTGTTACCAGCACATCCAGGGCCAGTGTGGAAACCACTCTGCTTTGATTCATTTCTAATTACAGTTTACCTGCTGCATCTTATCACTCTCCCTTCTCCTGCAGTCTTTCACCTGAATTCCTAGCTGGATGAAGTCACCATAATCAGATCACAGGAAGTGGGAAGGACTGGGGGACGAGGGGAGGAGGGAAGACAAGGAGACAGCACGGATGAGCGGAAACCTACAGCGGAGATGGAAACCAAACTGACAGGCAGAAAATGCGACTGGAACCCTACACAACAAGAGCCCTGTGGGCATGTGCACGACACTGGGTGTGATGTAACGAACCCTGTGAGAGGGCTCTGGAACAGGAGCCTGCCTTCAGAGATAGAGATAAAACCTGAGTTAAGACACGGAGCACCTGGGTCCCTAGAGTGCCGCCCCCGCCCCAGCTCCTACCTGGTAGATACCTGTCGTGGTCGTACTCGTGTGAGCGCTGCATGTGGCTGTTCTGAGTGAAAGGCTGGTTCCCAAAGAGGTTGTCACTGCGCAGATTGTGGCACAGCTTCTCCAGGAAGCGGAGGACGTAGGTGATACTGTTTACTGCTGGCAGGTTCAGAGTGTGCTGTTCCCGATCAAACACAGCTGGAGACAGAAACAAACAGAGCCCAACACGTGAACCCCCCGCCAAGGCGGGAGGCTACGCCCAGGGCCGCACAGCCAGCTCCTGGATCTCAGCATCGCTGGGCTGTCGAGAGCCAACAAAGCCACTGCCTTCCTCTGCCGGGGCAGGCCAGGACCAGCCTGCTGCACCCAGCACGGGGCCGGGGCGGCAGCGCCGGGGGAGCCGCGTCCGAGGGAACGGAAAAGATTCCAGGAGGGGCCTGCGCTCGCAGATCCGGCTAGGCACGGGCTTAAAGGAGAAATAAAACCCGGGCTATTTCTTGTCTTTCCGTGAGCAGTTGTGGAATCCCCCCTGTGGTGGCTCTTGCCAGGGCTGGGGCAGTGCGGGGGGCCGGTCGGTGGGGCAGGATTGCTGCCCAGGCTGGTGCCAGGACTGAGCACTGCCTGCTCCAGCAGCTGTGCCCGCGGGCCATGGGAACTGCTCCGCTCTGAGTCAGCTGCCAGCTGTTGCTTCACTGACACAGACGTGTGGCAAGAAAGAGAAGACAGAACTCTTCTGTCTGCCCCTGGCCTGTGGCGGCAGCGAGCTTCAGGACAGACATCTTCCAATGAGAGAATTCTTGCAACAACCTCTCTGGAGGCAAAGTGCTGCGGGCCCGTTCTCACCTGAGATGACCTCTCCCCCGTGGCCTTGTTTTAAGAAGGAGAAGACTGTTTTCTGATGATAAGCGCAATCAATGCAGGCCTGTACTGCTTGCTGCAGGACAACAGAAGCTCGAGCTGGTCCAAAATGGTCTGGCAGCTGCTGAACTTTCTTCTTGTCTAGGTGGGGCCCAGTGCTGCCGTTCTTGTTCAAGTAAATGCAAACTGCCAAGATGAGAAATGTGTTTGCTGTTAACCCACTCAAGAAAGCAAGAAACAGATGCCTAAAATCCAACCTGAGAGATGCTGAGATTTTAAGACTGTCCAATCACTCACAAAGGAATCCACCATGGCTGCCTGACTGCATCCTCACAGTGGAGCCGCTTCTAGAGGGGAATCCCCTCCAAAATCTTCCTGCCTCATGCTCACCTTCCAAACTGCTGCTGTTTCTCCCATGCTCTCCCCTGCAGTCAGGCTGTAAAGTGGCTTCCATGCCAGCCATGTAAGGTGGCTGTGATGTTCAGAGGGAAGAAGGAATGCAGCCCCCACTTTCTAGGGGTTCCCACAGCGTTTCCTTTTTAGGGAAACTGGCTTCTTTAGGTTCCTCTGAAAACTGGCCAATTACATTCTGGGGAAACAGAGGGCTCAGCCCATATCCAGTGCTTGACTCAACATGTCAAAAGCAGCTTTGCATTAGACCTTCCTGGCCAGATTCATCCTCAGCTGTAGCAGTGCATACACTCTTCACTGCTGCTCCTCCTCCTCCCCTATTCCCTCCTGTCCCTGTGTGCCTTGATATCCTGTCTGGAGCTCGGCAGATCACAGTCCTTCAGCACCTCCTCTGCCCCTTGTGCAGTTCCAGCAGCTGTGCCTTGCATGGTATGAGAGAGCTCACACTCGGGACTCACAAGGGATGCTCCACACCCGACTGCCCTGGGGCACAATGGACCACAAATGTATCTGGAGAGCTGTGGAGTCACCAGCATGCAGGGGGAAGGGTCTTTGCACTCAACAGGTGGGCTTGCAATCTTCCTACTTCATTATTTCCAACAGAAAGAAAAATGAACAGCTGCTCTGGACTCATGTGCCTCTCTCAGGCCAGCCTTTCTGGAGTGGTAAGGATTGCTGGTTTACAGGCTTAGGAAGAAATGGGACTCTCTCAGGGTGTTGCTGCCTGCCTGCTGCAGCTCCTAACTGTGCAATCCTGTCAAGAATGTGGTCCAAGACCCTCCTTACCTGTGGGAGCCTGCATGGCAGAGCTGGGGATTGTAGCAGCATCCTGGGGCACAGTGCTTGTGTCTGGCTCTGGGGTACTGGTTGTTGGAGAGGTGGGTGCTGGGTTCAGCAATGTCCTAGGTTTCCTCTGCAGAAAAAGAGGAGATATTTCTCCTTTTACCCCTGCTCTCCTTTACCACCCATGATCACTACACTCTCTCCTCTGCATCCAACAGACAAGGCACTGTGGAACATGACACATTTCTGATGGTGATGATGGGGTGTCTCAAGAACCTAGTAATCAATATGTGTGTATTTTACAAACCACAACCCTGAAAATAACAAGCCTGGAACCTGCCACCTCTGCTTGACTCAGACTAGCCACACACAAAGGACAGGAGAGCTTACTCTACCCTTTGGCCATCCTGTCATGTTCCCAGCATCTGCCATGCTACTCCACAGCCAATGCACTTCCAAAGACACGGATTCTTGATGGAAATGATCTTTAGGACACAGACATTCTCTACAGCTCTGGGGCTGGGCTCTGAGGACACTCCCAGCCCACACACCCCTCTGGTCTCCTACTTGCTGCAGTCACACAGCCAGAGGCTGAGACAAACGTGCACAAACACACGCATGCACCAACCCATGGCAGGACCTGCAGCACCTGCTGTTCACCCGCCTGCATCAGCATCAGCTTTTACCTTACTGCCAGGCTTGGGGCCTCTCTTTCTGGGGAATTTCAAAGGCTCCACTGACTTGGAGGGTGTAGGCATGGGGTGGTGGATTAGCGCTTTGGTCGTTCGACCACGCTTCTTCCCTGTTTTGCGACGCCTTTGCCCTTGTTGATGCCCCAAAACAGTCTTTGTGCTACTGTGCATGCTAGGTTTCTCCGAGTTTACTTCGGAGGCAGGTAAAGGGCTCTTTGGAATCACAACTGAAATAAAAAGAGAAAAAGCAAATGTAATTAAATCAGGTGAGAATCAAAACAAGAGCAGCCTCCATCTTTACACAGTGTCACATGGAAAAACCTGGAGTACTCCCAGACCCCTGGGCGGGGGACTGCTCTCCATGCCAGAGTAAAAACCAAACACACAGATCCCCAGCTCAGAACTCGAGCTGGGGGACACTGGGGCTTAACCTGGATGGGCTGAACTCCAGAAGGATCATGCATGCAGCCATACCTTCCTTCCTGAAAGTAAGTGGCACCTACAGCTCTTCCTTCTGCAAGCAGTGACCTGCCAATGGCCACGGAAAAGGCTCTGAGAGCATTCCTAGGGAGGGATCAGCCAAGACCTGTCTGACAGCCACAGAGCCAGAGCTGCAAACACTGGAAATCCCCTCTCTCAAGGCTGATGTCAAATCTATCCCTAAATTTCCAGCAAACTGCAGTGGAAGGGACCAGCTCCGTCCTCGCTGCCTACAAGGATTACTGCACCTGGTCCTGAGCAGCAGCTCATCTCAGCTGGACCAGCTGCCCTGCCCCTCCACAAATACCAGAGGCAGGTGTGTTCCTTCTTATCTTCTCACTCTTTCCACCACAAAACCAGGTTTCTGCTATACTTGCCCACACATCCCCTAAATTTGGTCAGTCATCTTTCCCAAGCCTGCTAAAGGCCAGGGAAGGTCTGCCCAGCCTAGCAGACCAGTATTTCCTTCTGTTTTAAATTTCTGCTAAAAAGAAACAAACCAAAATCCTGCTGCATTTTGAAAACTACAGTGATCTTTAGGATGTCTTATTTCTCACATCTGGAAACCTCAACATAGGGGCAAGGAGTTAGGAAAAAACACAGGCAAACACTTTTGAAATCAGAGGCCTTGTAGTTATGAAAAAAGTCTTAGCCAGGGAAACAGAGACAATAAAAGACTGATACCAGGATGGCACAACTGTGGGCATATACAGAGATTTTTAAGGTTCCTGTAATGAGGTTTTAGGAGCAGTTACTGTGAACAAGGATTTATTCCCCTGGCACAACGAAGCTGTGGCTGCCCCTGGATCCCTGGCAGTGTCCAAGGCCAGGTTGGAGGAGGTTTGGAGCAACCTGGGATAGTGGAAGGTGTCCCTGCAAGGGCAGAGGGTTGGAATGAGTTGAGTTTTAAGGTCCCTTCCAACCCAAATCACAGAGTGCATCTGGGATCCAGCCCCATTCTGGCTGTCATGTAGGCATGTTTAGTTTTAATTTTATTTCCTTGCTTTTGTGCATTCTGTATCAGAAGCTGTGAAGAAGCACACAGACATCAGGATGTATCTGACTTCCTGAATAAAGAGTTTTTTGTCTTAGGCAGACACTGGGAATGTGGCAGAAACAGGGTTTTAATACTTTTTGTCTGAGCTGTTAAGTGTTAAAAAGCAAGACTATTTTGCTGTTATGAAAATGAGTGTGATGGCTCAGGTGCTTCTTAGAGCTGATGGCACTCCAGAAGTGTCACCTGCTCCAGGTGACACCTGGCACTGAGCTGCAGGGAGGAATGGCACAGGTAAGGCAGGTGCTGATCATGGAATTGTGGGGCCTCTGGCTTCAGGTGTGCAATGACTGATCTCAGCAGAGAAGTGTTTGTATCAAACCATTTATTAGAATCCCACAAGTTGACAGAACAGGGACAAACACAGGTTGAATGGAATAGTTGCCCAGAGCAGCTGTGGCTGCCCCTGGATCCCTGGCAGTGCCCAAGGCCAGGCTGGACACTGGGGCTGGGAGCACCTGGGACAGTGGAAGGTGTCCCTGCCATGGCAGGGGTGGCACTGGATGGGCTTTATGGTCCCTGCCAGCCTACACCAATCCATGATTCCATGATTCTAAAACTCTCCATACTTCAAAGAAACTGTTAAATATCAAAGGGATGTGGAAGCCAGGGCAGGGAGCATTTCATGTGAGATCTGCTCACTGTCTAAACCAAGCTGTGCCACAATGAGGTTTCTCTAATGTGGAGGGAACACTGAGAATTCTACACACAAGCTGTGAGGCAAACCTGTGCTCTCAGTTTTACTAGTAACAAACCCAGAGAAATGGTGCATTTGGGGAGTTGGCATGCAGTAGGCAGAGCAGCTGGACTGCACCCCTTGCTCCCAGGCTGGGACCACATCACTGGGAACTCGCTGCCAGGAAAAAGGAGACTGCTGTCAGATGAAGTCCTGGTGCAAGCTTTCACTGTATAATCTTATGTTAATAAGAGAGTTCAACTTTTGGTGAAATAAATGCAATAAAAATCTGTTGCCCACTTCAGCTGTAAAGATAGTACATGTAGTAGTAATGTACCAAGCTTGAAGAATTGGTTTTGGGATTTGGGCAATAAAATCCCATAACTGGGTGCATGCAGATCCCATGATGGGACACCTCGTGTCATTCAGCCACCCAGAGTTCCCACTGTGCCTGTGCCCCTGGCAGCACATCCATGGTCCCTGCTACAGCCACAGCCCCTGCAGGGATGGAGGGCAGAGAAGTGTTTGTATCAAACCATTTATTAGAATCCCACAAGTTGACAGAACAGGGACAAACACAGGTTGAATGGAATAGTTGCCCAGAGCAGCTGTGGCTGCCCCTGGATCCCTGGCAGTGCCCAAGGCCAGGCTGGACATTGGGGCTGGAGCACCTGGGACAGTGGATGGTGTCCCTGCCATGGCAGGGGTGGCACTGGATGGGCTTTATGGTCCCTTCCAGCCTACACCAATCCATGATTCAATGATTTTAAAACTCTCCATACTTCAAAGAAACTGTTAAAGGGATGTGGAAGCCAGGGCAGGGAGCATTTCATGTGAGATCTGCTCACTGTCTAAACCAAGCTGTGCCACAATGAGGTTTCTCTAATGTGGAGGGAACGCTGAGAATTCTACACACAAGCTGTGAGGCAAACCTGTGCTCTCAGTTTTACTAGTAACAAACCCAGAGAAATGGTGCATTTGGGGAGTTGGCATGCAGTAGGCAGAGCAGCTGGACTGCACCCCTTGCTCCCAGGCTGGGACCACATCACTGGGAACTCGCTGCCAGGAAAAAGGAGACTGCTGTCAGATGAAGTCCTGGTGCAAGCTTTCACTGTATAATCTTATGTTAATAAGAGAGTTCATCTTTTGGTGAAATAAATGCAATAAAAATCTGTTGCCCACTTCAGCTGTAAAGATAGTACATGTAGTAGTAATGTACCAGGCTTGAAGAATTGGTTTTGGGATTTGGGCAATAAAATCCCATAACTGGGTGCATGCAGATCCCATGATGGGACACCTCATGTCATTCAGCCACCCAGAGGAGTTCCCACAGTGCCTCTGCCCCTGGCAGCACATCCATGGTCCCTGCTACAGCCACAGCCCCTGCAGGGATGGAGGAACTGCCACAGCAAGGGAGGCTGCTCACTGAAATAGGCTAAATTATATCTAAATGTACAGCCAGCTCAGGCCAGAGAGACACAGGCTGTGAGCTAGATTGGTGCTGTGTGCCCAGAGTGCTGCTGAGCACAGCCCTGAGCACAGCCCTGGACAGACACTGATGTTTTCCCTGGGGCTGATTCCATCAGACTGATGCAATGCACAGACATTTTTCTGACCTGCAGTGATTTAATGAAATGAGCTCTTATCCTCCCACAATCCAGCAGACTTGCCTGGCTTTTTGTTGGATTTGAACCAGAATCTGAGCAAACATCAGCCTGTGCTAATACATTTCTCTTGCCCTACCAGATGCACAGAGCTGTGTGAGGAGGAGACACAGAGAGCTCCAGAGCAGAGTCCCACCAGCTGTACCTGAACATCAACGGTGCAGCCCCCAAAACACAGGGTTACAGCTGGCCACACTCTGCCTCAAACCCAAGGCACCACTTCCAGTGACTGGAGGCTTCCTAAAGGAGCCTGTAGTTTCTTTTCAGTTGCCTGTTATTTTCCTACAGTATTTCTGCACCTGCTGTCATGCAGATGTGGTCCAGAAACATGGGATTGCTTTGTAAGGATCAGTGCCCAGCACTCAGCCCTGCCTGCACCCACAGAGCTCCAGAGGTGGAAACAGCTGTGCCCAGCAAGCAGGATTATCTCACAGCTCCAACCACTGCCCAAGTCTCCTTTAACTTCCAGAAGCTTCAATTTACTGCATCTTATTCTTACTATTACTACATCTTAATTATTAAGGATCTAAAGCTATCAAAGGGCGCCCAAAGAGGGGCCACAAAGATTCTGAAGGCTCAGGAGGGGCAACACAAGGAGCAGCTGAGGGCTCTTGGTGTGTGCAGCTGGAGCAGGGCACGCTGAGGGCAGAGCTCAGGGATCTGCAGCTCCTCCCGAGGGCAGCTCCCATCTCTGCTCTGGGACAGGGACAGCAGCCAGGGCACGGCTGGAGCTGGGCCAGGGCAGCTCAGGCTGGAGATCAGGGCAAGGTTCTTCCCCCAGAGGGTGCTGGCACTGCCCAGGCTCCCCAGGGAATGGGCACGGCCCCGAGGCTGCCAGAGCTCCAGGGATGCCCAGGGTGGGGGTGTTGGGTCTGTGCAGGGCCTGGGTTGGACTGGATCATCCTGTGGGTCCTTCCAGCCCAGGATATTCTGTGATTCTATGATTCAGCTGAGAACAGAGTCAGCCCAACAATGAGCAGCTGCCAGAGACATCCTCATTTTCTTCTTCCTTGTACAAGCCACTAAGAGGAGCCACATTTTCAGAAAATGAAGTAGGGCTTCTCTTACTTAAAAAATCAACTCTTCCTGAGCAAAGCAGCATCTCTGTGCCACAGCTTTGTTGCTCACCTGAGGTCTGAGCAATCGAACCATCCAAAGCTGGCCTTGCTTTTGAGGAGTTGAGCCATGCAACCCTGAGATCCCTTCTGACCTGAATCTGAACTCATGGTTATTCCAGCTCATTAAGGGGACAGAAAACTAATCACTGGAAATTTTCTCATGGCTGAACTGTCTTGTTTTGGGTCACACAGGCATCCAGGACAATGGCAGACATGGAGGAGGAGGAGGCTGGCTCCTTGCTGGGCTGGCTGGCATTGGATTCATTTGGCACGGTGAGAAACATCACCCTGAAAATGCAGCTCAAACACAGCTGAACTCCGAGCCAAAGAGAAGTTGGGCACCATTGATGATGTTATTCACCACTGAAGGATTAGTTAAACAAGAGTTTTGAGTTTTCTTCAGAAACAAAGAGACTTGACAGAGAATTCCTGATTTCAGGCTCTACTTCCTAATGCCAAAATATTCCATCAGCTGATACAAGGCACCTGCAGCTGCCCACCACACTGTGACTCAAACTGTTGCTTACAGGAGACTCTGCACAGTTGCCATCCACACTCTGAGGGTTAGTCAATGCTTGGAAGCAGCATTTGTCACCCATCAGCTTATCTGAGACTTGTCACAGCTTGAAGAAGACAAAATTATGTCCTTGGGACAAGAATTACAAAGTCAAAACCTGTACAAAAATATGGAACAGAAAAGTTTGAAGTTGCAGAAAGGTTTCCTGCGTTTGTCTCCTATTTACAAGGTTCATTTACCAAGAGCTGCAGGAGCACAAATCCCAAATTCCCATTTGCTGTGCCAAGGGCTCTGTACTCTGAGATACAGCTGAGTTCATGTGCTTCTGCCTGGAGATCTCCACAATGGCCCCTGCAGTGTCCTGAAGTGCAGGGGGAGATTTCTGAGCACACCACTCATGCCCACTCCAAAGCCCCTCTGACAGATGTCCTGCAGGCCACCCCTCCAGTGTCCTTTGGTGCTCACTGTCCCATGTCCATCTTCAGCACTTCCTGGGCAGAAGCAGCACTCAAAAAGATGGGTTAAACAGACCCATTTAAGATAAGCAAATTTGCCAGAAAGCAGAAATCTTGTTGAGATCTGGCTGAATCCTTCCCTGTGTGAGGCATTTCAATCCTGAAGGTTGGAGCTGGACAGGAACTGGAGCTCATTGCCTGTCCCAGAGTAAAATGTGAAAGCTTCAAAGCCCTGTGATTCTTCCCAAAGCAGAGACCATCATCACTGGCCACCACGAGCACAAGTGGGACAGAAGTACAGGCCCTGGGAAGGATCCAGACTTGGGTTGTCCTGAGCTCTCAGCAGACATGGCAGACACAACACAGGACCAAGGGTGGGAGACAGAGTCTCCTTGCAAAGACAGGGTTTAAGAACAAGACTCCAAATCCTGGAATTTAAAGGGTGACCAAGCTTCTGTCACCAAGGTTGGAATATGGTGACAAGAAGAAACAAGGCGTGGAGCGTGAAATCCTTGAAGTGAAATTTGTAAAACTGAATGTTTAAATCCTTTCACTCTGATGGGAAATTCTGCTCTCCCTCTGGTTGTCCTACACAAACTGTCACCCTGGGCATACTTTAGGCTGACTTCACTCTGCTTCCAAACCTCTCAGCAGAGGATGGCTGGGCAGAGCCACCAGGCCTGCCTGCGATCAGCAGCTCGGTCAGGCACTTTTAGATCCCTATAAATAACAGCCCTGGTTGTCCAGTTCCATCCTGAAAGCACTTCAGACTTCCAGTCTGCACAGGCACAGCCCTGCACCATGTCCCAGTGAACAGGGGTGTTCTTACTGGTCAGAGATCCTGCAGAAACAAAGTGATGACCTGTCACATTCATATTTTCTAGAAAAATTCCTTTGCCCAGGATTCTTCTCCTGGGAAGCTGAGAAGCCTCAGAGAAAAAGGAAAACAATATTATCTCATTGTTTCTCCTGTGTTTTGCTGCTTTGGAATGTGGTTGGAGATTGTTTATCCAACAGGTGATTGTTTCCTTGGTTTAATGTGAATTGTTTTGACTTAATGACCAATTGGGCCAAGCTGTGTCGGACTCCGGAGTTTTCATTATTATCTTTTTAGCCTTCTGTAAGCATCCTTGCTGTATTCTTCAGTATAGTTTAGTATAGTATTCTTTAATATAATACAGTATCATAAAATAATAAATTAGCCTTCTGAGAACATGGAGTCAGATTCATCATTCCTGCCTTCGTCTGGGTACCCCGCAAATACAATAATGACTCCAGTGCTGTTCAACCAAAGAGAGACAGGTTCCAACACCAGAAAACCTCCTGCCAAGACTCAGTAACACCCTCAGATATTGAAACTCTGTTTTGGGCCAGGAAGCATAGTGGAAAAAGGAAGGAAACACCCTAAACAAAACCCAGATTCTCTGGAATATGAAATATTTCAAAATAAAACATAAGGAAAGTCAAGCTGAGAGGTAAGTCTAGACACTGAGAGTAAGGACAGGCTGGGGACCAGAGGAAACTGCTTCTCCCAGATCAGTTCCTCTTCTCAGAGGCTCCTGTTAGCCTCAAGACATCACTCAGTAACCTCAGGCCTCTGACATGCCATGGTTCCCACTGAGCCACAGATCTGGTATATTTGCTGAGCCACAGGCACTGCCAGCACTCCAGAGCCTCCTGCAGTGCTGGGCTCCCTTACCAAGCCCCCAAACCTCCAAACCCCATATGCATTCCAGGACACACATCCAAGCTGAGCCAGGGTCACTGCTAAGAGCCTTGGTTCTGTGCTCCAAAATAGGTCAAGACATTTTTCTTGGGATCTTCCAACAGCTGCCTCAGAGGCAGCACCACGCAGGTTCCAGGGCTGCTTGTGTGTTACATTCATGGATAAACACCTGAACTCCTCTGTGTATCCTCCTCCCTCCTGCTGTTGGTGCATAAGCTCTACCTGTGTGGTCCCCAAACCAGCCATGCCAGTGCAAAGCAATGCCACCCAGCTTAATGTGTGAGCTCCAAATCCCAGCTCAGTGCTGGAGAGACAGTAATTAATATTTTCCCATCTCCTCCAAGCAGGAATGCACAGGAGCTCACCTGAGCTGTTACCCTGCCAACTACTCCTGACGAGGCTCCTCTTCCCACAACTATGTTCTCACCCTGAAGAAGGAAGAGAAACCAGGCAATGTCCAAAACAGAATAATAAAATACACATTACCTTTGCCTCTGGGCAGGAAACCTAGCAGCTGATCATCTTCTTTTGAGGAGACAAAGCAGTTAAACAACAAATCACATGGCAGCAGTGGTGGTGAGAAACGAAGAACTTCATGAACTTTCTGTCCAGGGTCAGCATCTTGTAACCCCCTGGAGTCACTGCAGCAGCCACAGCAGGCAGCGCTGGTCCCAGGGTAACGCAGAGCTGTGAGCCCAGGGTGGATGGAGCTCCCCTTCAGCCTATCCCCGTGGTAACTACCTAAAACTACTCACATTTGCTTGAGCTGCAGGCAGAGGAAGCAGCAGCCGAGCCCAAGCAGACGGAGCAGGGTCTGAGAGCCCACACAGACCCGTGCAGGCACTGACCAGTGCCCCCAGTGCCCTCACCCAGCTCCCACCAGCCCTGGCAGAGGACGAGCTCTGTGTTAGCTCTGCCCTGCCTGGCTGGGCTTGGGGCTCCCTGCCAGCTGGGCTGCTGCCAAGGCAGCAATTCCAGTCCTCCAAATTCCAGAGCTGGAGCAGCTTCCAGCTCTGCCCGCCCAACCTTAACGCTTTCACCACTGCCCCTCTCCCACAGCACAGTCACCCCTATCTGTCCCAGAGCATCCAGAGGGTGGGACAGGGGGTAGCAAACCCATCAGGAACTCCAGAGCAACTTGGAATCAGCCAGGATGGAGGAATGGCACAGGCACCTTCTGACACAGACAATGAGGGCTTTACCTGTGTTCCTTGGCAGGTGTGTCCCTGCTTCCCTGTGTTCAAGGTGTTCAAGTATTTCCCTGCCCTCCAGCAGTAACACATGAAACATGGGAGCAGACTTAAGGGACACTGGTGTCTGTATGTGTGTGTGGGCAAGGTCCTTTCACAGGCTCTTTGATTGTGGCTGTCCTGTGCTGGGCCAGGAGCTGGGCTTGGTGATTCTTGGGGATCCCTTCCAGCTCAGGACGTTCTCTGACTCTATACCCCCTGAGCAGAGCTCCAGGCTCCCAGCCAGCACTCAGCTGAACAGAAAGTCCACTTCACCTTGTATTCCTAAAAGCCCAGACATGTATTTAAGGGTTAAAAAGCACATGTATAAGAGGCATGAAAAGATATGTAAGGTGCTGTACACCACGTATGAGGAGCAGAGTAGGGATTGCTGGCCAGTGGACATCCCTGGGAACACCCCACTGGTGTGGGTGGGATGCTGAGGGAAGTTGGCTGCACACACACAGAACTCCCCCTCCTTTGGGACAGCCACTGGGACCTGCCTCCCCCAGCAGCTGCCTGGCTGAGGTGGAGAAGCTGCAGGTGCACAGGGTGAACTGTCCCACATTCTACCTTGCTGTGTAGCCCAGCAGAGCCAACATCCATCCCCGGCCTGTGGCCAGCGTGGAGAGAGGACCAGGACCCACCACAGGCACAGGCACTCCCAGAGCTGCATTTCCGCCATGTGGTGCACTGGTTTGGATCTCCCAGCTCCAAGGTGTGCAGCATCCAGACAGGAGCACCAGGAGATGCTCAGGAGCCCACAGCCATCTGGCCACTGGCCACAGAGGTCTCCCAGCAGGCTGCTGCACAGGCAGCAGTGGAATTACCAAGCAGGCATGCAGGCTGCTCCTCCTTGCTGTCTGACCTCCCTTTCCTTGTTTAACACACACATGCCCTAATGAAAGCTCCACGGAGCTGGCTGGGCCCCAGCTCCACCAGCCCCCTGCCCAGCCACTCCAGCTAAGCAAACACTGCTGGGAGTGGGAGGCCCTGGAGATGAAGAAGGACCATGCCTGGGAGAAGCCCTGCACTCCTCCACCTCTGCTGGCAGCAGAGACAGATTAGAGCTGACTGGAGTTACCAGCATTAAATAAACATGCCTGCCCTCTTTGAAGTTCTGCTTCCCTTGAACATGAGCTCATTCCACGAGGCCTCTTTTTGCTCAGCCCCAGGAAGCCACAGGGTTACTCATTCTCCATGGACTTAACTCTTCACAGGATTCTCCACCTCCCACAAGGGCCTCACACAGTCAGTCCAGTAAATGAGCACAGACCAGTTTACCACAGCAGCACGTGACTGTCTGCATGTCTCTCCAGTTCTCTTTAAGAGATATTCCCACCAGGAAAGGGAAACTGCCCAACTCCACCACATGGTCCTGCAGGCTGGCACATGGAGAAGTTTTACTGCAGCTCAAGGAAAGGGCAATTCCTCTATGGTGATGCATCCTCCCACCCTGCCAAGAGCAGCACTCTCAGGTCTGGGAGGACTATGCTCAACCCTCCACCACAGCAGGGCTGAGGAAACACGGGAGGAATTTCATTAGAGAAAGTTCCCAATACTCTGTTCTTTATTCTAATCCCACAAAGTGCAAGTCAGAAATTCTTGGTCAGGAGAGGGAGCAGACAGTCACAGAGGGAGAAGTAAAAGCACAAAGACAAGGCTGATCTCAACTCCCTGGCATTTTTGCATGGCTCATGCAATCTCTGCTCTTGTCCCAGGAGTTGGAAAAAAAGGACAAAGAGAGCAGAAATCGGCCTGAGGGTGAGGGCTGCCTCTGCCTGGAGTGGGGAGAAGTGACTTTTCGGGGGTCACTTTGTACATGAGCAGGAAGTGCAGAGTCACTGCACATGGAGCCAATGGGAAAGGGAGAAGCCATCCCAGCCACCTGCCAAGGGAGAAGCACCAGCTCCCCAGGGTCTTGTTTCTGGATAACTGACTGGGCTCTGCTCACTCACAGCTTCAGCCCCTGGCAAGAGGAGGCTGGGGAGGAACAGAGCTGCCTATACTGGGGCTGAGGGTCAGACAGGTTCCCACTTCTCCTGAGAAGGGAGCTTCCACTGTACTCCTGAAAACTTCCACCCCCAGGTTACTGCCAGGAAAGCTCCCACCAAATACAAATATGTCTTGAGCCACTTGTGCAGTACCTGAGAGGCACCCTGGAGATGCCTGGAGAGAGCTCCAGGGCACCACTGGAGGAGTCAGCCACTGGCCAAGAGGGCCCCAGTGCTCTGTAGAGCCTGCAGGGCAGCAGCAGGTGGGACACAACAACCAGCAAGAAGAGAGGAAGGGAGAGGATGGGAACAGCAAGGCAAAATGTAGAAATCCAAGATAAAGAGGAATCATCTTCAGCCAAGGGGAGCTCACAGCTTGGCTTGCACACAGACCATATGAGATCACTCAGGCAATCCACTGAGACCAGTCCTGAGCACAGACCTGGCCTGTGCCAGGGACACAGGGCAGCATGAGCCTGACAGGGCAGTATGAGCTGACCCAGGACTCCCAAGAGCAACAGTCTTGTCAGAGAAATGCCTTTCCTAAGCAACTCTTCAGCTCTGGCAGAGAGGTTGTTCTCCTGCTCCTCATTTCATTGACAAGCCACGTGCAGGGCTTGCCAGCCAGCAAATGCCAGAGGGATGTGCCTGGGGACAGTGACAGCCCCCCTGGGCCCAAACACAACTGTGATGTGAGAAAGCTTGAGACATGTCTTGAGAATCAAACCAGCCATTGCTCAGGCCTTTTCAAGGCAGCAAGCTCCCCAGCACTGCTCCTACCCAACAACCACAGCCCTAGAACAAGGCAGGTATGACCTGCTCCACAACTGCTTTGTCCACGTTCACAGCAAAGGCACACCAAGGAAACTGCCCAAAGCACAAAGAGTCGCAGTCCTGCAGCTTCACAGTTCTCATTATTCCAGGCCCCCTGAGAAAAACCGCATAGGAAAACGTGGTTCAAAGGCGCAGGAGGAACTTCAAGGAAATTCCTGGAGAGGAGCAGACCTCAGCAATGTTGTACAGCACCATCCCTCCCCAGAGCCATCATCCTGCCCATCTTTATGGGTAGCCACTCGCCACCACCTTGGTGCCAGGCTGTTCCAGTGCTATAGGTCTGATCACCTGTACCTTTACCATGCATGAAGCAGCACAAAAACCAGACAGGGCACCCAGGTGTCCTTGCTGCCAGTCTCTGCCTGCTTTGCTGCTCTTTGAGAGCTGAGTGGAGGAGCAAAACAGCTAAAAAACAACGTGGGCCTTACCTTTTGTACCAGGGGGCTGCAGATTATCTCCAGTCAGCGAACACCAGCCTACGGGAAAGATGTCCCGGGAATCATATCGGCACCAGTAATCGAAGGCACCTCTCCAGCCATCAAATGTTATGAGGACCTCAGAACCTCTCACCTCCCCAATGGTGGCCGGGCAGATGAAGTGAGGGTTCTTCCTGTCCACTGCCTCCAGCTTCATACCTGTCTTGAAGAAGTTTTGGGAAGGAGATGGTGGTTCCTACAAGAAGAAGTGGAATATATGCTCAAAGGGGATATGGCAATGCCTCCCCACACCAGGGCTGTGCCCTCACCAGCAAACTCATCTCCACGAGCAGCTGAAGGGAGTTAGTGGGCTGGATTTGAACCCCAATAGGTGTGCACACACTGGCTGGGCTACACAGCCACTGCCCTTTAATCAAGAGGCAGCAAAGTCCACTGCTCACTGCTGGACTGAACCCAGGGAGTGGGACATTCCAGAGAGGTGCTAACGTTCCCCCCTTGCATTCCCCACTTTGAGCAGCACCTGCAGCCCCAGTGAAAAACCAGCTCCCACCTCAAGCCCGAGCCCTGAAGCCCAAAGCACCTCCTTGGCAGACCTCTGGCTACATCCTGACATTGCTATGACACAGCTGCAGAGGACACAGGTCTGTCCTAGAGCAGCCCCAAGGCAAAGCTGTGCAGTGTCACCTCCTACGGGACCAGCACATCTCTCATGAGACACCAGCTCTGAGTCTGGTGCTCTGCAGCCAAGTGGCCATTGCCAGAAGGATCTGCACAAACAGGGAAATACCTTGTGAAAAATCCGGACAGGAGCCATCTCTGCTCCATTCAGAGTCTTCAGAAGGAACATGGGCCAGGAGGAGGCATTCAGCCGGAAGCCTGAGGGGAGGGAAGAGGAGATGGAGACTTTTAGACTGTGGGGGTTGATGGATCTGGCAGCACATGCCTGCTCTGATGGGAACTCACACAACTGTGATCCTGTATCACCCTCCTCCCATGCTGGAGTCAGGTGGGACTTTAGCCAAATGTTCTGAATGCAAAGCATTTGTGTTATTGAAAAGAAACATCTGGAAACAGCTGTCTGACTGCAATATTCACTTCTCAGAACAATCCCATTGACCATCCAGACAGAGCACTTTGTGCAGCAGAAGTGCTGCCAGCTCCAGTGATCTTGCTGCAGGGGAGACATGAATCAGCAAGTGCACACTCAGGCTATGGAATTTCTTCCTCAACAGGGAATTACAGCTTCTGGGTGGCCTCCTCTACCTCTAGTGTGAGCTGCAGGCAAGCTAATCTGAAGAAATAGAGGCTGTGACTTGGCTGGAACACATTATAGGGAAGGATGTCAGCTTTTGGCTCAACACCTGCTGTGAAAAAAGTGGAGAAATAACAAGAGGGGGCTTATGGGAAGAAAAAAGCTATTTCACATGCTCTGAAGTATGTTGCACTGACTATGACTATACAACCAACAGAAGGCTCTGGATATCACAGAACATCTTTGCTAAACGTGCATCTTCCTACACAGGCAATTTCAGCTGCTCAGCTGTTTTTGGGGGGGTTTTGAAGGTAATCCTGGCACTGGACTTGGACTAAGAGCATGGCAAAACTTTGCCAAGTTTGCTCAGCACAGGTCACCCTGCCAGCCGTGAGCTCTGTCAGATCAGCTTGGAAACCAACCCAAGTAGCCACAACTCAGGGGATGGAAGAGCCCAGCTCCCACAGCGGCAAAGAAAACATTTTATGTGAATCACAGAACATCCTGAGCTGAAGGACCCCCAAGGACCAACCAGTCCAACTCCTGTCCCTGCCCAGACCCCCACCAACCCCACCCTGGGCATCCCTGGAGCTCTGGCAGCCTCGGGGCCGTGCCCATTCCCTGGGGAGCCTGGGCAGTGCCAGCACCCTTTGGGGGAAGAACCTTGCCCTGATCTCCAGCCTGAGCTGCCCTGGCCCAGCTCCAGCCATGCCCTGGCTCCTGCCCCAATTTTTACACAGAATTAACCTGGCCCAGCTCCAGCCGTGCCCTGGCTCCTGTCCCAATTTATACACAGAATTATCTGTGTAAAAAAAGAGCAGCAGCAGATGTGTGTACATGAAAAATACTACAGGAAAGAGAAAACCCTTAGTGGGTTTTCTAGGCCCTTGAACTCTGCAGGCAGGAAGGACAACTGCAGCACTAGCTCAGCTACCTGTCTTCATGCTGGGAGCAAAATCCTCCTCTGCTATGGGCAGGGACACCTTTCCTGATCCCACTATGCCAGGGCCTCACCACGCTCACAGGGAAGATTTTTTCCCCAACATCTCACGTAACCGTGCCCTCTCCTCTGGCGCAAGGTTCGGCAGGTGACACAGAGCAGAGCCGGGCACACGGGGCAGCCATCCCGGACCTGTTCCCCAGCCCAGCCGGGGCTGTCTCACCTGCGCTTCGTGCCCTCTGCTGGCCACACCCGCCACGGCACAGGAGGGACCCACCGCGCCCGGGACAGGGCTTGGGAGAGACGGGCAGAATCACTGAATGGTTTGGGTCGGAAGGGACCTTAAAGCTCATCTCATCCCACCCCCTGCCATGGGCACAGACACCTTCCACTTCTACCCGGCTGTTCCAAGTCCTGTCCAGCCCGGCCTTGAAGATATTATTTGCGGATATGAAAATTGAGAGATTTATGAAGACACTAAAACTGCTGGGCAGCAGAATGCAAAAGCAGGTTAATTTTGCAGGAAAGAATCAGCAAATCAGCTTGTCACTGGGCTAGCATTAAAGAAAAAGGAAAGTGTGTGTTTAACAGAAAAACGGAAGAAGTGTTAGACTGTCCAGGCTATTTATAATGTTGTAGCCAAGCAAAATTAAACAAATATAATTATGAACTATTGCAAGTATCCCTCCACATGAGACAGGACGTAAGTCACTGTGAACCTTTTCAGACATTATGTTTCCTGTCCAAGTAACCTAGTACTGAATCCTAGAATCACTTGGTAGCTTGGGTTGGAAAGGACCCTAAAGATCAACCAGTTTTACCTCTCTGACATGGGCAGCAACACCTTCCACTATCCCAGGTTATTCCAAGCCCCATCCAATGTGGCCTTGGGCACTTCCAGGGACACGGCAGCCACAGCTTCTCTGGCCAACAATCCAGAGCTTGGCCTTGGACACTTCCAGGGACGGGGCAGCCACAGCTCCTCTGGCCAACAATCCAGAGTGTGAGCTGCAACCAGGGCAAGCAGCTCAACTTGGTGAGGAGACCTCTTTCATCTACACTCTAAAGGACCTCCCTGTCCATGTGTCTGTGTGGAAATACAGAGCTGGTGTGGTTTACAGACCTTGTGTGTATCCCAGAGTGGGCAGGGGCAGGCTGTGGACCTCTGTCCCAAGCACAGATCTATAAAACCCCCCAAGCTTTCCCCACCATCAATTAGACCCTCGCTGGACAGCTGAACTCCAGCTCACCCAGTGGAGGCTGCAGCATCCCTCCATTCTTCTCACAGTTGCCAATGGGCTGGATCTCAGCAGAGTCCACCAGCCTCCAGAAGTCGTTCTTGTTGTCGCTGCCGTCGAGGCGCAGGCGCAGGCGCGCGCCCGTCAGCCCCACCACGGTGGCGATGCACGTGGACGTGGTGTTCCGGGGGTCCTGGGCCTCCAGCTTCATACTGATCTTGAACTCGTTTGCAGGTGGAGTGTAGGACTGAAAAGAGTGGAAAAGGGGCCAGTCAGAGCCAGGATTGCCAATAAATGCATGCACCAGTGTGGAAACTCAGAGCACTGGGAATATTTCCCTGTCTGCTCTGGGGTGCCCTGACCCCCAGGGGAGCACTGATTTTGACCCTCATTCATGGAGAAAGTTTCCTAGACTTCAAGATAGATTAGAATCCATTGAAGTGTGAAGTAGATTACAGAGAGTGGTGTAGGTGTATCACTTAGGTGGGAAATTTAGGTTTTGGGATTTTTAGTATATTGTGGATGGAAGCAAGATGGAGGGCACAGGGTGTTGTCCTGGGTTTCTCCTTCATGCTTCTTCTTTATGACCCTTCTTCATGGGTCTGGGCGGCATTTTGTAATTGGGCAGAAAAGTCTGCATTGCGGGCTGTTTGGGATCACTTATTGGGTTGAAAGGGAAAATAATCTAGGTGTCAGTTCTTAATTGGATAGTTTAGCTTTAAAAGACCTTGTAACAAGAGGTTGTTGGCCATTTTTTGCGGTGCTTTTCCAGTGAGCTGAGCCTTGTGTGGACAGTGTGCAAGACTCTAGGTAAGATAACAATAAACAAGAACCTGAAGACCGAAAAAATCCAGTGCGTTTCTCTTTCCTGACACAAGAGCACTCCAGGAGGGTCTCAGGCACAAAGCCTCCAGCAGTAGGAGCACCTAAATGGAGTCTGCTGAAGGCTGAAAGCCCCTCAAGGCACAGCACCGAGGCACCACAGAGAACTCAGCAAACCCAGGCACGTCTGTAACAGACCCCCATCCTTTCATCCTGCATCATCTAGACAACTAAAGCCTGTTCTCTTGGAATCACAGAATCATTAATGCTGCAAAACACCTCTAAGATCATCAGCTTCAGCTGTTCCCACAGTACTGCCAAGCCCACCACTAACCCAGTACCCCTAAGCACCACAACTACATGTTTTCTGAACACTTCCAGGGATGGGGACCCCACCAGTGCCCTGGACAGACATTTCCTTGGCCTGATCACCCTTTCAGTGAAGAAATTTTCCTGATATACAACCTGACCCTCCCCGGCACAAGTTGAAGTTGTTTCCTCTCCTCCTGTCCCTTGTTCCCTGGGAGCAGAGCCTGACCCCACCTGGCTCCATCCTCCTGTCAGGAGTTCTGCAGAGCCACAAGGTCCCCCCTGAGCCTCCTTTTCTCCAGGCTGAGCCCCTTCCCAGCTCCCTCAGCCACTCCTGGGACTCCAGCCCCTTCCCAGTTCCGTTCCCTTCTCTGCACATGCTCCAGCCCCCTTGTGAGGGGCCCAAAACTGATGCCAGGATCTGAGGTGCAGCCCCACCAGTGCCCAGTGTAGGGGATTAACCCTCTCTTGGGAAGACTCACCCAGTCAACCCCAGACCCACAGAGACACTCACTCTCCCCTCTGCCCAGAGCCAGGTGTCCCACACTGATTCACTCCTGCACTGCCTGTACTCAGCACAACCACCTCTGGGCTCAATACCTGCTGCCCAGGGGCTGCTACTCTGTCACAACAATTGGGTGAATTCTGCTGAAAATCTCCTGATTGAGCAGGATCCACCAGAAGCAGGATCCCAGCCTACTCAGGACACTTTCTCCAAGGGCTCCGCTTGACAGAGTTAATATCACACTGGTGTTCCCAACATGCAAATCTGAGAGAAAAATCATCTGTGCTACTCTAAATGCATCTTTTTAATCTTTGCTTCAGCACTTGGATTTCTGTTAAGTCTCAAATATCCTTAAGCATCTTCCTTTCCAAGCCAGGGGCCTATCCCAGGCACAGAACTCCAGGACCCCCAGTGGACCATAGCCTTTGACCTTTCTGGTTTTCACCCTCTTACCTGCTTGAAACAATGGGCAGGAGCTGGGATGGCACATGTTTCTTTCAGGTACTTCTCCCAGGTGAAGTGACCTGAGAAGTGAAAACAAACAGATTCAAATAGGAAAGGATGAGCAAAATTCTCAGCAAAAGAACTGGCCAGACTCCTGAGCTGGCAGTTCTGCACTTCTCACAGAGGAGGTGCTCACAGGCAACACGTTTTCACCAAGAACCTCTGATGTTTGTGAGCACAGAAGATTTACAACTGCAACTGACAGGCAGAACAAAGCACAGCGCTGCCTTCGGCATCCTCCTGCCTCGGTGCTGCTGAGAAGGGGCTGCACAGAGTCAGGATAACAACTTACAACTTAATGGAAAACACCCAGCACAGATGGGGATCTGCTGAGTCCTCCAGACAACTGTCCCTTAAAAACCATTCATTAAACACATCACTCAGTCTGGGGATTGCGAACAGTCACCGTGGGCTACGAGCAGCACAGCTTGGGGGCTGGAATGAGATTATCTTTAAGGTAATTTCCAACCCAAGCCATTCCGTGATCCCATGATTCTAAATCATGGATTTAGAACAGGAACCTGCATCTGTGGTGACTGCATGGTCCCCCTGGTCCAGCACAGACACAGTCCACCCCATAGACCAGGGATAACCCAACCCCAGCAATAAGTGGACAGGTCAGCAATTAACTTCCTGAAGTGTCATGAAGTCCACAGGATGGGCAGGATGGGAGCAGGGATCCTCCAAACAGGGATTTACTGAGCTCAATACCTCACACCCAACCTCAAGCCCCCTTCCACTGCATGCTGCTGCCAGGGGAAGTGCATTTCATCCTTGCCTGCACCTTCCTCACATACAGCAGGAAGGGTAAAAGCAATATGCCACCCAGGGAAACCTGTTATTAAATGAGGAATTAAAAGCTCCTGTGATCTGAGCAAATCATGACTTTTGCCATTTAAACTGAGCAGCTGGGAGAGGAACCTTCCAGCATGACATTCACTTGTATTCATCCAAACAGCTCCCGGGAGACCGCTGTTTTCAAGGCATTTCAAGAGCAGTGGTGGCAGCACAATTGAAGTCAGCCACTGCTTCCCTGAGTCAGGCAAGTTCTTAATCAGTCTATTTTCAAAACAAAAGCTACATTAAGAGCCATTTTAGCTACTGCAGCACACACCACACCTCTGAAAATTGAGGCAGTAAGGTCAGCACACATTGCTTCAGCGCTGCCTCGTGCACAGTAGAGCCTTCATAACCTACAAGCTTCAAATAAATACAAGGAATGCTGCTTTCTCACCACCTCCCATGCAGATGACCAGTACACTGTTAAAAATGGGGAAAATGAACAGAAAAAATACAGTTTCATTGCCACACTGGCTGAATATTGCTGTTTCCAGACTGACAGCACTCTCCATCCCCCAGAGTACTCAGCTCCCTCCACTGGCACATATTTCCTTTCAGCCACAGTCTCACACTGGGTGAATGAGGAAATTCAGTGAGGTACTGCAATGATGCTCTCACAAAACCAAAATTCTTTTGCTTTAATTGAAGATATGATTTTATACTTGGTTCTGTCAATGAAACTCTTTGTATGAATAATGCAGAGTAAATATGCAGGCAAAGCAAAGCTTGGCACTCCTGGCCTGGAAATGCCTTATGTATTCCACCCCTTAACTCTGGTGGCTGATGTGGGCTCATCTCAGACTGGGATGGGCCTTCTTGTCCCCAGATCACAGAGGACACCCAGGTGACAGCACTGGGTGAGCAGTGCCAGTCTCAGTCCCAGGCCCTGAGCCAGCAGCCTGAACAGGATCAGCTGTGCTTGACAATTTTATATAAAAAAAAACAAAACCAAAAACAACCTCCCCTCAGCGGGTTTCAATCTATCACTATTAAAAGTTGTCATGGTTTAAATCTTCCCACTTTCCACTCTCTCCACACCAAGCCAGGCTGTCCTGCTCCCTGCAGCAGCTCACTCCACAGCCCAGATACATGCTGCACAACCCAGTGGGAGCAGAGAATTTCTGACACAGCTGCAGGCCTCTAAAAATAGTGTTTGGACATGGAACTTATTTGAGATTAGTTCTAAAGCCTGCTGGGATTCAACCACTGTATGAAGACACACACAGCACTAGAACTGCAGCTTCTCTAGGACCTGAGGGTACAGCATGAAGCTGGGCCAGGGCAGCTCAGGCTGGAGATCAGGGCAAGGTTCTTCCCCCAGAGGGTGCTGGCACTGCCCAGGCTCCCCAGGGAATGGGCACAGCCCCGAGGCTGCCAGAGCTCCAGGGATGCCCAGGGTGAGGTTGCTGGGGGGTCTGGGCAGGGCCAAGGTTGGACTAAATGATCCTTGGGGTCCCTTCTAGCCCAGGGTGTTCTGTGACTCTCTTACTCCTATGACTAATAGTTCTGGTGATTTATTTTGCAAAGATAAGCAGGAGAAGCACAAAGACTTCTAAGAAAAGACAGAGCTGATACAGCAGTGCTCACTACCAGCCATCCCCTTACACACAGGTGGCAGGGCAAGCACAGGTAGACCCTGCACTTCTTTTTCAAGATTACCCTCAAACCAAGGTAAAAACTGCAGACTGCAGTTGGAAGCTGCCACCACACCTTTAGCATGAGAGGAAACCCTGCACTTCAGGCCCTTGTCCCAGGTCCCTCTCTGCCTCTCTCCAGCACATTGGATCTTCTTCACAGGAAGAAATGAGAGACACTTAAATGAGAAACACCCTGTTTTTTAAACTCCATCTGTGAGCCAAACAAAAGCCAAGGATTGGGAACCTGTGTGACTGCCTGTGACTTGGCTGTGGAAATGCCACTGGGGTGACTGTCTGTCACTTGTGCTTGCCTTGGGAAAGCTCCTTGTCGTGTGCTCATGCCAAAGGAAGAGATTACTTCCAGGCAGAGAGTCAGATTTGGGCTCTGATGTCTTAACCTCCAAAAATATTTACTCCAAACAAAACACTCCACAAACCCAAGGGGTCAAACTGCAGTAGTTGTGAACAATGCAGCTCTGCACCCTCATGTTTTGATTTTCTTCATGTTGCATTTAACACTGATCCTTTGCCCAGAATTTAAATGAAGATGGAGTTTCTGTTTATATCTTTAACTGAAGTCTGGTTTGGGCTCCATTAGCATTTTGGCTCCCGAGGGGTCATCAATCCAACTGAAACAATACATGTGTGTTTCAGGTCACATCTGTGAAGGAGAACGTGGCCTATCCAGATCAAGGCATCCCATTAGAGTCTGCAGCCCATATGTGTGGCTGCTAAGGAGCACCAAGGCAGCACATGAAAGCAGCACAGTTTGAGCCAGCTCGGTATGAAAATGAGCAGAGCATCGTCTGGGCTGGCAGATCCCAGGTGACAGTGGCTGTCCCTGATGTCTGAGCATGGCCTCCCAAGGGGTCAGCTCTCCCACAGGCACAGCTCCTGCCTGTCCCACCTGCCCCATCCCAGGCACTTTGCTCAGCCATCAATCCAGCTGCACGTGCTCCATTGGTAACATGAGCCCCACTGTTCTGTCCTGCTCAGTAAAACGTGAGAATGTGAGTCAAAACCAACAGCTCTGAAACACCAGAGCTGTCTGCTCTGTCCTGCTCTCCTCAGAGGTTCCCAATGCAGCTTTGACCCGAAATTCTTCCAGCCTGGATTACAGGGTGCTCTGTGGCAGATGCTGCAGTTTTACCCCCTCACTGTGCAGAATCACAGAATGGTTTAGGTTGGAAGGGACCTTAAAGCCCATTCCTTTCCACCTGCCATGGGCAGGGACACCTTCCACTGTCCCAGGTTGCTCCAAAACCTGTCCAACCTGGCTTTGGACACTTCTAGGGATGGGACAGCCACAACTTCTCTGGGCATCCTATGCCAGGGCCTCCCCAGCCTAAAAAGCAGTAATTTCTTCTCAATATCCCATCTAACCCTGCTCTCTGACAGGGTGATGCCATTCCCCTTGTCCTGTCACCTCAGGTCCTTGTCCTAAGTCCCTCTTCAGCTCTCCTGGAGGCACTGGAGGAGCTCTGTGGTCCCCTCAGACCTTTCTCTTCTCCAGGCCCAAACCCTACAAGGATGTGCCCAAGCTTTGGGCAGTGATGAACTGCTCAGAGTTTCTTGCAGGTAATCACCAATATTCACTGCTGCACTATGCACTTCTCAAAAAATCTTCAGAAATTGCAAAAATGAGAAGGGAGGGCAGAAAAAAAAAGGGTGGGGGGGAGGAAGAAGGGAGCTCTCTTACCTTGGTACTGGGAGGGAGACTCTGACGGGCGGCTGTACTTGTGCTTTTTACCATCTTTCCAGTCTATGGCTGAGACAAGAAACAGAGCATTTGTGTCAGGGAAAGGAGCCAGACAATGCATCCTCCTACACTATCTGTGCTCCAGGCACTTCAGAGGACAGCAGTGCCCTCCATATCATGACCCCAGAGGCATGGATGACTTGCCTCTGTCTCTGGGGTGTGCTCCCTTCCTCTCCCCAGCTCATGCAGGTACCTGACAGGAGGTATCCACACCTGCACCTCAATCCCTGTTTAGTTCCCACCAGCCACTGTTCTCCTTTGGTGACAAGCAATAACAAAAACCAGCAAACTCCATCATTTTAGCTATGAGAAGAAGGGCTTGAGAGGAACAAACATAACAGCCACTAAAAATGGCTCATGTGGATTTTTGGTGCAGAATGGCTCCTTGTGTATGAACTCCAGGTTATTCCACACAAGCAACCTCAACCCTTTGTGGTGACAGAGAGGACTTGTCTGAAAATCTGCACAAGGGCCCTCTCCACACACAACACCAGGCTTCCTTGTGTCCCTTGCAGCTCAGAGGACAGCACAACAAAGCAGCACCAGCTCTGCAGAGCAGCTCACCTGAGCTGTCTTTGCTCATGACAGCTTTGGGTCTCAGAGCTCCAAAAAAACTGAACTTCTCAAGACAGCTCTGGAAAGTGATAGAGCAAAAAGTGGGGAATGCTCATCCTGGCCTCCAGCCCTGTGCCATGGCACAGTTCACCCTGAGCCAGCTCCTCAACTGCTGCTGCCAGGCTGGCACCCTGGGAGTGCTGCTGCCCTCCAGCTCCTTTATTTTACAGATCATTTTTAGGGCTATTGTAGACAGCAGCTTGGTAATGCTCTATGAAATGTGCCTTGCCCCCATGAAAAACAGTTCCTTGTGAAAGGAAAAGGTTTGAAATCTGACCAGTAGCTGGAAGAGGCAGGCTAAGAGCTGCTTCTAAAGTGGCCTGGGGTGTCTTGATGTGTCTGGAATTGCTTTGAGACAATTATTTTTACAATCTTCTCTTCCTGACATGTTCTTTTCAGCACAATGGACAGGACAGTAGGTTTTATTGCTCTGGAAAGTGATAGAGCAAGAAGTGGGGGATGCCCACCCTGCCTCCAACAGCCTCCAGCCCAACAGAGGGATGCCAGACCAGCATCCTTTAAATGAACACGAGGGACATATGGAGTGTGGCCACAGCGTCACTAGACATGGGCCAGACAAAGAGCCTCCTTGGAGAGACATAAATGAATGAAAGGATTGAAGGACACCCTTCCTAATAAATGCATTACCACGAGGCACAGTATTGTGCCATGTCCCTAAGAAAGCAAGAATAAAGGACATGAAGTATTTAAGTCAGAAGCAAAAGAGCCCCCTGGGTGGGTAAGGCTCCCCTCGGTGCTGCAGGACAGCTCTAACAGCATCCATGCACTCAAAGGAGCTTCTCACCACACTCTGCAGGTGAAGGTACATTTTGTTCTTAACCTTTAACATGCAAAAATGCTCATTAAGCAGGATACAAAAGCAGCAGAAAGAGAGCGAAACAAGAATTTCTGCAGACAAATAAAGAAACAGTGCAAGTTCAATGCATTATTAAAAAAGCAGGTAAGTAGGACAGAAACCCACATGTGCACGGTGCAGGTGCTGCCTCTGCAACCTACAGCCTGGCATTCTGAGCCCAGGTCACAGAGGCAGGCTGGCTGGAGGCTCCAGGAGCACAGAGAACAAGCTGTGAGCGAGGCTGAATCCAGGCAGCCCGGGCCACAGCCACGCTGCTGACTAATCAACCAGCCTCCTTTATTGCCAAGCCCTCCAGCTGCCTCACAGCAGGGTCTCCCCATTCCCTGCTTTCCTTCATTTATTTTCAGTTCATTAAAGGACAAGCAGCGTTAGGAAGAGGATAATGCCGCTGTAAGATGAACCACGACAGAAGCAAAGGAGACATTTAAAAAAAATAAAGGCAGGAGAGAAATCGAGCATAGAAATCTCCTGCAATAAACCTTGGGAGTGTGGAGCAGATGTGAACAAAGAGCTGTGGAGGATGCTCCATCCTCTCCCTTCTCCCTTCCCCCCTCCTCCCTGATGAGATCACTCCAGTCAGACGCACATGCATGGCACAGCACTAAAGGAAATCAATATTTTCGTTAAGCACAAGAAGCCAGAGCAGCTCAGCTGCAGGCAGTCTGCTTGGCTTCACCCTTTTTGTTGGGGATGCAGGACCCAGGAAGCACGTGCTGCGTGAGGGGCCAAGGGACTGGGTGGCAGGGTAACCTCCTGACAGATTTCCTCTCCACAAGGTAGGCTGGTTTCTGGTTTCATGCCTCATTAGAGGGGGAGGCCTGTGCCAGCACAGGCAGCTTGCCTCATGCTGGGAGCTCTGCCAGATGGTGCCCTGGGCTCTGCAGGGCACCCTCGCTGCTGACACTGCGCCCCACGAGCTGCAGGGATGCCCCAAAAAAGGACTCTCCTCTTCCTGTCACAGGGGTGGATTGATGAACTGCTCTCTGCACGCTGATTGAGAAACACACAACTCTGCTTTGGGCTTCCAAGCACATCCCCTCCGCTCCCAGCCCGCTGTCAGCCCCCTGCGGCTCTCCAGGCCATGCCAGCTCACTGCAGGGCCCTTGCTGTGCCAAGCATCACTGCTCACCTTTCTGAGGGCCTGGTTTCCGCATTCTACCACCTGCTGCTGTCCTTATCCTGGGACTGGGCTGCTCTTACAGAACTGGAGATGTCTAGGACAAAAGAAATAAAGATGAGAAAATTCCCCATTCTGGAGCACAGTCATCTGCAGCATTAACTCATCACACAGTGGGGGAAAATCATGCTCTGTCACCTGGGGGAGCACAGAACACACACAACTCATTTCACCCACTGAAACTACAAGACTTTCTCCAATTTGTGGACAACACCAAATTCATGGCAGCAGGAGTAGCATGAATAAGTACAAGGAGCGCATGCCTGTATCTTTGCTAACCCTACAGCAGGTCCAGAGCATGTGTGTGGAAGGAGGGGCTGCTCCCACTCACTAACAAAGGGAGGCAGAGCTGGAATTTATGAAAGAAAACACATGGAAACATAACATTAACTCTGGCAAAGCAGCACAGCAATCCCCAGCTTGCCACTTACAATTCAAATTGCTCACAGCAGTTCTGGGGAATAAGGATGAGAAATTGGACAATGACCCAGGAAATACTTTTGCTGTTAGTACTGCCATGAGTGTCCAAGTTGTGCTGCATTTTTTTTTCCTGGTTGGAGAAAAACTGGTTGGACTGTGCCCAACAAGCAAAGGCATTTGCATTCTTGTTATAAAGAAATATTCCTGAAAAATCAGAGCTCCTGGGAGATGTGTGGTGGTCATGTACAGGGACCCAGTGCTCCAGCACAACCACTCTCACAGGGCAGGGCCTGCCACACCCATAAAGCCCTGCCAAAAACCATCCAAATGAATGGCTGAGCCACAAACAAGCCCTTGGGAAAGCCACGAATAGCATGTTTTGACACTCCACTAACTAATGAAAGATTAATTGTATCAATATAATTCCATTTTGTTCACAGTGGGGCAGTCAGGAGAAGCAGGAAGCTGTCTCAGGACGCAGCACTGAGTAGCTGCTTAAAGGGTTATTTACAGATCCAACTTGGCAAGAATTTGGGGTTTTGAAAACCAGGCTTTTTCTAACTGTAAGAGAAATAGAGTTTAATTTTCTGTAACAGCTCTACAAACTACAGCCTCTTTACATGCAACACTGAGCAATACTCTGAGAAGAAAATTACTGAGGGAGTATTAAACACTAAAGGAAAAAAAGAAATCCTGGTTGCTTTTTTAATCCAAATCAAAAGGTGCACAGTAGTCACTTATTGCCTCTCTTCTAAATAGTGTGTGTGTCTGTACACACTTGTGAATGGAGTAAGGTTGGTTCCCTTTCAATAGCAGAAGGTAACCTACATGTGAAAGGTTATTTACAACTTTTAAAGCTTCTTTTCATAATTTTCTTCAGTCCTTTTTATTAAAGACTAGCAGTCCTGGCAGGAAAAGTCTCCTAGACATAAAAACCCAGGCTGAAAGGTGTTTATATATAAAGGCACCAGACAAGCATTTGCCATCTCTGGCTGTGCCCCTCTGCTGTCTGTGGGACTTTCTCAAGTACTCACACACATAAATCTCATGTGTTTGGCACAGGAGTTCCTGTGCCCCTCTGAGGGATTCTGAAAAGCCACTTCAGCCTGAGCACCTCAAAGTTCTGCTGGCAGAGATGTGTGACCCATTCCCTTCTAAAGTATTGCAAGAAAAAAACATTGTGACTGTGTTGGAGCTGCTCAGACAGGGTTTGTGAAAGGTTATGGCCCAATAGCCCTAATGAGGCTCAGGGGGACCTTCTCCCCCTCCACAACTCCCTGACAGGAGGGGCAGACAGGTGAGGGTCAGTCTCTTCTTTGAGGGAACAAGGACAGTTCAATAGGAAACAGCCTCAAGATGTGCCAGGGGAGGTTCAGGTTGGACTTCAGGAAGAATTTCTTCACAGAAAGGGGTGTCAAGCATGGGAATGGGCTGCCCAGGGAGATGGTGGTGTACTGAAGACATGTCTGGATGTGGGACTAGTGCTCTGGTGTAGTGGACATGGTGGTGCTTGGTCTTAATGATCTTGGAGGTATTTTCCAACCTTAATGGTTCTATAATTCTGTGATACTGATAAAGCACAGCTGACTGCTGGTATCCCTCAGCCAGCACTGCAGCAGGCTCTCAGCAAGATCTCGTGTTGTGGAAGAGAATCATATGTTGTAAACGTCCAATTTAAATAAATAATTAGATAAATGCTGAGTCTTCCCCAAAGGAGGAGACTTAAGTTGCATGGGGAGTCCCACTTTGCTGAGAGCCACATGAGTGCCAGCTCAAGGACACTATACTCTAAAATAGGCTTCCAAGAAACTGCCCAAATGTGACAGGCCCAGCCTGACTCCTGCCAGCCTGCATGAGCCTCTACACAGCTCTGTACCACCCAGATCCCCTGTACTTCTCACATCACAGGACAGCAACATGTGGGTTAATCCTGCAAAATCATAACTCAAGGGGAAAAAAGGCAAAATAATTAGTGTGCTCAGAGTCATGTAATGTCTAGAGAAGAGGCAGAGCCAAACTCCACGATGCACAGCTTCAGCCTGCCTGCCCCAGGGACAGCTGGACCTACACAGCCAGATGGGAGCCAGCAGCCTTACTGCATCACAGGGACAGGGACAGCTCCTGCCCTAGGATGCAGGGATGCCCTTCTTCAGCCATGGAGACAGACACTGTACAATGACAACTGGGAGGGATCCACAAGGATCACCAAATCCAGCTCCTGGCCTGTCACAGAAACCCCAACAGTCACACCCTGGGGGTGTCTGAGAGCGTTGTCCAAATGCTCCTGGAGCTCTGGCAGGCTTAGGATCATGACCATTTCCTGGGAAAAGAACCTTTTCCTTATACCCAGCCTGACCCTCCCCTGACACAGCTCCAGCCACTCCCTTGGGTCCTGTCCCTGGTCACAGGGAGCACAGACAGGAGCTGTCTCTCTGCTGCCCCTGGACTTTACTAACACAGGGCTTGGGAATTGATGATTTCTACTGGCTGTAATTTATAGTTGCCCAGAGGAGCTGTAAAATCTCCACCCTTGGAGATACTCCAAACACCACCAGCTCCCTCCCCTGCCAGCCTGATCTAACCTTGTAGCTGACTCTGACTTCAAAGTCAGCCCACCTCTGCATGCAGCATTGGACCAGACAACCTCCGAAAGCTCCTTCCAACCTCAAACACCCAGGGACTTTATCTCACTGATAACAGAGTGGATGGCAAGAGGAATCACTCTACAGGTTTTGACAAGGCTGAAATGCCCCAGTGAGAAGAATTCAGAGTAGAGAGAAGAAAGTCAAAGGCAGAACAGACAAGCCCACAGGGACCTGTGGACAGGAGCACCATGGTACCAATGGATGCGACCTTTACTCCATTCAGGGACTGAAGACTGAAAAAATGTGAAAGTAATAAATAGCAGAAGGTACAGACTGGTGTCCAAGGGGCAAAACCAGGCTACCCACAGAGACAGATCCAGAATCACCTCAGGCACAAACATGCTCCTGATGAGGACCTGTTGGCTGGATCCATGGCACAAAGGACACAATATTACTGTTGCATCAGATAAAGCCTTTGAGACTTCCACAGCCCAGCACACCCTGCAATGCTCCATCTCCAGAGCCTGACACTTGTACAGAGCTGCATACCAGAATTAAAACTCTCCTTGTTTTCAAAAGCTGTGTTTCTCCTGCTTGTGGACATCAAGATAATCTCCCAAGCATGAACTACAGCATTACAGAGTGCTGGTTTCCAGAATTTATAACCTGAAAGGACACGTCAATGTGCAAATTCATTTCAGCAGGATGCTACCTTAAAAATGTAAAAAGACCAACTAATTTGCTGCCTTTAGTATCAGATGAAGTGCCTCTCCCAGAGTTTCAAACAACTTTCACTCACCGAGATATCAAAAGTGCCAAGGGCTCCACTGAACTGTCATGGGCTCTAGTTCCCCATCACTCCTACAAGACAGCAGAGTCAGTACAAACACTGCGGCATAGCAAAACCTGAAAGCACAGAGACAAAATGAAAAAGTTTGCATTTAATTGCAGAAAGGCTAAGTTACCAGCTGCATTATTCATGTTCATATTTAATTCATTTAAAACATCCAAATTTAAATTTAAAGACAGCTGTAACAAACATTCCCACTTGCACTCATAAAGTAGCACAGAACTTGACACAATTTAAGTTCAGCTTGCAGTGAGTACACGGGACTGCGGCTGTTAAACACCTTTGATATGAGTCAGATCACATCAACTGAGCTGATAGAAACTAGTTCAGCTTTTGTAAAATGAAACTATCACACAAAGGAGGATTGAAAAGACTAGACCTGATTAGTAATGAAAAGGAGAGAGACCACAGGAGAGGCATATAAAATAATGAGTAGCATGAAGAGAGAGAACTGGGGACTCCAAATTATCCTTTCCCAGTGCAGCAGAGCAAACCTACAAAAGTAAAAAACTCCCAAGTATATACCAGGGAGAAGGAACAGTTCATTGGAAATTAATAGACATGCAACTTCCTTATGGAGGAAGTTATCAAGAGAAGTAAACGAGTAACCTTAGAAATGACACAGACATGGAAAAGCAAACCAGCATTTGTAAGGGCATCAAAGTATGAGACCCGTGGGCAATCAGTACCCAGGCCTCAAGCAAGAGCTGAACGAAGGATGGGTGCCCAGCCAAACCCTGCCCACCACATCACTGCCTCAGCTGCTGTGCTGTGGCAAGGAAAAGCAGAGCCCTTGCCCTCCTGCCAGGCTGCTGACCCCTGCTCACAGCCAGGGGCAGGACACCAGCTCAGGACATGGTTTGTTCACAGCCTGGTGAGCCCAGTGCTGGGTTACACTGAGATTCACACCTCTGATGCATTTTCCTTTTTCTCAGGCAGCAGAGGCAGGCAGGGCTGGAAGAGCATCCCAGGGCATCCCCAGCTCCGAGCGCTGCTCTCTCCAGCACTGCACAGCCTGCAGCAACACTGTGGAAATGCATCTTAATCTAATTAAGTTCTCCCCGCACTGCTCTTGCCAACAGGCTCTTCCAAAAGCTCATCCCTAAGGGCAGTCAGATTCAATTTACCTGTGCCAGCTTGGAAGGCAACTGCAGGGTTACAGGGGAGCCTACTCTGCAATATTGTTCCACAGGATGTGGCAACTGCAATATCAGTAAAACAAAAAAGAGAGAATGTGGATGGAAGATGCCGTCCCATCTTTCCAGACCTCATGAGATGCATGTAATCCCTTTATCTCCAAAGCCTCTGCTCCTTCGGAGCGCATAATAATGAGAAGAGTTAGAGCTGAGGCTCTTAATGTCTCTTCTAGGCACTTCTTTGTTCCACTCAAGGCACCAGTCACATCTGAATTATTTCCTGGGGTTGTTTGGACTTCCTATTATACAAGGATGATTATGGTGAACCTTGGGATGGAATCCAAGTCAGATCTCAGCACTACCATGCTTGATTGAAAGGGAACCTGAAGGTTTGCTGACAGCGTGCCAAGCTTCAAACCTCGCTGGACAATGCCGCTGCCAGCAGGCCAGAGGCTTTCAGAGACAAGAGGAAGAAAACCACCAACAGCGAAGCTGGAAAATGGTTTTATTAGCTTGGATACATACCCACAGATCAGGATTGGGGGAAAAAAAAAAAAAAGGAAACTTTGCATATTGACAGAGGACTGTGAGAATGATGCTTCTTGGAAATCCCATGGGCCCGCCACAAGAGAATCCTGACAGTTTCTCATGATGCAAAGTGCCTGCAGTCATTGATTTGTTCCCCACAAAAGCACAGGTCTGGAGCACCATGACCACTGCAGCCACTAGAAATCCCTTCCATGTAACCTTTGCTTCAGCTGAGGTTTTCTTCACAGTGATGTTTCCATCAAACACCATCAATGTTTCCAGCACTAAAGAGCTGTCCCTTTCAAATTCCCTCAGGAAATGTGAGGGCAGCACTGTAAGCTCCTGCCTGTCAGGGGTGATGGCAGTGCTGCCATTCCAGCCTCCCTGCTGGAATGTTTCAGCTCCATTCTGGAAGCCCCTATGTGACCAAGGGTTACACAGGCACATCCAGTGCCAACTCAACCCAAGGAGAAAATCAGGCACATGATGAGCAGATCATGTTAATTACAGAATATCCTGAGTTGGGAGAGAGCCATCCAACTCAGGATCATCAATTCCAACTCCTAACCACACACAGGACACCCCAACAATCCCACCCATTTTCCAGATGTTCCTCGAGCTCTGGCAGCTTTGGAACCATGACCATTCCCTGGAAGCGTGTTCAGGGCCCCACGACCCTCTAGGGGAAGAACCTTCTCCAAACTCAGCCTGCTTGCTCATTTAACACCTTTTTTTGCCATTTTTAATTTCAGTGATGCAGAAAGAAAAGCACTTTCAGCCTACCTGATGAAATCAGAGGACTGCCAGTGCACAGTCCTCTTTTAGTTTTCATACCAGACGTGGCTCCTCAGATTTCTGCCTGACCTGTGGACACCAGAACTTTTGCTGGTCTAAACCCCAGTTTTTGCTCTCAAGGCACTCTCTGATGAGCCAGCTGACTGCCCCTTTCCTGGGCAGAAGCCAAAGATCAGCTCCCAGGAACGAGCACCAGCCTTCTCGGAGCCAGACATGCAGGCAAGGAATCCTAAACCAAAATGCCAAATAATGCTTATGCAGGACCTGGAGTAAACTCTCAGGAGTGATCAGCTCCCAAGTTTGAAAAGGTGAGTCAGAATTTATCTTAAACAATGATTTTAGTTCCATCCACCTCCCTGTTACCATCCTCCTGAGCAAGACTGGAGTTTTATTTCTCCTTGTCTGTGCAAAGTCATGTTTTTGGCAGCTCCAAACAAAGGCTGATGAAGATACAAGCACCTCTGGAAGTATCTCCCCTCATCAGGTCAGGAGAGCCCTTACATTCATAACAGGGAATATTTCTAAGTAACACTGTATGATGAATGCTGGTATTTCCATCTGCAGGACTGATCCCCTTGTGTGATCTGAAATACCTGATGGCTGTAAACCATTACTCCTCTTTCTACCAGAAGGATTTTCTGTCATTTCCAACATCTCCCATTCTCTGGAATTAATTTTATCCTTATATCAAGTAAGAAGTGGACTGATGAACTCCAGACTTCATGACAGGCTCCTCACAAACACATTCTTGTGTTAACACACTGAGGTGTCTCAAAGATGTGATCACAAGTAACACACTTCCTCAGCCCCTGAGCCAAGTCTCACAGGAGTACATATTTTAAAAGACAAAAACATGAGAAAAACTTGGATAGACCATGTTTCTACAATGAAAATATTGATTTTATGACTTCCTTTTGAACACCTTCAGGTTGGTGGGGAGAGGAGATAAGTCAGCCTCCCAGGAAATGGCAGCTGGACCACCAGACACTGCTGAGTCAAACTCAAGAGATCGTCCTCAGGGTGAGTACAAAAACCAGGGACCAGTGAGAGGAACCTCCACTGTGAGCAAAGCTACAACAGTTACCACTGCTCATGACTGTGGGAGAAATTAAATAAAACCTTGCAAGACTTCAATAAAGATTTCCTTCCCTATGCAAAAATAACCCAAAAAAACCCAACCCACACACAAAAAAAAGACAAAAACCAAAACCAAAAACCAAAACCAAAAAAACCCCAACAAAACCAGCATGGGCCTTGGATCAAACCAAAACCATCCTGACATGTATCACTGAGCAGATCTTGCTCTCCACAAAGACTGAAGAGGCTGCAATAAAGACAACATATTTGGCACACTCCAGGAACAGGATACCCAGGCTGAGAGAAACGGAGAGATGAAAGGGCTTCAAATAAAAGACAAATAAGATAATCTGACTTTACTTTGCTAAAGAAAGCCCCTTAACAGGATGAATTTTCTCAGTACAGACGTGTTTACTGATGAGCTGGGAGTTACAGCCCCGTAGCTGCCATTTCTGTAGCGAGGGGGTGAGCAGTCCAGCCCTGCAAATCCTCCTTGGAAAGATGGGGCTTGACTGCTCTAAGAAGTCCACACACTGCTGAAAAATCAGAGCTGCTTTTAAGAATGGTATTGGTTTCCCACCCACTCAAATAGAAAGAAAACAGTGCAAAACCTCAAGCCTTCCCATGCAGGGAACATGGAGTGGTTTGGGTCAGAAGGGAGCTCAAAGATCCTCTTGTTCCAACCCCTTTGAGATGGGCAGGGATTCACAGCACTCAGAGGATCCTGTGCTGCTCCTCCCCAGACAGGACCATGCCCAAGGCGTGGAGCCAGGGCCTGGGCTGCCTCCCACTGCCATGGACAGCGAGTGGCCCACCTTGAACTCGTGCTGATGTGGCACAGACCTTATCTAATCATACAAATCCCCTGTGGGAACAGCTGGGGGTAAGGAAGCTTCACTGTGCTCCAGAATAATTTCAGCAAATCCTTCATGACTGGTCTTACTGTTGAAGTCACTTTGAGGTTCTCCCTCTGAGCTGAGCAATGCCCATGTCCCACATGCCAGCGTGAAAGATGCCACCAACACTCTCCATGACTGTTCTGGAGGAGTTTGGGAAAAGCTGCAGGTCTCTGTTTCTGGCTGTTAAGCAGAGACATTTCTGACCTGTATCTCCGTGGGGCTCTCCCAAATGCACTGTAACAAAACTCAACACAGAGATCTGCTTTTTGGGCAGGTAAGGTGCCTGTTACATACACAAAAGCAAAGCACTGATGGACTTCAGTGCCATACGGGAAGAACATGCCCAAGCAAGGAACTGAATCTGTGTGCCCAAGGCTGCTGTTTCTAACACTGAACCATCTGTGTTACAGCTATTTTGTGTCAGCAGGACTCCCATAGCTAAAAGTTAAAGTCTCCAGACTTTAGAAAGGAATGGCCTGGGTTGTAGACTGGCACAGCAGTGTACCCAATCCACTAATGACAACTATATTTCCAGTTGTCATCAGTGGATTGGCTACACTGCTGTGCCAGTCTACAACCCAGGCCATTCACACACGGGGCTCTGTAGCCTGATCCTGGCATATTCTGACTGTTCCCTGACACCCTGGTGACTGGGAACCAGACCACAGGCCAGGCTTGCAGGTACCTGAGTATCCTTTCATGGCAATCCCAGAACACAGAGAGGTGCAGGACATGGTGCACCCCACACTCCTGTGCTCAGTCATGCCCCCCTTGAGGGTGAACCTCAAGGACAGGGTTGATGCAGGGCACCCCAAGGGTGCACCAGCCTGTGCAGGCATAGTGGGAAGCCCAAACTGATGCAGGCAGTAAAAGTTTTGCAGCAATGTGGCTGTTTCAGCCTGCACTGAGCCACATGCCAAAGCCAAGAGCTATTACTGAAAGCAGATGGCTTACAGGAGACCTTGAAATGGGATTCTGCCCAGGGCACTTACAAAGTCACCCCTCACAAAAGCACACAACAGGATGCTTCAAAGTCTTTAAATAAGAATTTAAACAGGAGTACATTAAAAACCAGTGCATGGTTTCCATATCAGCCCCAGACAGGCTAGTACAGCCCCCCTTGAACAGCCAGCTGTGGCTGCTTTCCCAGACAGCAGTTACAGGGGTGATGGATGTGGCCCCAGAAAGGGCTCCAGTGGGTAAACTCTTCACGGGTCTCTGGCTGACACCCAGTAGATATATGTATATATAACATGTTTAATCAACCTTATCCTTAATTCTCTACTGGACTCTATAAAAAAATAAAACTCTTTATGGAATGGAAGATATGGAAGGACAATGTACTCCTATGGAAGGAGAAACAGGAGGCAATCCAGAAGGAAAGGACTGACTTCCAGTTGTGTCTCTATTGGAAATATCACGACAGACTGTGCAGTGATGCTGCAAGCAGGATGGGAGAATTCCTCAAAGAAAATTCTGCATTAACTATTTCTAGTAATGTAAGTTTGATAGTTTCAGCAGAACATCCTCAGGAGACCATAAGCAGGGAAAGGCAGCTTGAGGGGGAATAAAAAACCAAAGGGATGGTAATTAGGGACACAACAGAAATGTAAATGAGGAAAACCTTGCAAAGAGAGGGGAAGGAGATGACCCAATCCCTTAAAGTAGCCTGTATCTCACAAGCACAAGGGAGGAGGGTGATCCTCAGGGAGAGACACATGGGGCAAGGGTTTCCACTGAAATAGCAGGGAGGGAGATGAGAGCTCAGAGAGCAGAGGAGAACAAATCAGGCCTGAAGAAAAGGTGAGGGACAAAATCACCACTCTCTAACAAGCTAAATACTGAGACATGGGGGATGATGATGGTTACACACACCTACAATTGCATTTTCCTTCTCCTTTCCTTCTATAACCAACCCTAACAATTAAATGGAATGCTTAGCAACATCCCTTGGGAAAATACACAGGATGAAAACTCATCCTGAAGCTTCACATGGCACCAAAGCAATCGCTGAGCATGTTACTGGAGTGCCTGAAGTGCTTGCTTTCCTCATCCAGGACAAAGGAATGACCTTCCACGGAGTTAAGCACTTCTTACCTTCCTGAGGTCCAGCACCAACACAAACATCTCCCTACTGACAAAGGGGAGGAGGGAGGGGGCCACAACTCCAGTCACACGCAAGGCTGAATCCTTCACAGATCCACATACAAATCCCTGTCTGACTCAACATCCATACAGCCAACCTTCCCAAACCTTCCTAATGCAACTCCCTCTGCCCTCCAGAACCTGCTCTCTCAGAGAAGACCCCTTTAATGTGTGTGTGTGTATAAAAATATACCCTCAGAGTGACAAAACTCAGGGTCTCTGGCAGGAAGCACAGCCAGACTCCCCTCCAACCCCTCCAGCAGCTGATTCTTCTTATGCAAACAAAGGACAGATGAGAAATAGTTCCTACTGATCTGCCCCATCTGCTAAAGAGATGAGAAAGATAAAATCTCCAAACCCTAGGGGTATGGAGCAGAGGCACCAAACCTGGATTTACCCTTGTTGGAGCGGAAGAGGAGTCAGTCTCTGCTGCTTTGAGCACTGAGACAGAGATAATCCAGCCCTGACAGAGGGAAAGAAGGATGTCTGGGGAGGGAAGGATGTGAAGGGAGCCATTCCTCCAGGTGCCTGCTGTGCTCCAGCCCAATCAAGGCAAGGGCTGCCCAGGAGAAGACTCCTCAAACTCATTGTACCCCAAGGGAATGGTGTGCCAGGGCAGGAAACAAGCATCTTTTATTTTCTCACTTACGTAGAGAGATATTAATTCATATATTTCTTAGGAAAAAGAAAGGAAATTGCTACAGTGCAACATGTCAAGAGAAACCAGAAAAGCCAGGCTCACTGAGGATGGGTATTAATTACTGCTTGCTATTTTTACCCTGTGTGTAACTCTGGTCTCATCTATGACTTAAGAAGATAAAATCCCAGTATTCAAAACCATGTATCTTCTCAAATAGAAATATCCTCTACTGGGTACAAAGTCTGGATACAGAAAAAGTATAACACGCCCATCAAAATTACACTCAATTTTAATAACAAAAGAAAGAACAATCTAGACATAGACAGAAATATTAGCTCAGGAGAATTACTCCCAGAGAGGAAAAATCACTAGCCAGTTCCTGCAGGAAACCCTGAACAGATTGCTGTTAATTATATAAAGAAAAGGTTGTTAGGCTGCTTTACATTCCTGAAAGGCCAAGAGTTTGGACAACTAAAAAATATCCTGTGAGGCCCTTCACTGTTTTCTGTGCAGCACACGGTAGATGCCAATAAAAAAACCCAAACCATGACCACAAGGAACCAAAAGTCCGTCCTGCAGCACTTCAAGTATGTTCAGTGTCTGCCAAGGAGCTAATGAAAACAAGGCACTCTTACAGACTGTATCTGCTCGACATTCAAGTACCTGCTGGACATTTTGTACAGCTTATAAAACTATAAAATATCACAGGGCATTTACAGATTTTCCAGCTGACAACAATATGTAATAACTGAGCAGCCCCAGAACATACTGAGTCCTCTGGTCAGGCACAACATAGCGCTGAACAGACACTGCCACACACACACACACACAACTGGAGACTCTGCCAGCAGTGTGCAAGATGTAACCAAAGCTCATGGTGATAGAAAAAGAGCCAAGATTCAAAAGCCATCCCTCAACCCCACCATAATGCTGGAACAACACTGGCACTGCCCAGATCTACAGTGCAGGGCTTGGATAATGCCCAAGGGAAGCAAACTCCTCCTGCCCTCTCCAGGCCTAGCAATTCACCATCAAGTGAGCTGCTGCCTCCTGCCACGCTGGAGGAGATGTGGCACTGCACAGCCAGGTAAAACCCTCCAGTGTGGGGCTGTGGCAATGACAAATGACCTCAGGAGTGAAGTTACAAGCCAGGAGGTCAGCCACTGGCATGGTTTAACCCACTTGTGGTAAGAGTTAAGGGCTTCAGGTGAGCAGCAAGGTGGTGGAACTGATACCTGCTGCCCATCAGTGACCAATATCCTCTGGATAATGTCAGCTGTACATAACAAGCGGTACAGCATTTTTCTTCTCTTAGTAGCTTGCCAGAAGAGAAGGTGAAATGTCAAAATAATGGGGCTAAAGTACAGCAATACCAGCCTGAAATCAAGTAAAGCTTCTTAATCTCAGAACAGTCAGGCACTGGAGTGAATTGCTGAGGAAAGTAGGAATCACCATCACTGGAAATCTTAGAACACCCTAGAGAAACCTCCAGGAAACATTATGTATGGGTGATCCTTCAAGGTCACTTCTAGAAACACTGAAACCACAAGACTTTCTCCATAGGTACCTTCCTGATTACACAGCCACTGCACAATTTTAATGGACTGCAGCATCTAAGATTTGCAAAAAAAAAAAAAAAAAAAGCAACCACAGTCAGCACACAGAGAGCAGCAGTCTCTGGGCTGTGTGAACAGCCACTTGACTTATTTTTAGAAAGCAGAATTGGTACAACTTCCTCCTTGGTCCACATCAGACTCCATCAGCTCTTCTGCCTGCTCTCTACTCCTTCACTTAACTAACGAGTATAGAGCAGAAATTTCTCCTACCTTATGTGCTGCAGCTGGGCAGGAAAGGCACAAGTGGGGAGCGAGGAGCCCTGCAGCAGCGAGTGCAGGGAGAGAGCACTGCTGGGAGGTGCCCAGCACGCTGCAGAGTTGCTCAGTGCATTCAGCCTGAGCTCAGGCAGCCACCCTCACCTTGAGCCATCACCTCTGCAGACCAGCTGGTTTCAGGGATACTCAACTGCACTGTGGGGACGTTTTGTGCCACCCAGAGCCAGAGCCAAGCCTGCATTACTGCCCCAAGTCCCTCTCCCCTGAGAAGAGCCACGGAGTAACCATCCACTACTGATTGTCTATGAAGAAGACAACTCTAGAAGTTAATTCCTTCTAACTATCATAGGAGTTGCTGGAAGTGAAATGCAAGTCCAGCATAACTCAGTAGAAATCCTGGGTTTTACTAAGGAGCCAAAATACTAGCTGTAGACAGGTCAGAATTCGGTGATTATATGTGGGTTGCTTTTGAAAATTCTCTGAATATTTAAGATGGATATACACACGTAAGGTTGTCAATGACAATGAGCCATCCTAAAGCTGCTGCTCATCCGTGTCCCCCACGGTGTGTGCGGCCCAGCCTGGCCCCTGGCCTGGCCTCCCCACAGCTGCAGGGACACGGGGAGGACAGGCAGGCCCTGGCAGTGGCCCAGGGAAGCTCCCACAGCCAGGAGGGAGCGAGGGGGAACAGGGAACACAGGCTGCCCTCCCGCTCACCGCAGACACAGCTGGACATGCGTCCCACTGCTGAGGGCTCAGCACGGGGGGAGGAGGCAGGGGCTGCTCCAAATGGGGCAGGGAGGGAGGCCGGGAGCAGGGACACCCTGCAGCAGTGGCACAGGGGAGGGCAGAGAGGATGGAAGCTGGTCAGGCGATGGCAGCAGGTGTTCCAGCACGAGGTGACAGGAAGCAGCAGCCAATGGGACCGTGGCTCATTCAGTGGAGCACAGATGGGCTTCACCCTGTGCAGCTTCTGCCAACACTGAACTCAAACATTGTAAGTGTCCCCCAGCTTCTGTCAGGCACAAAATCCATTTTTCCTGGCAGGACCTTTTCCTGTAGTCAAACATCAGCAGCACCCTGAGGAATCAGAAGGGTGCAACTACTTCCCTCCACCCCCAAGCAAACCACAGCAGATGTCACTCCAGAAATGGGTGAACCAAACTTGTTCCCTTGCCACGATATCTAGGAGAAAGGACCCAGACCAGCGTTCAGTGAAACCTGGAAGGGCCAGGAGAGGGGAGGAATTGCAGGAAATTCAATGGGCAAAGACTGAACTTTGCAAATTTCCACTGGTATCTACTCGTGCAGTTTCCGTTGTTGAAAACAAACCCGAGAGGTTTCTGGGCTGTTCCCACTGTGGCAGTCTGGAAAATGTACAAGCTAATTGGAGCTGGGTAACCCTGAGCACATTGGCTGGGAGAAGACACCTCCAGCAGGAGTTTCTTTTCCGACTGGTGATAACGCCATTCAATTTATAATACAAACAAAAAAACTTCTGAGCAAGAAATGGAGAGCAGCAGAAAAACAAGCTTGTGCCAGGGAAAAACAGTCCTGCCTGAATTCCCACGTCAGCTCCCTCGTGTTGGCAATGACCACACTGACTCTGCTCTGTTTCCTCATCTCCAGTGACATATTACCAACCAGGCTGTGGAGCTGCAGGGGTCACTTCCCTCTGCTGATCAAGTCAGCTCTCAGGAAGCCAAGTGCTTTAGATTCCCCAGACATCACCTGCCCATCTGGCCTGTTGGACGAGGCTGCCACGCAAACAGCAGAGGCAGCAAAAGAGACGTTCATCTTTTCCTTCAGTTCTCAGCCAAATTCTTGATTTTTTGCTCAGGATGAGTCTGCATAAAAGAGTGAGATTCAGTCCAGTAAGAGCAGAGGCACACACAAATTCTGCTTAAATCCCAGCTAGAGAGGCAGAAACATTTGGTAGGTGCCTGAGTGAACCATGCAGGTTGCAAACTGTGTATCAGTGCCTAAATCTGCTAGAGGTGGTGTGTGTAAGAAATCTCAGTAAAAGAACTAAGTATTACTCTGTTTTTTAAGGGAATTGAATGAAAATAGAGATCTCTGGGAATTAAGTGTTTTCAGCAGCAGCCAGGCTGCAGTGATGTCCCTGTACTGATCTCTCCTTCAGCTCACAATTGAAACCATCTCTGAAATGTCCTGCTAAGGGAGATTACCACCCAGGACAAAGCACAGCTTTGCGAAGAGGAGGAGGTGCTGATGTCCAGTGCTCAGGTGTCCCCATCAGACACCACCCTGACACCACTAGTTCAGGTCACTGGATTTGTTCACTCCAAGCCCAGTGAGACGTGTTGATAGACGGGGAAGATCTTTTGTGCTTCCTGCTGCTCTCAGACTTGCACTATCAGTTAAACATAGTGCAAATGTTTTATAACAGCTTCCACTGGTAGCTACTTAAGCTGGGTAAGAAAGGAATTTTTTACAACTGTATTAAAGCCAGAAAAAGCATTTCCTTTAGGATTAGGCTGTGCTATCCTGCAAATAAAGTGGGATGAAGCATTTATGTCCCAGCTTGGACTGCAGGTGCTACACCCGGATGTAGTGCTGGGGTGAAGGAGGGGTCAGAGTTACAGTTCTGCTACTCTGAGAGTTCAGTTATGGAGGTAATTTTTACCTTGGCATATCTCTGAATTACACATAAGCAGGAGATTAACCACCTTACAAGAGAAGCTGGCAGCCAGAGTTGCTGCTCTGTCCTCAATGCATCTTCCCTCACTTCTCAGGGATCCCTCCTTGTCAGGAAACTTCTCAAACATTAATGGATGCATAAACGGCTCAAAATCTTTTTGTCTCATTGCAAAAACTGAATTGCAATAGCAGGCACAGAAAAGAAAAGGAGAAAAGACGGGGTGGTAGATGCAAACATTACAGCTCAAACAAGAGCCCCAAACACAACAAGGTTTAACTGAGCACAGCTCCAAGCTCACGTTGCTAGCACGCTACTCCAGATTTGCAAACAGGAGCTCACTGAGCACGCCAAGTCCTGTCACAAACACACAGTTAAAAGCACAAACAGGCAAACATGTGATCTGCATTCCTTGTCACGTATCAGTGCTGAGACATACCCAAAACAGGGTCATTTGGGCCAAGCTTATTACAACTGCTCTGCAGAGTCCTGTTCTGACTGACCATAGCGCTTTAGGTGAAGTGTGAATGGGAGCAGAACCCAAGTCAGAGACAGAGGTCAGCCAGGCTGACATGTCCACATGAGGAGATTGGAGAAACTATCTTGCTCAGCTTAGGGAGAGGGAAAAAAAGTCTTCAAATGCTTCTAACCGAGCTGCAGACATGTAGGAAGTGGAGTGATGTGGCGAGTAGGGTGCTCTCCATGAGCTCTGGACATCAGAAAAATAACAGGTTTAAAGTGCAAGACAAAGATTTAGATTAAACACCCTGAAAAATCTCTCTAATGATGAGGAGGCCTAAGTGTTGGCATACATCACCTGCAGAGGATATGGAATTGCCAGCATGAAGAGCTTAACAGAAGAACTATTACTCAGGAAGGGTTTAGAAATCTACCTGACCTTAGCCAGGGTTGGGAAACAACCAGAACATATCTGGAGGTACCTGATGTCTGAGACTATGAAACAAAGTTTCAGACATTCCTTTAAATTAGACATAGGGCAGGGACACAACTCCCACAGCATTCCCGTCTAGACTGAAGCACAGCTACTTCATGAATAAGATCATCATTTAATACCTTAACGGAACCTTTTACTTGTAGACATCCATATTGTCCTGCAAAATTCATCAGGTTTCCACAGAAGTGCCCCAAGAAAAGCAGATTATCAAGATGCAGAATTGTTGCTTGCTAAGATGTAAATACCAAATCAGGAGGAGCAAGACTCAGCATATCTTTCACAAACAGAACACACAAACTTTTCATTAAATAAATACTTTAAATAGCACAGAAATACCTGCATTTCCCTCGTGCCCATTGCAAGGGACTCCCTGATTTCCATCTGCATTTTCATACCATCTACTGGGCAGATCCTGAACTACCCACCAGCACATGCAGGGCTGCATACCACGGCAGCTCGTCCCAAGCTGAGACTCCCATGAGCCGAGTTTTGCTCCCCATATTAACACCAAGCCACACACCAGCGCCTGAGATGAAGCACAAGGAATGACACCACCATCCCATGCTCCCAATATTCCTAGCAAACACATATGGACAGCACAGTCTGGCCAGCAGAAGCTGAGAGTAAGAGAGGAAGGCGACAGGAGGAGGCCCAGCCCGCAGCCGGCGCTCAGGCGTTGAACCGAGGTGGGAGAACATTTTCCCCCAATATTACTGGCTGCGAACTGCAGCGACCACATGGCTGTTCCCAGCCACTCAGTGCACGCTGTTTACTATAAACAACAACAGTAAACAGAAACTCAGCCAAAAAATCAAAGCCGGGGACCCCGAAGCTGGGTATCCCGACGTTCCTCATGGAAATAGTTTCATGTTCAGCTGCTGAACCTAAACCATCCGAGGCCCAAGGGAGCCAAGCTGCTCAGTGCATCCCAAACTCAGGCTGCCTGTTCGGATTTGCCAGCTCTACCTTCAGTCATCCAGACTCCAAAGTGCTGCCACAGTTTTTACACGGGAGCTTCAAAGAGCTTGCGGATTAAACCCGCGCGGCAGGAGCCAGCCGTCACCGGGGTTATTTTTAAACATCTCACTGTGCACGAAACGCTCAAATCTTGTCTCGCTCCCAGCTCCATCCCAGCACTCGGCTCGGGGCGGGTGCGAAGGAGGCGCAGCTTTTCCCCAGGCACGGTGGTGATGGGATTACTCCGGCTGCTCCCCGGGGTCATCCCTGCTACCTCCAGCAGCAGGACCTGGCGGGGACCGGCTCGGAGCACCGGGCACCAGCTCCACACACACACAGAACGGTGGCACCGAGCCCCGAAGGGCTCGTGGGGGAGGAAGGGCACAAATCCCCCGGGCACAGCCCGCAGCCGGGACCACCTCCTGCAGCTCGGTCCCGCTTCCCCTTTCCTGCCGGGAGCGCCCGGCTGATACCGAAACGCGGCGGGGAGGGGGGCAGCTCCGGCCGGCCCCAGAACCGCTCCGAGGCCTCGGGGCGAGGCGGTACCGCGGCTGCCCGAGGCCCTGCCCGGGGACACCCGGCAGTACAACAAAGCCCTGGAAGAGGCTTCCCCGGGAGGCACAGCCCGGCCGGGCAGCCGCGGGGCCGGGGAGCCCCGGGGCGCTGCCCAGCCGCCACGAGGGCCGGTCCCGGACGGGCACCAGCAGGTGCGGGCGGTGACAGCCGCCCCCGGGCCGGGCACCGCGCTGAAGCGGCGGCCGGGCCGCGCTGACAGGAGGGATGAGATCCGGGCCGGGCTGCGAGCCCGACTCCCGCTCGAGCCCCGCCGCGCCTCCCCGGCCCGGCCGG
>NW_024503235.1:4431166-4573946 GCF_017590055.1 Onychostruthus taczanowskii
CGAGCCCGGCCGAGCCGCCCGCCCCGGGCCGCCCGCTCACCTGCGCGGCCGCCGAGCGCTGGCGCTGCTCAGTCCCTCGCCGCCGCCGCCGCCGCCATGTTCGCGCTGCGCAGGGAGGCGGGGAGGGAACGGGAGGGAACGGGAAGGAGCGGAGGGGGAGCGGCGGGGGATCGGGGAGGAGGGACCGGCAGCCCGGCCCGGCCCGGCCCCGCGCCGCCCCCGCCGCCGGGACGGCTCCGGCCAGCGCCGGGGCTTCGGCAGCTGATCGGCCGAGGCTCGGCTCGGTTGGGTTCGGCTGCGTTCGGCTCGGCTCGCCTTGGCTTATCTCGGCACGGCTCCTCTCTGGTTCGGCACAGCTCGGCTCGGGCTCGGGCTCGGGCAAGGCTCGGCTCCGCTCGGCCCGGCCCTCACAAACCCCTCCACTGTCGCTGCGCCCCGCGGGTCGCCCGCCATGCCCCCTCGGGACCCCCCTCACGCAGGGACAGACCCCCGTCGCCACCCACACTCTGGGCACGGGGCAGACCCGCAAGTGTCCTCACCGTGCTTGGGAGGAATCCCTGTGCCCTCAAGGGACCCACCAGGCACAGGGCAGGCCCCCACCCATGATCCTCAGCCTGGGGTCAGCCTCTCCAGCCCTCCCCAGCACCCTTGGGACAGGACAGACCCCCACTGTGCGCCCCAGCCTGGGAACAGACCCCCTGTGCCATCCAGCACCCTTGGGACAGGACAGACCCCCACTGTGTGCCCCAGCCTGGGAACAGACCCCCTGTGCCATCCAGGACCCTTGGGACAGGACAGACCCCCACTGTGCGCCCCAGCCTGGGGACAGACCCCCTGTGCCATCCCAGAACCCTTGGGACAGGACAGACTTGCTCCTCCCGTGAGCCCCAGCATTGAGGTAGAGCTCCCATGCCCACCCAGGACACATGGGCACAGGGCAGGCCCCTGCCATGATCTCCACACGTGGGAGTGGATGCCCCAGTGCCCAGCCAGGACCTTCTGGCATAGCAGAACCCCACTGTGACCTGCTGGAGCCCTGTTCCCACCAGAGACCCCCCGGGTACTGCAGAGTGATGTTCATCCTTTTCTGACCCCACTGGGGACAGCCAGCACTGGGGTGGACTCCACGCAGCACAGCCAAATGCTGGGGACAGGCAATCCCCAGATATTCCCTTTCCTCCCAGCCTGGGCAGGACCTCTCCCAGCAGTGCCAGAGACACCACAGATGTACAGATGTGTACAGATGTGTGGGGACTCAGTATCCCCAAATTCTCCCCAGACTAAGACTCCTGTGACTCCCTAAAGCTGAAAGGATCCCTTGTGCCACTGTTGTACCTCACTACTTCCACGTACTATCTCCAGGTTCCATCTGGGGAGAGCCCTGTGTGAGCTGAGCCCGTGAGCATCCTTGGTGCTGTCTTCTGACCAGAGATGGACCTCACTGGGGACCTTCTCTGTCCTGCAGAGCAACCAGAGCCTACACATGGTACCCCAAAACCATGCTCTGCCACCCCTTATCTTGGGAATTCCCAGGTAACAAGTGACAGTACACGGGGAAACAGCATCAAGTTGTACCAGGGGAGGTTTAAATTGGATATTGAGAAAAATTTCTCCATGGAAATGGTTGTCCAGCCCTGGCATAGGCTGCCCCTAGGGCAGTGACCGAGTCGCTGGAGGGATTTAAGACACGTAGATGTGACACTTGGGGACATGGGTTAGTGGTGGCCTTGGCAGTGCCAGGGTAATTGTTGGATTTGATCTTAGAGGGCTTTTCCAACCCAAGCAATTGGTGATTCTTGTGGTCTGGAGATTCAGTTCACATATTTTAAGATACACGAGTGAGTGGTCATTGAGTCTCTGGGGGCAGACCTGGGTCTCATGACCCAGGTATTTCAGTGGGGCAGTGGATACCCCATAGAATCTCGGAATGGTTTGGGTTGGAAGAGGAAAAGATGTCCCAGTGCCACCTCTCTGCCATTGCAGGGACACCTTCCACTGTCCCAGGTTAGTCCAAACCCTGTCCAGCCTGGCCTTGGACACTTCCAGGGATGTGGTGGTGCGTCTCTGGGCAACCTGTGTCAGGGCCTCACCACGCTCACAGGGAAGAGTTTTTTCCTAATACATTTTCCTATATGTTTTCCTACATACCTTTGGAGTGACACAGACATGTGTGACAAGTCTTCCCAGGGAGAAAGCACCTGAACAATTTCCAAAGTTCTTGTAGTGACACAGCTAATGCAGGAATCTCCCCTGAATGATTTCTTGTTCTGGGAGATTCCATGGAGGCTTGAGTGGTTTAGGTCAAAAGAAGATCAGAAGGAAACACCCCTGATGTGGACAGGGCTTGGTGGAGTCTGGGAAGGTTGTTTCTGGAAAGCTCTGTGATATGTGTGGCTTCCTGCAGTGAGTGGCTCTGTTATCTGTGACAGAGAGAAGGCCAAGCCGTGATTCATCTGCTCTCTGCCCACTGCCAAGCCTGGTGCCAGCCAGGGGGGCACAGGGTGGGCAAGAGCTCCGGGGTGGGACCTTCCCACCAGTACCCAGCCATTCAGGAAGGGCTGGAACCGCCTCAGCCCATTCCTGTGTTCCTCCCTTTTCCTCTGGGGAAGTGAATGGCACTGCTCTGATGGGCTGAAGGCTGCAGTGCTCCCCAGGATCCAGAACTGCCCTGAAGGCAAGGGACACCCTGTAGGTGCTCACGCTGTCCTAGTTCAGATGCTGGACTTGGTTTAGCATGTGCAAGGCTGAAAGTCCTGCCCAAGGCCAAAGGAGCTTCTGCCTGATCAGCAGCTAACTTCTGGTGTCCAGAAATTTGTCCACAGCTCTTTGATCCCCTTCTCAAGGACTGAAAAGAGGGATCAGTACTCTCAGAGCAAAATAAGCCAGTATTTGCCTCCACAAAAAAATTGTAAATAAAGATATATACTTCATCAATCAGGGTGGAATTTCTAATAGTGGGGGAGAAAACTCTTTGAAACTGTTCCAGAGCTGCTGTTTGAGAGTTTCTCATGTCTTTTTCTGAGGGTCAGAATTGGCCTGGAAAACCTCTAGTTCTGAAACACTCACATTGAGGGATGGACAGTTTGAAATGCTCGTGAGGGCTTCTATTTTAAGATGTGGAGTACTTGATTGAGGTAGGACATGGCGTGTTTGCTTCAGCCTTGCACCTGAGCACCTCCTCTATAAATTCACAAGTATTATCAATTTTTTCTGATGGGTGTCATCAAGTCTGGTATTCCCTCCTGTCCACAGTAATCAGAAATTCATGAATGGAATAAATACACAAGAGTTCAGAGCTGCAGAATGGAGACAGGAGTGAAATTTCTCCGTTGGCTTTAATTTGGAATGAGCAGTGGGATTTACATATGACATCCATATGAGCACCACAGGAATTCAGTTTGATTAATACTACAATGGAAACGAGCTGCAGAAATGGTTTGCCATTTATTCTGAAGCGTTGCCAGAAAAGCTCAGCACATTTGCAGCCTGGTTTGGGCCAGCTCCCGGGGATGAATGGCTGGGAGGGAACCCCTCAGAGGGGCACTGATGCACGGGGTGTTGGAGCTCTGGGGCAGGACTGCAGGAGGAGAGGGTGCAGTGGGATATAAGGCAACGTGACTGGGAAGAAAACCTCCTGCTGTCTTCCCTTCTCCCCTCCTCTTCCTCCCTCATTAGTGCCTTGCAGCGATCTGGCATTGAATGTCCTCCTAGGCTGGTTCCCACTATTTGCAGTGTTCCCATTAACGAACTTTGTTTTCTGCCACAAATTGATCCTCAGTCTGGCATGGATGAAAATATAGAGCATGTTCTGCTTGAAAGAAAAAGCCTAATGTCCCCTGGTCCATGACCTTTTTATCCTGATCTGATACTTCATAAAAAGGTGAATAAGAGGGCACAGGGATAGATGTAGAGGAGGAAGATCTAAAGGAACATGTGCACCCAGTATTCCTGCTTCTCTCATAGATATGTTCTTTGACCTGACATCTTTATTGGAGAGGGGAGATGGGAATCTTCTCCCCCTGCCTCAAAAAGGCAGAGGAAAAGGTTATTTACAGAGATTAAAGCCCTAACAATCAGCAGATCACTTTGCAGGGCCTGCTATAAGTTTCCTTTCCCAAAGCAATCTCATATTGAGACCAGCTGTTGAATTTGCCCAAAAGAGTCCATTTTTGTTCTGAAGACTTCATGGCCTGGAAAATCACTTTTGTCAATACCAGAATACTCTCTTGGCAGTGGGAAATCTCCTGGCCTCATGTCCCAGACATTTGCAGGCAGCTCTACCTTTTCCTATCCAATTGCACAGAGACCCTCTGACAAAGGCTGCCCACTGCAAATCCTTCTGAGCCCTCAATATCCTCCTGAGGCAAAAGAACACATTTTCTCATCATAACACTATTTATTTCTCCCGTTTCTCATGGCTCTTTGCAACTATTTCTATCTTTTCCACATGCCAGGTGGATGCCAAACCTGGGTCCAAAGTGCCAGGGTGTCACTGTGCCATGTCCAGGGCTTGCACCCCCTGTCCTGGTTAACTGTACCCATTTCTCTCAGTATATACACCCAAATTTAAACTAAAACCCCTCTGTTACAGAGGCAATCCTTGCAGTTCAGGTCTGCTTTGCTCACCCTGAATTTCTTCCCAGAGTTGCTGCTTTCTTGATCCTACTCCACCTTTGCTGCTTAACACCTCACCAAGCTTGGGTATTTATTTATAATCCTTCTATTATTCTAATATGAAATTATTATCTAATTATTACTTAATATCAATATACAACCCATAATTATCTTATTTCAGGCTGTCACAATAGCTCAGTCCTAACTCAGCAGTTGTCTGGTATTTCCAAAACCTGCTATACACCTCTGTCAACACTTGAAGGATGATAGTGTTTGGGTTATCTGGGTGTAGGTGTAAAATATCAGTTTATTTTTAGGTATGCTTTTTAAATTTCTTGGCTAATAGCAGTCTTGCAAGTCCTTCATCAGCTTTATAAAAAGAGATCTGGTTTCTCTGCAAAAGCAGAATTTAGGAAGTTATTGAACACTTGATTTGTTGCCGCTGTTAATAAATTTCCTGTGTCTATTAATAGACTCATATGGGTTTGAATTCCCTTTGTTCCCAGCGCCTTCTAAACATTTCCTACTGGTGCTCTTTGATCCCGCCAGCCACGAATCCTTCCCCTAATAGCTCATTTCTTCTGTTCCTACCCTTCACAAATTACTGCACGTCTTAATCCCAGCCGACCTCTCGTCCTCCCGCAGGGATTCACGGCTCCAGAGCCCTCTTTGATCCCCATATCAGAAAGAGAAACCATTCCCAGGACACCACGAGCTGCTCTGCTGGGTCATTAGCAGGGGGCTGCTGGTGGGCTCCCAGCCAGCAGCACTGGGCTCAGGGAAGGGGCAGGGTCACAGGGACAGAGCAGCAGGGACATGGGGCACTCACTGCTCCGTGCCCGTGTCTGTGCCTTGCTGGTGCCAGGAGAGCACAGGGAACCTTCCCAAGGGATGTGGGAGAGTGTAAATCACCTCCCCAATTCCTGTCCCCTGACACCCAGCAAGACTGAGCTGGGTGAAAATTTTCATCAGTTTTTGACCTTTCTACTCCCACTCAAACATTAAAACCGTTTGAGGTATTTAATTTAATTTAATTTAGGAGTTCTCGTGTTCAATCCCCCTCATGCACTTTCTCCCTTCTTTCCTTTTTGCCATTTTCCCCAACACAGCATCTGCCCAGCTTCTCGAATTACTGTAAAAAATTTCAAGCAAGGGATTTTTCAGAATCATAATAAACTATTGGACAAAGGAAGCAGCTCAAGGTATTGATTCAATTTGAGTCATCTTTTCTCAAACCTCCCATTGAATTTCTGGCATTGCTTAGATTCAGGGTCATCTTGTACTCACTGATCAATATAAAATGTTATTATTTATGTTGCTATTTGTTTGCCCTTACTGCTCTTTGACACATACATATCAATTTGCGATCATCAATTTACTATTTCTTCCCCTCCTTTTCCAGTGAAATAGGATGGATTCCAGCTGTTCTTCTCCTTGCAATGATGTGACCATTTTGAGTATCTGAAAGCAAATTTCACTGGGAAGTCTTCATCTCCATTCAATTTTTCTGACTAAATTTTTCTCCCTAATAAATACAGCCAATAGTTTGCATCTTCTTCCTTGACTGCTGGCTGGGCTCACCCTCCAGCAGGTGTGGCACCTTTCTAGTCCTTTCAGAACAGAATATCCCTTTAGAATGCAAAATCGTATTAATTATTTTAGCTTATTGAAAGAATACATAATCAACAAATCAGGATGTAGAGTCCACCTGTGACTGAAGGTTGGATGTGTCTTTCTGTGACAGGACAAGGGGGAATGGCTTCCACTGCCAGAGGGCAGGGCTGGATGGGATATTAGGAGTTAGGAATTGTACCCTGGGAGGGTGGGAGGGGCTGGGCTGGAATTGCCAGAGCAGCTGTGGCTGCCCCTGGATCCCTGGCAGTGCCCAAGGCCAGGTTGGACATTGGGGCTGGGAGCACCTGGGACAGTGGGATGTGTCCCTGCCATGGCAGAGGATGTTTAAGGTCTCTTCTAACCCAGCTGTTCTATGGTTCTGTGATTCTGTGAAATACTGCTACAGCTCAGCTGGTTTTCCTTGAAAAATCTGTCATGTTGCACTAAGGAGGGTACAAGCCGTGTGACATCCAACATTTTCAGGTTGATGCTGTGGAAAGTCTAAACCCAATACACAAAGGTGTCAGCTGGGAAGCTGGGTTGTGAACCAAGAGATTTAGCAAGCCTTGAAAACTTGGAAAATCCCAAGAGACTGGGGATTTACAAAATTATGTTGGTTTGAGAAAGGAAGCCATGAACCCAGATCAGATGGTAGCAGGGATAATTGAGTTCCTGCAGCTACACACTGGCAAAATTAATGGCTTTTGGTATGGAAAGTGGCTGTGGCTGGACAGACTTGTGAGACTGGGGCTGCTGAAAACATCCATGCTGGTCCAGGCCATGTCCCAGCAGTTCTCAGTAGCCCCCTGGCAGCACTTTGGGGTAGGGAGGCTGGCTACAAATCCCTGAGGAACCAACACCAGCAAGGACATCATTAATGCTGTAAACTGAGCATGTTAAATGTCAGCTGTGCCTGGCTCTGTGACAGCTCTGCCCAGTGCCAGTGCCCTGAGATGAAGGAGAGGTGCTGCTCCTACTGGGACTGGAAATTAGAAAGACAGAGCTGTGAAGTAATTTTAGTAGAGATGATAACAATCATAAAATCGACAGTAAGGTTTGCAGGTGACAAAAATCCTGAGCAGGGCAGGTTATGGCTGCCAAACCCTCGGGACCATTAAATAGCCCCAGTCCAGCTGCTGTATTTGAAGAGCTTCCACAAATCCACCCCTGAGAGCCTGGAAAATGCATTCTGCAAGATGAGAGACTCTGTCTCACAAAGCATCATTCAGGGCAGCTTCAGAGTCATTCTGTGTATCTGCCTGACACTGGGTTTATAAAAAGGGGAATAGCAAAGAGTCAGGAGTGACCTAGATCCTTCACACGGTGTTGGAAAAGCTATTCCAGGCACAGCACAGCAGCTCTGCTGTCAGCCTCTGACAGGGCCTGCAGAAGCACAAAGAGGGCTGGAAGAAAAGCTACAAAAGTCTTCTGGGGGCTAGAAAACCTCCTTGACTTGAGGTCAAGGAGCTCTTCATGCTTGGCACAGGAAGCTGAAGGATCTTTGCCATGGATGTGTGCCCTGCTGGTGTGAAAGTAACTGCAAGATGCAATGAGGTGGAGGGGCTGGGGATGAAAATGGGGGTGATGCAGAGAGGGGAGAGATGTCAGTGCCAGGGAAGCTGAGCATCTCACTCTGGGGCTCTACCCCTTCACATTGATCCTGTCTGAAAAGAGGAATTCCTGCCCCAGAGCAGGGATTGCATTTAAATAGCACATGCTGAGCTGCTGTTTGCATCTGCAGAAACACTTGTCCTGCCTTTCTGGGTTTTCCTTTCTCCAAATTATTTCAGGCCTGTTCCACCTGGAGATGGAGTATGGTGGACCATGCTTTCACCTCTCTACTGGCCCTGAATTGTCTATTATATCTTTTAATGGATCTAGGAGGAACCTTCTTCTCAGGCTGACAGGGTTTCCATCTCCCTCAAAGCATGTGGTTTACCATGTTCATCTTGGGGGGGGTCATGGTGGATCCCACCCCTTCCAGTGGCCCTGCTGGTCCCTTTCTTCTGGCAGCTGAGTTTTACAGCATTGAAATATTCAGCTTCACTACAGTCTTTGGGCTCAGCAGACAGCATTTGGGTGAGACTTGTCACTCATAAAAGTTGCAGTATGTGGTTTCTTAACAGTTACTTTTGCAGTCCTTCTGTGGTTTATTTTTTACAGAAATAGCTATACAGCCCATTCCTACCTTCCAAATTAAATAGAATTATTTCCTGTTTGCATGTGATGAGCCTCTCCCAGGTCAAGAGATACCAGCCATTTTCTCTGGGAGGGGGTTAAATCCCACCCAGTGATGGTGGGAAAGCAGGGCCAGCCCTTGGTCATTCCTGTGGGCTGGAAGTGCTTGGATTCCCCTGCAGGCTCCTTGCTCCAGCAGCACCACCGTGCTGCCACAGGGATGCTCCACCAGGCTTGCCCACTCCCTGGGTCTACAGCTGGAACCATTTCCACCTTGTCTTTACCTTTTCCTCATCACCACATGCAGCAGATCCTTGACTGCGTGCTCAGCTCGAAGCCAGTTGGAAAATAATTTTGGTGAATTAATTTATGAGTTGTTCATTAGGATTATTCACGGGTGGCCAGGCTCTGTGGGACACAGCTCCGGGGGCCATGGGCTGATCCTGGGCTTGGAGCATTTTCCAGGGCATCCTGTGTTTTCCTGCAGATGTGTCCTGGGTTATTCATTGCCCGTCAATACAGATAGAAACACAGAGGCTGTGTTGGAGAAAGGGGGAGGTTCCTGTGCAGTCCTGCTGGGAAATGGCCCCCGGGGCTATTTCAGGACATGAACTCAGATCGGGCTGTTCAGTATGGAAGTGGAGCTGTTTGCTTTCAAAAGTACTTTTCCTAAGGAACGTCTCTGCTCTCCTCGGGACGCTGCCAGCATGCTGAGGACACTTACATGAGGAGTTTTTTAAATTTCCAGGGCTTTGCCTCTGCTCAAAGCCCTGCCTGCAGTGGGTTGTGCTGTGCAGGGATTTTGAAGGGAAGTAGGGTTGTCCTATTCCCTACACTTTGGCCTGAGGCACTGCCAAGGTTGCTACTAAAACACGCCCCCAGATGCCACATCCACACATTTTTTGAACCCTTCCAGGGGTGGTGACTCCACCAGTGCCCTGGGCAGCCTGTTGTAATGCCCAACCACCCTTTCACTGTTTTTCCTATTATCCAGTTTAAACCTCCCCTAGCACAACTTGAGGCAGTGTCCTCAGAAGGCTCAGGCCTGATTATTTTTTAAGACCAGCTCCCTTGTTCTGCTTAAATTAAAATTGCAGCATCCTGCTGCTTCCATGAGCATAAAATCCATCGGATGCACGCGCAGCTGAGTGGTGTCATCTGATCTGATTCATATTTTAAAATCTACAGAGTTCAAACATGATGCACTTATTACCAGGCAGATTTACAGGTGAAGTGCCATGCACCCCTCTACCAATTTCAGGAGGGGTTAAGTGCTGCTTTATGACACAAAAGGTATTTCAGGGCATGTCTGAAGCCACCCCCTGGTTATTTAGGGCATCTCTGTGTTTTTGGGGTCTTGCAGGATTGACTCTGAGCTCCTGAGAGAGGCTGTGCCAGACTTCTCTCTCCATAGGAACTTGCTTTTCTGAGACAGGAGGGACCTAGGGATGCTAATTTGCCTCTCCCAGAACATTAATTGAATTGCAGATATAAATTGATATTAGGGTAGTCTGGAAATAAGATATAAAAAGATTTCCTGGCATGGTGTTGCAGATTTTTCTCTATTAACATTTTGCAGGGAACAAAACATGGCTCACAAATACCTGCTATTAGTTTCAGTGTTTATTACAGTGTCACCAACTGTGCCAGAGACATGAGATTTGCAGGATGCTGAACATGGAGCCTTGGAGCCTGTGCTGGCCTATGGGAGGCAGGAGAATGGGCACTGCCAGTGCCTTGATTTCCTGCTCCTAAATTAGGGAAACAAGCTAGATGAGCAGGAGGTGAGGGGTACTCCTGATTGAAGGAAGCAAAATCTCCCCTGGTCCTGTTTGACCCAAATATTGTGGTGGAGAAGACACTGGAGTCATGTTCATGCAGTGGCTGAATATATATATAAAAAAAAAGTTCTTTTTTAAAGAGCTCTGTCTCCTCCTTAAGGAGCAGCTCTTATTTTAGGGGCAAAATAGTGCTGAGCTGAGCTTGTGTGTGCTCGTGGCATCGTGGAGTGAGTCCAGCAGTGATTTCCCACTGATAATCCAGAAGAATGTGATGTGTCTGTGCAGGAAGGGCAGAATGGGACAAGCTCCAGGAGGGGCTCAGAGATCAGACACTTTCCAAGGGACTGTCTGGGAGCAGCTGTGGCAGCTTAAGCACAGGAAGAGAAGCACTGTGAGCAGTGTGGAGCTAAAAACCTGGGGGAATTTTGGTAAGACAGTAGTTTTATGGGCAGTAGCAAGCCCATAAAACAAAAAAATCCTAGACAGAATGATCTGCTGATGTGTAAGTTCAATCAGGATATGGGAAAAATGGAAGAGCCAAAACATGGGGCAACTCCAGTGGGACTTGTGAGTGTGAAAGGGGGAATAAACACATGATGTTCATGAAAAAGAGAGAGAACAGATAGGAGATGAAAGCCTCACAGGTGCTGTGGGCCTCCATCTGCTCCCATAGGTAGGAGACACTCTGAGCAGCCTGGAAGCACAGCTGCTCACAGGGATGTTCCCCTGCCACAGAGCCTTCAGTTAAATGAGGGGGAAAAATGCCTGGAGAAGTTTATCTTTTACGTTTCCAATTTGACAAAATTGGCAGTGAAGAAAAGGCAGTTTTGGGGTCTTGCTTTCATCCTTTCCAGAGTACAGTGTTTCACAGGATGGTGAAAGGGGTAGAAAATGCTTGGAAGAGAAAAGGGAAACAAAAATTCCAACCTATTCCAGCTTATTTTTTGGAACTGATGGAATTGTGATATCAGGATTTTAAAAAGAAGTGCTGCTTTCCCTTCTGGGGTGGGTGAAGCTGAGGCTGAGGCTGATTCTTGAAAAGCCTTGGACCTGACCATATTAGAGAGAAGGAAAAGAAGGTGGGTTGGAGAGCTTGGTTTGAGATGGGGTATGGATGCTTATTAGGAAATAGTTTATTTGAGTCATTGGACTATTTTTAGTGTCCAAAGGGGGGAAACTGAGACAGCAAGTGAACCAGGCTCTCCATATGCACTGCAGGATCTGCATGGTCCTATCATTTTCTTCCTGATGCACCTTTTATTGCAAAAAAAAAAAAAAAAAAGCCTGTTGGGGACATCCAGATCAGACAGACCTGAGGCAAAGCCTTCAGTTCCTACTCTGTGACTGAGCTGACTGTTCTGGCCCTACAATACCCACAGGGGTGGGGTGGGTGGTGCCATTTTTAACACAAGTGGTTCATTTATTGCAATCCTTCACCTGCAAGGCGCAGAAGGGGTCCAGGACTGGGATGTGCTACTGCAGATCTTCCCAGCCTTGAGCTCCTGGCCCCTTGTGTGCCTTCCAGGTGGATGGGCAGGCTGGAACAGAAGGGCTCAAGTGTCCCAGGGGCTTTGGCTGTGTGGTCCCACCTGGTCAGCTCATGTCCCCTGTGGGGCCTGCAGCACCGTGGTGCTGTGCACTCCCTGAGAGGAGGGGGTGAGGCTGTGCGAGCCCAAACCCAGCTCTTACCACCCCACGAGGCTCCAGAAGTGATGGCAGCAGCAACCTGCACAGGGGGTAAGGGCAGATTGCTGAGGGAGAGAAATACAGCCCATAATAACAGCAAACATCCAACTCCTGCTCCTTTATAGAGGCCATAAATCCTGACAGACCTTCTCCAGGTGACTCCTGCTTGGTGTAAGGGGAGAGCAGAGCTCTGACTGCCCAGTTCTGTCCCCCTGACATTCACGAGGTGAAATATCTCCAAACTGCACAGCTGATTGTGGCATGAATTATCAGCAACTGCTGTTGGGAAGTGTGGCTCAAGCGTGGCTCAGATGGTCTTCCCTCTCCTCATTACAGGCATCCTTGCAGCAGCTGAAGCCACCAGAAGCATGGGCAGGGATTCAGACTGTTGGAGGTGGAAAGAGACACAGTTCCCAAGAATTGATTAAAAAAAAAAAGCTCAAAAAATAGCTTACAGTGTGTGTTGTTTCAAATCCCAGTTGGAAGCAAAGGGATGCTTTGCACCATGCCAGCGTTGTCCTTCACTCAGCATGACTTTCCTGCTGGAAGACCTTAAATCTGATCAAGGCCTGAGGGGGTTTCACCTCCCAGGGAGCCCTGAGGGGTTCAGGCCAGGCAGCATTGTCTGTGGACCACAGGGACAGGGCTGCAGGAAGGCTCTGAGGAGTGGGGCTCAGCTCTCCTCAGTGCACACACGTCTCCTGCCTGTGCCCTGGGACACTCTGCTCACTGAGGAGTGGGGTTTTGAACAAAATGGGGAAAGGACTGTCCAGGGCAGATGAGTTATGGCAGCTGGGAGAGCTTGAGCCACAAGTTCCCAGCCCCAGTCCTGCCAGTCTCCTGTGGTGTTTCTGAAAGGCTCCTCTGAAGGAGAGCAGCAGGACCAGGGCTGGTTTGAACCTAGGAGAGGAAGAGACCTGCTGGGCAGGGAGGTCAGTGACAGTGACACCAGCACTGCCAGACCTGCTGGCTCAGGCTCCACCTTCACCTGCAAGAACTGCCCAGAGGTGCCTGTGCACCCTGCCAGAGCCTCTGCTCCCAAAGGAGCACACCACAACCTCAGCTTAATCACGTGTGCTATGTCTGCAGGGTCTGGGCTGTGACTGGTACCATCCTGGTGAAGTTTGTGAGCCATCAGAAGTTTAAGACACAGCTGCATCTAATGCAGAGACCACCTAGAGCCTTTTTTGTAGATGTTCACACCTGTCTGAAACACCCAGAGCTCCTCGTGTGCTGTCTGTGCTGTTTGGGAGAAACCAAAGGACAATGACCACGATACTCCTGAGGATATGAGGAGACAGATATTATTTCCCCATTGTTTATTAACAACTTGTGCCTTCAGAAAGCTCAGCTCTGCAGCTGTAGGAGCCCACAGGAGATGCTGGGTCCCCATCAAAGGTGTGCTGACAGGGGCATTGGAGTGGTGGCCTTGGGGCCAACCAGGGGCAGGGGATGACCACTGCCCAGGGGATGTGGAAGGTGTGGGCAGTGCCAGCAGTGCAGCAGCTCCCAGAGCCTCGGAGATGGGTACAGCAGAACTGAGGTGACCTGGCTGCAGAGGTGCTTCCAGGAAAACTTTGGAATTACAGCCTGGAGAATTGTGATTTCCTGATGGGCAAGGGAGCTCCCTCCCTACATTGATTTCCTGAAATATGAGAGTGACTAAGAGTGGTGGGGGCTCTCCAGCCCCTGCCAAGCTTGCTGAGGCTCCTGGCAGTGCCTCCCTCCTGCCTCCCCGCTCCACCCTGCTGGTGCTGGGAGCTGGGGCTCCTTCACTGCCCGCCACTTGCCAGGCTGGCAGATGGGCACCGGTGGCTTCCAGGCTCGCTGAGTCCCCAGCAGCTTGCCACGCAGGTTGCTGCAGAGTGGGGATTGCCAGCCCGCTCCACAGCGTGCCAGATGGACCACGGGGCTGGCAGGGATCCCCTGCTCCGTGCTGGCTCCGTGCAGGCTCTCAGCATCCCTGGGCTCTTGCTCCCTGGGGCTCCTGGCCCAGCACTGTGACAACCTGGGAGTGTGCTCAGCACCTGCAAGCATCGGGAGCTGCAGGTGCTGCCTGGCCAGGTGTGGGGCAGCAGGAAAGCTGTGAGCTGGAGGAACCCCAAACTAAATCCCATCTCTGGCAGCACAGCACTTTGGGGTCTGCTGCTGCACCTACCAGGGTGCCAGCAGGGCAGGGACACTGGTGTCCCCTCATCCACTGTCAGGCTGGCAGGCGCTGAGTCCCCAGCAGCTTGCCACGCAGGTTGCTGCAGAGTGGGGATTGCCAGCCCGCTCCACAGCGTGCCAGATGGACCACGGGGCTGGCAGGGATCCCCTGCTCCGTGCTGGCTCCGTGCAGGCTCTCAGCATCCCTGGGCTCTTGCTCCCTGGGGCTCCTGGCCCAGCACTGTGACAACCTGGGAGTGTGCTCAGCACCTGCAAGCATCGGGAGCTGCAGGTGCTGCCTGGCCAGGTGTGGGGCAGCAGGAAAGCTGTGAGCTGGAGGAACCCCAAACTAAATCCCATCTCTGGCAGCACAGCACTTTGGGGTCTGCTGCTGCACCTACCAGGGTGCCAGCAGGGCAGGGATACTGGTGTCCCCTCATCCACTGTCAGCTCAGGCCTCCTGGGGAGTTGCTGGAAGGATCTGGGCCTTTTGGGGATGTGTGAGGAGCTGAGCAGGCAGTGCTGGCTCCTCCAGAGCTCAGGGAGGATCCCCTCGGTGCCCTGCTGAGGGTCACCCTGTCTGTGTCACTCTGCCATCCCTCCTGTGGCTCTGTGGTACAGCCAGCATGGCCTGGGGGCTGCTGGGGGGGATTCACGGGGCTTTCTCCACACTCCCCCTCGCCCCCAGCACAGTCTGCCAGGCAATTCCATCCAGGAACATAAGCGAGTTATTGAAAGCCTCGCTGGCAGAAACATCGGGATCTAATTTCAGTGTGTGAGTGAAAATATTATTCTCCAGTGTGAGGGGAGAAGTGATGAAAGAACAAGAGGCTTTTTGAGATGAGTCGGGAACACCAAGTTACACCAGGACAAAAACTGAGCAGCGATTTCCCAAACCCCAAACTTCCTGCAGAAAGGATTTGGTTGTGATTAAACCATTGTTAGGAGCTTCCCTTTGCTCCAGGGTGTGATTTCTGCTCCTGGGGAAATGCAGAGGAGTCTGGCCAAGGCTGTAGCAGGAGCTGCAGGGTAATTGCTGGTTTAGGGCTGGGTCATGCGTGGCCTCAGGCAGTCACTGGGAGCTGGCCTTGGCTGCTGGGGGTCCAGCAGGAGAGCTGAGCCCAGGCACTGCCCGGGGAGCAGCAGGAGGTGCCCCGTGCCATGGGTCTGCTGGATTGTGGTCAGGGCAGCCCCTGCAGGCTGGCAAAGCAGAGCTTGGATTAGCAGCCCCCTCAAAGCCTCCGGGGTGGGACCTGCACAGCCCCTGCCCTCATCTGCTCTGGTGCCAGCCTGACATGGCAGAGGGTGTCCTGGTTTTGACTGGGGTAGAGCTAATTTTCTTCTTGTAGCTGGTACAGTTCTGGGTTTTGGAATGAGAATAATGGTGATGAAATGATGTTTTAGCTGCTGCTGAGTGCTTCCTCTAAATCAAGGACTTCCCAGTACCCCATTCTCTGCCAGTGATGGCCAGGGGAGCTGGCCCAAACTGGCCAGAGGATATTCCACACCACAGAAATATTCCACAGTACAGAAACTGGGGGGAGTCACCTGGGGGCTCTTGGTGGAAGCTGGGCCAGGCTGGGCACTGGGTGGTGAGCAATTGGGCATCACTTGTTTCTCTCAGGTTTTATTCCTCTCTTCTCTTGTTATCTCCCTTTTCATTTTCATTAATACTGTTATTATTACTATTATTATGATGTTTTATTTCATTTCAGTTATTAACCTTTTCCTACCTTAACCCATGTGTGGTTCCTTCATTGCAGGCTGGGGTAAAATCCCATCAGAGGGACAGGAGCAGCTGTCCCACCCCAGGCAGGGAGCACAGGAGGAGCTGCTGTTTCCAGCTGCTGGTCTCTGTGAAGACCAGGACAGTGGTGGAGTGTTGGGACAATGCTGGAGGATCTGCTCCACAGGCAGGGGACAGCTGTGGCTGGCCATGGAGGTGTCACTGGCTTGTACCCTGGTGCATGGGAGCACCAGCCCAGCCTGGGAGTGTGACATGGGATCCAGGGGATGTCTACAGCATGGCAAGAACAAGGCTTAGCTCAGTGCCCCTTGCTGCTGGAGGAAGGTGATTTTTGGCAGCAGGAAAAACACAGCACTGCCTTGGCAGTGGTCAGTGCAGGGCAGTAGTGAGTGGAGGAACCCTGGGGCTGGTACCTGGCTGCCACCAGGACCATGCAAAGGCTGTACATGCATGGGTGTTCCCAAAACAAGCAGGAACAGCTGAGAAGGACTGATGTCCTGAGGATCACGGCTCTTTTCCCAACCTGAAGAGGCAAAAGTGCCCAGAGTTTGCCCAGAGCAGCTGTGGCTGGTCCTGGATTCCTGGAAGTGTCCAAGGCCAAGTTGGACAGGGCTTGGAGCACCCTGAGCTAGTGGAAGGTGTCCCTGCCCATGGCAGGGGGTGGAATTGGAAGAGCTTTGAGGTCCTTCCCAAACCAAGCCGATTTCTGATCCTGTGCCTCGGTGGCAGTGGGGGCTCATGGTGGGAAGAGCAGCCGTGCCCTCCAGCCTCGGGAGCAGCCTCGCACCGGCCCCTGCGCCTTCAGCGTGCCGTGAGGAGCCGGGTGTGCCCCCGGGTGTGCCCCCGGGTGTGCCCCGGGCCCCTCGCTGTCCCCCGGGGCTGTGGCGGCGGGGATGGAGCCAACATCCCGTTTCCGTGGCAACCGCGGGGCCCGGCCGCGGGTCCCCACCAGGGGGCAGTGCCCGCGCGCGGATCGGGGCTGCCCGGGAGGGGCCGGGACAGGGACAGGGACAGGGATGGGGACAGGGACAGGGGATGGGGACAGGGGATGGGGACAGGGGATGGGGACAGGAACAGGGGATGGGGACAGGGGACGGGTACAGGGACAGGGGATGGGCACAGGGGATGGGGACAGGGACAGGGGATGGGGACAGGGGATGGGGACAGGGGATGGGGACAGGAACAGGGGATGGGGACAGGGGACGGGTACAGGGACAGGGGATGGGCACAGGGGATGGGGACAGGAACAGGGGATAGGGACAGGGGATGGGGACAGGGGATGGAGACAGGGGATAGGGACACCAGGACAGTGGATGGGGACACTGGGACAGGGCACCGGGACAGGGGATAGGGACAGGAAACCAGGACAAGGAATTGTGACAGGGAACAGGGACAGGCACGGGGACAGGGGATGGGGACAGCGCTCTGGGACAGGGGGTGTCACTGCAGCCAGCCTGGCACATACGGACTGGTCCTAGGGCCAGGCAGCGACAGGAGGGTGTCCCTGCAGCCATCCCAGACAGGGAGACCGGGACAGGAGGTGTCCCTGCAGCCGGCCTGGGACAGAGGGACGTCCCACAGCCATCCCAGACAAGCAGACCGGCCCTACAGCCAGTCCTGCACGGACCCCGAGGTCAGCCCAGCACAGGGTGACCCAGCCCTGTGCACTCGGCAGCCTGCAGTGGGCATGGGGAGATGGGACCAGTGCCCAGGGGATGGGAGCTGTCCCTGCTCATCCTCGGGGCACCCAGAGCCATCCCCTGTGGCCACCCCACCAGGGACATGGAGCTGTGGGGGGTGACTGACCCCGGTTCAGCCAGCGGCAGACCCTGCTGGTGTCAGCCCCAGGGCTGAGTACCACCTTCACCCACCCGCTGTGCCACTGGCTCCTTGGATCTCCCTTGGGCTCTTCCTGGAGTGAGACCCACTGCTCTGAGCCCCACTGCCTCCCCTGGACCTTCCCTGGAGCTTCCTGATATCCAAGGTTATCAAACTGCTCTTTCAAGTGATACCAAAGCAGGTCAGAGTCTGGACAGAGCCACAGAATTTTTCAGTTTGGGAGAGATCTTTAAGGTTGAGATCAGCTGTTCTCCAGCACTGCCATGTCCCAGCACTAACCCAGGTTAGCTGCCACATCCAGACTTCTTAAATTCCTCCAGGGATGGGGACTCCAGCACTGCCCTGGGCAGCTGTGCCAGGGCTTGATCATCCTTTCAGTGAAGAAATTGTTTGTAATCTTCAGTCTCATCCTCACCCGGTAGAACTTGAGGCCGTTCCCTCTGCTCCTGTCCCTGTTCCCTGGAGCACAGCCCGACCCCGCCGGCTGTCCCCTCCTGTCAGGAGTTGTGCAGAGCCACAAGGTCCCCCCTGAGCCTCCTTTTCTCCAGGCTGAGCCCATTCCCACCTCCCTCAGCCTCTCCTGGGGCTCCAGCCCCTTCCCAGCTCCGTTCCCTGCCCTGGGCATGTTCCAGCCCCTTAATGTCCTTCTGCTCATGGGGAGCCCAGACTGACCCCAGGACTGGAGAGACCCCAGCAGTGCCAGCACAGGGGGATGTCACAGCCCTGGTCCTGCTGTCACACCACCTGGGCACACCTGGGCTCATGTTCACCCACTGCCAGCACCAGCAGATCTCAGAAATCAGATCTCAGATCTCTCTCACTCCAGATCCCTCTTTGCCAGGAAGCTTTGCAGCCCCCCTGCCCCAAGCCTGGAGCGCTGCTGGGGTCTCTTGGTCCCGGTGGTCACAAACAGGATGGTGCCTCAAGAGCTGCCCAGGGAGCATATCAGGCCATCCCCAGGGAGCCAGGCCATGCTGGGGAGGGGCTGATTCCTCCCGTGGAGGGACAAGACCCCTGCTCAGTTCCCTGAATGCATCTCTGGCTCCATCCTGCCTCGGCAGCGGAGCCAGCTGAACGGGTGCCAGGAGCACATCACCACCATCAGTAACATCGCTAAGACAAGCCTCTATTTGCATATTTTATAGCATTAAACATGCACTGCAGCCCACAGAACACACCACAGGGGCTTTGTGTCCCCTCAACAGCCTCTCCTCAGCCTGGTGAAGACACCAGCTGGCTCTCCCTGTGGGTGACCGTCCTTTCTCAAGGAAAACATCAACAGGATTCCCCCATCCCGGGTCCTGAAGGGAGGATGGTGATTGGCAAAGTCCCCTGCTCTCAGAAAAAGGCTGTTTTGCTCTGGCAGCAGAGTGACCAGGAGCTTTCCCTGACTTCATCCTGTGCCTTTATAGATGCTCTGCTCAAAATTTCAGCTCCATAGCTGCTTTGCCTGGCCTGGCTGCTCTTCTCCAGTCCCATCATCTCCCAGAGCCTGGGCCTTACTGGGATGGCTGCAGGACTGGGGTGTGGAGAGAAGCTGGGGGGTCTCTGCAGCACCTGGTGGCCTTTGGTAGAGGGAACCTGCATGGACATCCCCTTCCTGCATGGGGGGAGTGAGGGGATTGGTGATTTAACCAGATCTTGGGTGGGTTTGAAAGAGTCAGAGGGAAAGTGTGTGTGGATTTCAGCCCTCATTTGGATGCAGCTCAGTGCCACAGCATTCCCAGGCTGAGAAGGAGTTTTCCCCGTTCTCTTGCATGGCTCCGTAGCCTCAGGCACACAAGCACAACTAGAAACATCTGTCCTTCTTTCATGCAATCAGTTTCAATCACTAATAATTATCTCTCCTCTTCCCTTTTCCTCCTCTGCTGGCTGCTGTCCTAGTGCAGCATGGCACTACTGGAGACCAGGTACCCACCTGCTCCGTGCCAGGGCTCGTGGGGCACGGGCACACCAAGCTCTGCTGCTTTTGCTGGCCAGGTCTGGCCAGGGCTTAGCCTTGCTTGCTAAAAAAACCCCAAATTTTTACCCTCTAAAACCCTGGTTTTACCCCCAAAAAACCCCATTTTTATGCCCCAACCCCCCCATTTTTACCACCAAAACCCCAAACCATGCATCCCTGGGGATTTTGTTGAAAAACCCAGTCCTTGGGCACAGGTGATGGGAGCATCTCAGCCCACCTTGCTGGATAAAAGCAGTTTCCTGTGAGTACAGACTGACAAGGCAAAGACACTGAGGTTCCTTACCCTTTTACAAAAAGATTCCTGGGCAGTCTCCTGGGTTTTGGGTGCCTGCACCCCTTGGAGCCCTCATTTTTCTTCTCCCTCTAAAGCAGGCAGTAAAGTGAGGATGGTTTATGGACACTGCAAGAAAACACAACTCCCAAACCACATTGTTCTTGTGGCAGGAGGGTTTGGGATGAGCACTCAGCTGGAGGTATCACCTCAGTGCAGGTATCACCCTTTTGCTTGTGGCAGATTTTGGTGTCAGCTGTGTGGGGGAAGCTCTGCAGCCTCAGCCTGGGAGCTGGGGGTCAGGTTAGAGCTGGATTTACAGTCAGTTTATCAAGTTAGCTCTGGGCTTGTTTTAAACATTGGCAAATGGTGAGCTCCTGGCTCCGAGTACCTGTGAAGATGAGACATATATATATTTACACATCTGTTATTAACCTAAAAATATAACCAAGTGGCAGATCACCTGTCTTGGTTTTCCACAGAAATGCAGGGCTTGGAGTCCTTGCAGAGAATAGAAAAGGGCTGATCCACCCTGCAGGTTGCCAGAGCTGCCTCATGCCCAGCTGTTGGTGCCAGTGCACCACGGAATGACCCCGTGGGATGGGCAGTGAGGGGAGACACCCTGAGGGTGCCCAGTCCTTGTGTGGATACACAGCACTGACCACAGCTCAGCTCTGCCCCCAGAGCAGGACAGGCAGGGTGGGTGTCCTGTCAGGGAACCTTCCAGAGCAGGTTGCCCTGCTGTGGACAGGGATTTCCCTCACATCCAACCCAAACCTGCCCTGGCCCAGCCTGAGGCCGTTCCCTCTCCTCCTGTCCCTGTTCCCTGGAGCACAGCCCGACCCCCCCGGCTGTCCCCTCCTGTCAGGAGTTGTGCAGAGCCACAAGGTCCCCCCTGAGCCTCCTTTTCTCCAGGCTGAGCCCCTTCCCAGCTCCCTCAGCCTCTCCTGGGGATCCAGAGACTTCTCAGCTCTGTTCCCTGCCCTGGACTCACTCCAGCCCCTCCATGTCCTTCTTATCAAGAGGGGCCCAAAACTGACCCCAGGGTTAGAAGTGCCCCAGCACAGGGGACAGTCCCTGCCCTGGTCCTGCTGTCACACCATGGCTGCTGCAGGACAGATGCCACTGGCCTCCCTTATCTGGGGAGGAGTTTTGTGGAGAACAACGAGACTTGAAGAGGAGTAAGTGCTTTCCTAAGTGACTGTGCACTGCATTGGTGATTAAACCAGCACATCCTGCCCCTGACAGCCTTGGCCTGGTGGGGAGAAGCTCCCCAGGTGCTGTGAGCTCTGTGGGGGCACTGGTACCTGGGCACTGAGCTCAGGGACTGCTGCTCCTCCAGCACCAGGCTGTGGTGTGTGCCCTGTGCTCCCATCAGCTCACACACATCACCAGGATCGCTGCACTTGTGGCACCAACTGGGGAGCCTGCTTTGTCAGCTGGAAACTCAGCAGACCATGAACTGCAGAGGGGGCTGGACGTGAAAGCTGTGCAGGGACCTCGGGGTTGTTCACATGCTGTAGGTTTTTATAGCTGGGATTTTGCACTGGCATCCTGAGGGAAGGCCCTGACTCACCCAGCATCCCTGCCCACCCCGCCAGGATGGGCTGCTGGCCCTGCTGCTGCCGTGGGGCCAGTGAGCATCGATGCACTGGGTGTCCCTCAGCTCTTCAAACACCTTCAGGGCACAGCAGCCTTCAGGAGAACAATGGAGGGATCTACTGAACCCTCAGAGCAAGGTTCTCTTCAAACCTTCTCCAAACTCATCCTTGCCCCCTGTAAGAGCCCTCGTGCCACGCAGCCTCTCCTGCTCAGAGCCAAGCTGTGCCACACTGGGTTCATTCCCCCATCAGCACCCGGCGTGGTGCGTGCAGTGGGAGCCAGCCTCGTGGAGAGCAAAAGGCACCCGTGACGTTCCAGTGGCCTGTTCCATCTTACACACTGTCCTGGCCCTCTCAGAGACCCTGCCTTGCCCTGGGCATGGTGGTGCCTCTCCACTGGGCTAAAATATCTCTGATTTTAGGACACCACCATAAGATGAATCCCATCCCAACGCACACGCTGAGAATGTCCAGATGGAGAATTAGCGTAGAATATCAGATGCTCCTCACGTCTTTCCAGAGAAACCTTTGAGTCATTTGCTCTGAGGCTGTGTGGGTGGGTGGGTATTTGTGCTTGTGCACGTGGGCTTGCACCTGGCTATTTGCTCAGACAGATCCCTCCTGTGCCCATGAGAGCCCCCTGGGCAGACCCTGAGCTGTGCCCTGCACACTGGGGAAGCTGGCAGTGCCCTCTTGGAGCCCCCCTTGCAGACCCTGAGCTGTGCCCTGCACACTGGGCTGGCAGTGCCCTCAGGGAGAGGTTTTGGGGCCCCCTGGGCAGACCCTGAGCTGTGCCCTGCACACTGGGGAAGCTGGCAGTGCCCTCAGGAGGGGTTTTGGAGCCCCCCGTGCCAAGGGATCTCCTGCAGGCAGCAGCAGGCGAGGGGAGGCTCTGGCATGGCCACCACGGCTCGGTGCTCTCCGAGCAGCGCTGGCTGAGCAGAGCAGGCTGGCAGAGACAAGATAACATGCCATGGGGAGCAAAGCTGCTTGGATCACCTCTAAAATGCCTTATGCCATCAGACACTTATCACCTCCAATCCCCAGCTTGTCCCAGGTCACGTACCACAACCGCTCTATTACTAATATCATTAAGATCCCTTTGCTGGCTTCTAAATAATAAGCATAGGCGGGGACACTGTGATTAATGGAGGGCTGATGGATGAAACCCCCTGTCACCATTTAATACCTGTAACAATAGATTCATTAACTAGGATTAGTTTCAGACATAAGCTTTCTATACCCATGGCTATTACTCACTCAGTTCATTAACAGGACAGCATTAGTTCTGGTACCTTTGAGCTGCAACACATCCTGCATACAAATGATGCCCGGTGCCGTAACTTTCAGGAAATCCAAAGACTGTTTATAAAAAACTGGAATCTCTTAATTCCAACCTGTCAGCCAAGGCATTTCTGCTCTCATTTTCTGCACGCTTCATTTCTGAAGGTGAAGGATGGAGGTGATGCCAGAACACAGCTCCCCACTGCCCCAGATCCTGCCCTCAGCAGAGGCCAGGGGTTGTCCAGGGCCACTTATGGGGTGAGCTCTGTGCCACCAGGCTCATCATGGCACAGCACTGTCATTTCCCAGGAATTAGCTCCAGAGAGTTTGACACAGTGGTTATTTCCCTGTGCCACCAAATGTGCTTCAAGGGACAGGCTGGCCAGCTGGCAGTGGGCTGCTGCGTCCTCAGGATTTGTCCCCACGCACGCAGCATCCTCCCAGGTTTGGCCAATCTGTGTGAAGAGGAAAACACTTTTATTTCCTGTCTGCTGTGTTTGTAAGCTTATTTCTGTCCGTGGCCCCTGGAGATGGGTGGTTGGACACTGCTGGGTGGGGATGTGACAGATGCAGGTGCTGGTGGATCTCAGGTGTCGGGAGAAATGTGTGACCAGGTGTCTGCAAAGGTAAGGGGGGAGGTCAAAATGGGGGAGTGTTTGCTGTCCCCATGGATTGTCCCACAGAGAAATGCTCCAGCTGTAGTTGCCAGATGTTTGCTTAGCTCAGGATTTTGCCGTGGTGGAGCAGGGGATGAACAGGACTTCTTGTCTCATCTTGCTTGGCAAGAGAGCAGAGCCACAGGGATCCATGCCTGGTTTCATTTTCCAGAGGGTCTCCCTGCCTCCTGCTGTTGGGATCCCAGGGACAGTGCTCAAGAGGGGGATGATTTCTGCCCTGCTCTTCAGTGGGTGGTAGCACAGGTTGGGTGGGACATCCTGTAAGTCCCTGTGCCCTGAGTGGTCGCAGTGTTGGGATGGACTTACTGTGGAGTGGCAAATAAATATTTTCCAGTATGTCCAGATGAGTCCAAGGCAGGGAAAATAAAGGCCTGCACTTCTCAGGGAGCAAGGACACAGCACCAGCTGCTCCCTCCTAATGAAGAGCAGCAGGAGATCCCATTGCTTGGGCTCTGGTGGCTCAGGTTCAAAACCTGGCAAATCAACCTGTTGAACATCACAGACTTGGTGTGTGATGGTCAAGGCATGGAGACAGGGAAGGAACCTCTCCCATCCTACCCCAGCAGTGCCCAACACACACACACACTCCATGGAATGAGCTGAACCCTTATTTTTGAGGCTTTGCATGAAAAATTCTCAGCCTCAAGTCCTACCTGGCTCAAACACACGAGATCACATGAGGACTGGCTGCTGTCATGATATTCCCCTTATTGGAAAAGCCATGGAAAAATGTGAGTGTATCCAAAAATAATTGAGAGTTGAAGTCAATCTGCAGGATTTTTGTCTACTGTGGGAAGTGCCTTCTCAGTTTATCGTAATAAGTGTGATAAATTCATTGTTACAGAAAATGCACAATATGTTTGGCCCAAAAAGCAAAATAAGGCTTTGGAGGATGCAAAAGGAAAGCTGAGTTCTTGCATTTTGATACATTTAAATCTCAGCCTCCTCCCCATTAATATGCAGTGACAAGCCGGGGGGTAGGAGCTGCGATTCTGCACATATGGAAGGATAGGAAAGATAACTCATTTCCTCCAGGAGCAGAAACAAGGGCTGGAAGAAATCACTTTGGGGTTGAGAGAGAGGAACTGGGGCAGGAGAGGGAAGGAGAAGAGTGAAGTTACATTTCATAGATAACGACGTAGATGGCATGAACAAAAAGCGAGCCCTGGCAGGAGCGTGCAGGGACATCCCCTGGAGCAGCCAGCTGTGGGAAGTGCTCCTGGTCCACCTGTGAGTGACAGGGAGTGTTCAGACCCTGGACAATGCCTTCATTTTAATGCCACGTGCTGATATCCCAGCTTGGGCACAACAGCCAGGCAAGCCCCACGTCCCTGGTCTGAACCTGCTGTGAGCTTTCAGCACGGCTCACTGATGCTCCTGCTCCCTCTGGCTCGGGGTAAATGAGCCCCTGCTCCATCTCATGTGAGGCAACTCCTCAGATCAGCAAAGGATTTTTCTGTATGGAATGTTTCAATAAAAATGGAGAGGAAGGATGGGAAAGGATGGAGGGAAATACATTTTTTTTTCACTGCAGATTTCAGCTTTTAATCAAAACCCAGGAACAGCCTTCGACAATTTTGGCTCCTTCTGATGAAAGACTTTTAATGAAAACTGAAACTATCCATAGGGAATAGGAGCTTAAAAAAGTAAACAATGAAGTCAATCAACCGTCCAACCAAACATGAGCCACAAACAAATTTAATAAAGCAGAGGGAAGAGTGGTGTTAGAGCTATGGGGAGGGTGTTGGGATCCAGGGCCAGTGGAGAGAAGCGTGGCTGAGCCGTGGTCAGCAGGTTTGGGATTGCACTGCGGGATGTGGAGGCTCCCTGGGGCTGAAGGGTTTGCTCAGATCCCACCAGCATCCCCCCCGTGTGGCACTGGGGGACACTGTGGGGCACAGCTCAGGGACAGGGGCTCTGCTGGGGCACGGTGGCTGCAGGGCAGCAGTGTGGGATGCCTGCTCACCCTGCCCCCTGCACCCCTGCAGGATGCACAGGGAGTTTCCCATCACCCCTGGTGCACACACAGCCCTGCACGTCCACATGCACTGGAGATGGGTGAAGCTCAGATGGCTTCACCACTGAAGGGCTGGATGGCACAGCCAGTGAGTGGAGGTCACCATCCCCTTGGAGAACAGGGATAGAATCATGGAATCACAGAGTTGTTATGGTTGGAAAGATCTCTAAGATCTTTGAGCCCAGGCCACCACTGACCCATGTCCCTTAGTGCCACATCCATATGGCTTTTAAAAACTTCCAGATGACTCCACCAGATCCATGGGCACCCTGTTCCAAGCCTGATCACCTTTTCACTGAAGAAATTTTCCCAGTATCCACCCTGAGCCTTCCTGGCCCAGCCTGAGGCTGTTCCCTCTCCTCCTGTCCCTGTTCCCTGGAGCACAGCCCGACCCCCCGGCTGTCCCCTCCTGTCAGGAGTTGTGCAGAGCCACAAGGTCCCCCCTGATCCTCCCTCTTTTCTCCAGGCTGAGCCCCTTCCCAGCTCCCTCAGCCTCTCCTGGGGCTCCAGCCCCTTCCCAGCTTTTCTGGACTCATTCCAGCCCCTCAAGGTCCTTCTTGAGATCCAAAACTGACCCAACACTGGGGGTGCCCTAGCAGTGCCAGCACAGAGGGATGGTCACTGCCCTGGTCCTGCTGTCACACCATTGGCCACCTTGGCCACCTGGGCACATCTGGGCCCATGTTCACCCACAGCCAACAAGCACCTGCAGATCTTTTCCCACTGAGCAGCTTTCCAGCCTCTCTGCCCCGAGTCCAGAGCAGTGCCTGGGGCTCTTGTGGCCCGGGTTCAGAACCTGGCACATCAGCCTGTTGAACATCACAGACTTGGCCCATCAAGGCACGGAGACAAGGGAGGAACCTCTCCCATCCTACCCCAGCAGTGTCCAACACGCACACTCCATGGAATGAGCTGAACCCTTATTTTTGAGGCTTTGCATGAAAAATTCTCAGTCTCAAGTCCTGCCTGGCTCAAACACAGGTTCAGTTGGAAACGACAGAGGAAGAAAAGCCCTGACCCTGGTCCCAGTCCAAGAAGAGCTGAGGCAAGTCAGAAAGCAGGTCCCACCCCGGTAAGTGGCAGGTACCCTGTGTTTATGGTAATAACAATAATTTACCCTTCACTATCACCTTCCAGCTGAAGAGCATAAAGCCCTTTGCAGGCATTAATTATCATTAGCCTAATGACATGGTTGATGAAACGGAGGCTGTGAAAGCTGGAGTGATCCACCCAAGGTCCCCAGGCCCCTGCGGTGGCAGAGCCAGGAGTTACGGGCAGGCAGGGGTGCAGGGCAGGCTCTGGGCTCAGGGTGGGCACAGGGAGCTCTGCCTTGTCCTGGGGCAGTTGGAGGTCAGCTGGATGGCTCTGTGTGTCCCACATTCCGGGACAGCCCTGCTGGCTGGCAGTGCTGCAGGGCGGTGCAGTGGGTGGCTGCAGGCAGGGCAGGCAGGGCAGTGTGCGCTGCTCCCTGGGCTGGAGGAGCCCCACAGTGTTGGGGTCACAGTGCTGGGACCCTGCTGGCTGTGCCCAGGGCTGGCCACAACGACAGCACAGCCAGCTGAGCAGCTGGGGAGCTTTTCCTGGGCACTGCAGAGGTGTGGGCAGAGCTGCTGGAGCCTCCCCGGCTGCAGAGGAAGCAGGGCTGGGGCAGAGCATCCACCCTGGGATGCAGAGCCCAGCTGGGCAGCCAGGGCTGGGGCACAGGAGCCTGTTAACACCGTGCAGAAATTTTCTTTGAAGGTGTGGAATGATTTATGGGTTATTACTGGCTGTGACAGGGTCAGCTGCCAGGCCTGGGTGATTTGGGGTTGGGGGGTCCGGGAGGATAATGGGGACAAATTGGAGCCCGAAGGAATGTGCGCCGGCGGAGCGGGAGGAGGCGGGGGGCAGGGGAGGTGCCGCCTTCTCCTCCATTCCCAGACACAACCTGCTCTCATTATCCGGAGCCACCACAGGCGCTAACGCACACAAATATATTCTAATTTATTAGAGCTGGCAAAGATCTCTGTGCAGAGAGCGAACGTTTTATTTTTGAGGCTCAGTGGTTCAAGTGTTTGAAAGGGCAGCATTCTCTGTGCCTCCAATGTGGGGCTAATGATAATCTAAATTAGTTATTGGAAATAATTACCAAGGCTTTATTGTGCCAAACATAGCAGAGCCCTGGAGAGCAGTCGCGCTCAGACACGGCCATGCAGCTAAAAGCTTTGATGCTTCATTAATATTCAAGGGGAGTCTTTGGCTGTTTTCCCTCCTCCCCTCGCGCTGCCGCAGCTCTCTGAATGAACCCGAGGCCTCCGGTGACACCAGCGAGGGGCCTGCCGATTGAAATTAGCCCTGGTACCATATCAAAGTTCACTGCTCTCCTAATCTCCAATGGAAAAGGTGGCTTTGGGAAGACGCTATCGCTCGGCGCGGCGGCGAGCGCTCGGTGCCGAGACAGCTTCTCCTGGCTCCAGGCGCCTGGTTCCAGGCTGAGATAATGCTGGAGAGGAGCATCTCCAAGGTTGTCCTACACAGCTGGGTTTTATGATATAATGGACCAAACCGGCTGCATAATTAATCAGCCTATATTTTTTCCCCCTAGTAAATCTTCCTGTGATGGGCAAACAGAAGCCCTGGAGCTGTGTTTGCCTGCCAGATCCGTGGCGGTGCATGTGTGTCTTTTTCTTTCCCTTCTCCCCATCTCTCTTTTGGAATAAGTGCTGTGATTTGAAAGTGACTCCAGCCCTACTCATGAGGACAGGGAGCTCTCAGGGCTGCTGTTATTTTTCGCCTGCGAAGCAGCTGCGCTCTCCCTTCCAAAAACCTTTGGGCTCCGAGCAGGACGGCAGGATGTATTTTTGGATGCGGGCTTGGCCTGGCAGGGCTCCAGGGAGAATTTCCTCTCCTTGCTCGGGATTCTGCTCTAATCAACCATTCAGTTCCGGCGCCTGCGGGCAGGGCTGGGAGCAGAGGTACCGTCCATCTCGGAGATGATCTCCATGCTCAGCACATCCCCGCAGAGCCCTGCGGGCTCGACCTGCCGCCAGCAGGAGCAGTGGCAGGATTCCTCTGCGAGCCTTGGGTGGAAAGAGCAAATCCTTCTGGCTGGCAAGACAGGGGACAGCTGCTGCGCCTGTTTTCCAGGCAAGCAGCACAGCAAATTGGGACAATCCAGGAATTTCACCCCCCTTTTATAATCCAGATTGTGCAATGGCTAAAAACACCACAAGCCCCGTACATTTTTGAGCAAATCTGCCGCGCTCCAAGGCTTTTGTGCCACGCCGGGGTGCAGGGTAGGGATGGCCCTGGAGGCTGCCCCGGGTCCGTGGGGGCGGTGGGCACGAGAGGAGCTCCGGTGGCACGGCAGGATGCGGGTGTGGTGAGTCATTCCTGCTTCCATCCCACGCCGTCTCGGTGGGTGAGTTATGGGACTTCTCCTCTGCTGAGCAGGCACAAATCATCGGGGCCTGTCAGGAGTCAGGATGAAGTGGGCTGGCTGGAGAGTCCACACTAGTCCTTTAACAAGATTGATGCTTTGCCGCTTCCCAGGTCTGAGTTCAAGAATCTATATTTTATTCCTTCCCTCCTCTCCCTTCTCCCTGCCCCATTCGCAGCGGCAGAAACGCACTCTTATAATTCCTGGTCAGGTTTGTGTGTGTGAGGTGGTAATGTGTCTCCCTGGGAAGAAAAAAAATTGTTTCTAGGAAAGATTTATGTGGAATGAATTATTTAACCTCACACTCCTGGCTACCCCCATGCCTGCCCAGACTGCAGGACCAGGGAGCCTTGTCTAGGGAAGCCCAGGCTGGGATGTGCCAGTGACTGGTGGGGCTCAGGGGTCAGAGGGGACCCAGCTGGGCAGAGACCAAAGCCCCAGAGCTCTCAGACCAAAGGGTCTGAGAGCTGCAGGTGCCCCCTCTGGGAGGAGAGGGGGCCCAGCTGTGGCCATCGCTGCCTGCCCGTCCTCCAAAGCTCCAAAAGCAGGGAGAAAACCAGATGTGAACAGCTGGTAAAACATCTGGAGTGGCCTTCTGCCAAGGCAGGACGTCACTGCCCCACCAGGGCAGGACACACTGTGGAGCTCAACCAGCATGACCCTGCTCTTGGCAGAACCCCAAAGCCATGAACACCCCACCACTTGGAGCTGCCTTGCAGGACTTTGCCAAACCCACAGGAGCCGTGGGGCAGCCCAGGGAGGTGCTGGGCTGGGCTGGCAGAGGGACTGGGACAGGCAGGGCTGCTGTGGGAGCACTGGACTGGGTGTTACTGGTGGCTGGTGCCTGACAGGGTCAGCAGCACAAACCCAGCCCAGGGCTTTGCAGACCCGGGGCAAACCGAAAGGGAAAAAACATGTTTGTTAGATATTTTTCTCTTGCAAATTATGATTTCTGCAGGAAGTGCCTGTCTGCAGAGAATTTCCAGAAAGAGAAAAAACACACACACACACAGAATGAGTTTGTGCAAATTGAAAACAAAAAGCTGCCAGACGTTCCCTGCTCCTCGCTGCCCGCCCCCTCGAAGAAATATTGGCAGAAGATGGGGAAGGGAAGCCAGAAAACTTTTGAAGAAAAATATTAATGAAAACCAAACCCTTTCTGCTTCTTGTTTAATTTCCAAAGGGAAGATGAAGGGCTCCCTGCCCTGCCCTCTGGACTCATTGCTGACCCCAGAGTGAGGACAGGAGTGCTGCTGGTCCAGCCTTGCTGCTGCTTGTGGAAGCGCCAGCCCAGAGCCCTGGACCTGGGCACATCTGGCTCCACAGAGCCCTCTGCCTTGGGACTGGGGTCCTGGAGCAGCTTCTGATCCTTGAAAGCTTTTGGGAATGGCTGCTGTCTGGGGAACTGGATGATGTCTTGGGCTGGAGAGGAGCCCCAGGGTGGTCTGCTCGAGGGAAACCCCCAAAAGGAGTCCCAGGTGTTGGTCTGTCTGGGGACATGGTGAGCAGCCTGGGGACTGAGCCACTGCCAGGGTGTCCCATGGCTGCACAGCAGCAGCAGCAGGAGAGGTGGGAAGAATTTTCTTTCCAGCCACAAGCTGAGAGGACAGGGAGGAGGTCAGACATGAACATGGCAGGAGGATTTGATGGGATAATGGAGCTCACAATGTTTTGCTTCTGCAAGATGCTGAAGGACCCAACACCTGCTCTTTCTCTGTACCCCAGGGCTGCCACCCCAACTCAGCAACGTGACAGAGGGGAGGCCACCCTGACTGCCAGCATCAGCTCCCAAAATCCTGACTTTGGGCACGATGTCACCTCCAGGACTGCCAGCCTGGTGAGAGGGATGGGGACAGGAGGGAATGGCAGTGGGAGCTGCTGGCACTGGTGCCCGTGGTGTTGGAGCAGGACCTTGCACAGGTCACAGGGCAGGGGGGCCCAGTGAGGTCCTGCAGTGCAGGAGGGCATGGGGGCATCCTGGCATCCCCCCATGGCACTGCTGGGGCAGCTGGAGTGCACAGGGGCTGTACCCTGGCTGCTGCTGGGTTTGTCTGGAGTGTCCTGGGAGGATGAGTCAGGTGGGATGCTTGTGATGAATACAGTGGTTGGACATGAGGAGCTTAAAGGTCTTTTCCACCCTAAAGAATTCTGTGGCTCTGTGGTTCTGTGGGTTCACCAGGTGTCTCTTCCCCTCACTGTCCCTGGAATTCAGCTGCTCTGGCTGGGCTTATCCTGGGATCCCACCCAAGGAACTGAGGTGGGACCCCCACACACTGACCACCCCAGAGCCCCAGGAAACACCAGGAACCCTCTGCAAGTGCTGCTTTGTGGTGCCAGCCCCACGGGCTCAGCCCCCAGAGCTCCCTGAGCTGCACAATCCAGGAGGATTCCACCCCACGACACATGCGCCATGTGCAGTCCTGCCTGTGCCTTGTGCATCCACAACAATGCTCAAAGACTCCCACAATAATGCCTCCAGCTTTCAGTTAAAACTAATTTTAACCGGTGAACACCTGCCAAATTGATTTTACGGGTTTGACACCGGTAAATCACTTGAAATTTCAAGCCTCCACAAAATTTGCATTCTGCTATTTTCATATCTCTTGGAAATTCTCAACTTTGGCTGGTTTCACTGTGGAACTTCTTTACGAAGCAGCCCAGGGGCCAGGAGGCAAGAGGCAGGAAAATGGCAACATGAGTCACTGCTGGGACACACAGAAAGGTTTGTGCTGCACTTTTGGGATTGATGTCTGGGTCTGGATGATGCTGAGTTTGAGATATTGCTTTGCCTATAGGTGAACAAATGCTGCATCTGATGGAATCTGGCTTGTGGATGGGGTTCCTTGTGGTTATCTCCCAGAATAAATGACTCTCCTGTGTGACTGGGTGGCTCAGGAGGGCAGCCCTGTCTGTAATGAGCTCAGAGCCTGCATTTCACGTGTTCTGTTTTGCTCCAGGGATAAATGAAATCAGATAAAATCCACAAGTGAGTGTGATTGTCCTGACTGACAAAACCATCTCACGATGGTGGCTTCTGTGGAGATAGAATCACAGACTCCCAGAATGGTTTAAACACCATCCAGTGCCACCCCTGCCATGGGCAGGGATACCTTTCATCACCCCCAGCCCCATCCAGCCTGGCCTTGGGCACTGCCAGGGATCCAGGGGGCAGCCACAGCTGCTCTGGGCACCCTGGGCCAGGGCCTGCCCACCCTCACAGGGAACAATTCCTTCCCAAAATCCCATCCATCCCTGCCCTCAGCAGTGGAAAGCCATTCCTCATTGTCCTGTCAGTTACATGCTCTCACAAAAACTCTCTTCCCATTTTTGTTATTGACCTTTTCAGGTGCTGGAAGGTCACAGCTGGGTCACCCCAAAACCTTTTGGTTACAGGGCTGGAATATCACTGGGGTTTTGGTGAATAGCTCAATGGACTGGGCCAGAAGAACAGCCACAAACCCAGGTTTTATTCCTTCTGACTGCTGTGTTAAGTAGCTAATGGTGCTTGTGAGCAGAGCTGCTCTTGCTGCTGTTGTATAACAAGGACATAAGAAAAGGAAAATCAAAGCATCTTTAAGGTGTTCCTGGAAATAACAATGCCACTAGAGGAGGATTTTATCTCTGAGCTTTTTAATGGAATGGATATCTCATACTCCACCTCCAGCTGTTGTGTGGCTGAACACGTCCAGCAGTTCCTTTCTTTTCTAAGTGGGATGCTCATGGCGAAGGGTCAGAGTGGTGCAGCCTTTGCCACATTGTCACACGGGCTGGCTCCCCTCTCCCTCACAGCCACCAGGAAAGGAAAAACAAAGATGAGGCTGAGAGCAGCTAGGAAAGCATTCCCTATTCTGATCCCAGAGCCGCCCCACTTCGTCACCTGCAGGGGAACTGGGGCTGTGCCAGAGAGCTCGAGGAGAAACTCAAAAGTGGAGAAACAGCGAGACAGTGTGGAGGGGTGAAGTGGGAAATACAGAACAGTGCTGGAAAGGAGAAAGGAGGAACCATAAAGAAGCTAAAGAGCTGCTCTGTAAAGAGACCTGAACAAGGATTGACACCCTCAGAAATCTCCATAGAAACCCAGGGGCAAAGGAGGAGGAACACAGAAGGACAGGAAATGGAGCAGAGACCTTGGTTTGGTGGCCCAAAGCCCAGGGAGGAGAAACAGAGGGTTGGATGTAAAAGAGCAGACACAGCTGGTCCTAAAGGAGGAAGGACAGAGACAAGAGTGTTAACCAGGAACCAGAGGGGCAGGTAAAAGGGGACAGGCAGAGCAGGACAGAGCAGGCGAGGAGGGGCAAGTGCTGGGCAGGTTCCTGCTGTCCACACCAAGTGTGTCTAGGCCAGGGTGGGGAAATGAGCAGAGAGAAGAGACACCTGGGTGGCCTTCAGAGGAATTCTGTCATTTTTGGTGAAGGGCAAGGAGTGAGCACTGTGGAGGTGGGGGAGATGATCTGAGTGTAGGAAGAGGAAGTCACTGGAAAGGATAAGTGTACAAACAGTTGTTCTTAAATGTGTGGTTTCCCTTGTGAACTTTGGGTATGAGTCTTCTGGGGCTGAAGGTGACACAACTGGCAAGGGTCTTTATGACAAGAGGAGTCTGGGGTGAGTGTGGGAGGATGGAGGGCACTGCCCAAGCTCTTGGTGCTGCCATTGGTGAGGAGGCACTTCAGGAATTGGGGAGTGACAGTGTGGAAATGAAAGTGACCCTGGCTGAGTGAGCAGAAAGATCCAAGAGTTCAATGCACTGAGATTGGGAGGAACCAGCTCTCCTCTGCCTTAGAGTCCTGGAAGAATTGGTTCATGAATCACAGAATGCTGGAATGGTTTTGATTAGAAGGGACCTTAACTCTCATCTTGTTGCACCCTGCCATGGCAGGGACACCTCCCACTGTCCCAGGTGCTCCCAGCCCCAGTGTCCAGCCTGGCCTTGGGCACTGCCAGGGATCCAGGGGCAGCCACAGCTGCTCTGGCAATTCCAGCCCAGCCCCTCCCCAGCCTGCCAGGGAACAATTCCCAATTGCCAAGATCCCATCCAGCCCTGCCCTCTGGCAGTGGGAGCCATTCCCTGTGTCCTGTCCCTCCATCCTTGTCCCCAGTCCCTCTGCAGCTCTCCTGGAGCCCCTTCAGGCCCTGCAAGGGCTCTGAGCTCTCCCTGGAGCCTTCTCCTCTCCAGGGGAGCACCCCCAGCTCTCCCAGCCTGGCTCCAGAGGGGCTCCAGCCCTGGGTCAGTGTATCTGCCTCCTCTGGACTTACAGAAGTAGCACAGCCATGAGGTTGGAGGCAGTTCTTGTGAAAGAGCAGAACTGAAGCAAGAAGTCAGTCCAAGGCACGGCACCACCACCCTATAAACGCAGGGTAAATAGTCTGGCCTGAGTAATACATGAGTTTTTTTAGCTTATATTATATTGGACAACAGCTGAAGCCAGTGAGATGTATGGAAATATAAAATACAGCATGGGTTCTCCAAAGGCAGCTGGTCAGGGGCTGAGCAATCCGTGGGTTTCTGCACGATGTTGTGTCTGTCTGCATTTGAGCAAGGATTGGATAAAGCACCCATGGGAAATTATTAGCTAACCCAGAGAAGATGGGATCACAGAATTAAAGTGGATAAAGAACTTGTGAAGGGTGAGTCTGCAGTGGATAATATTAAGAGGAGGTTATCAGGAGGGAGGCAGATAAGCAGTGATGTTCCCTGTGGATGGGTCTCAGGGCTGTCTCCCAGCCTTTCCTTTCTTGGCCTTGGCTGCACCCTGCCTGGAATCCACATCCATGGGGAGGCTGACCATGTCAGCAGGAGCAGGGCGACCAAGAAAGGAAGAGCAGAGAGCAGAGAGGAATGGGAGAGCTCCTACCTTGCCAAAAACCGACGTCAGGCAGCCCTTGCAGCCAGCAGGGGGACGGCACCTCCTCGGCTGAGAGCACAGATAAGACCAGGCAGAAACAGTTCAAGTATTTCTGTCCCCATGCCAGGAACATGAGCAATTAAATGGAAGAATTAGAAGGCTTCATCCAGGAGGAATGAGTAATCCTGGGAACTGTGGATATGGGAGAACTTATCTTCCAGAGCTTAGATGGGAGAACAAGTGTTACAGATACTCCTGATCACAGTCAGATTGTTCTACCAGACAGAGGCAGGGGAGGTGAGTTCAGAGTTTGTCTTGTTGAAGAGCTGGAGAAGGGAATTCGGTGCTGATGGCAAGCTGAGCCTGGACTGCTGTGACCTGGTCTGGTTGCTGTGGAATGGGCTGGGCTGGACATGAGCTGGGCTCTACCCAAGGCTTGGGTGTTGTCCTGCAGGCTTTGAGAGCCAAGGCAGAGCAGATGATGGTCAGGGGAGCTCAGAGAGTGAGCACAGACATACAGACACGTGGTGAGCGCTGCCTGGGCCGCATCCCTGCGGGAGGAACGGGCTGCAGGGAAGGGCTGCAGGGCCCCACCACGGACAGGCACAGCTGGCAGGAAAGGGCAAGGCTGGGAGGGGAGGAAAGGTGGGACACGAGCAGGGTGGGCTGCTGAAAGGCAAACCTAGAGGCAGGAGATCTCTGCTTTCTGTGGGCCAGAGAGACAGGCAGGGGCTGCGGGGTGGCACCAGGAATGTTTAGTCCTGCTGCACAGTGAGATGGCCAAGGCTGGAGGGGCCACTCCTGCTCTGGCAGGGCAGGTTCCAGGTTAAGATGTGACAGACACCTGGGCTTTGCTTTCCTCCTCCTGGTCCCTCTGCTCTGCTGTAGCCCCCAGACTTTCTGGATGTGTTAGAGCTGAGCTCTGGGAGCTGAGGGGATGAACAAAGGGCTAAGCTGGCTCTCATCTCTGCTCTCCAGTTGCTTGCCAAGGTTGTGAACTGGAAAGGATGAGAGGAAATGGCCTCAAATTGCACCAGGGGAGGTTTAGATTAGATAGTAGGAAAAATTTCTTCACTGAAAAGGTGGTTAGGTATTGCAACAGGCTGCCCAAGTAAGTGATGGAATAATGATCCCTGGAAATATTCAAAAGCCATGTGGATGTGGCACCTGGGACATGGGTTAGTGGTGGATGCAGTGGTGCTGGGTGATCAGTTAGACTCAACAATCTCAGAGGTTTTTTCCAACCTTAATGATGATTTCATGGTTCTCTGACTCAGCAGCCCCCCTGTTCCCTCAGACCAGCCCTGCTGCACCTCCAGGACTGCACCGCTCTGTTGAGGCCATGGCTGCAGAGGCTGGCACATTTCCTGGCACATTTCCTGGCCCATTTCCTGGCACATTTCCCAGGAGCTGTGCCCCAGCCCCTCTGCCCTGAGCCAGGCCAGCTCTGCAGCACCTGCAGCAGCCCCAGAAGGGCTGGAGAGCACAGGCTGCATGTCCAAAGCCATTAGTGCTTGGCTCCCTGCTCCCAGGCAAATGAGCCACTTAACCTGATCAGCTGAACATGTGGGCACAGCCATGGGCAGCCAGCAGAGCGTTACCTGCCTTGTCCTACACGTGAGGCTCCTGCTCATCCAGCCCTCCCTGATGGTGCTGTGGGGCTGGAGCAGCCCCTGCACCCCAGCAGGGCAGGGATTCTCTCACCAGGCTCCCTGCCTTCCCTTCCTGTCACTGCCATATTTTTTGGAAAAATCCCCTTGCCCAGGATTCTTCTCCTGGGAAGCTGAGAAGCCTCAGAGAAAAAAGGAAGACAATATTATCTCATTTGCTTCTCCTGTGTTTTGCTGCTTTGGAATGTGGTAGGTGATTGTTTCATTGGTTGCATGTGAATTGTTTTTACTTATTGGCCAAGCAGGGGCCAAGCTGTGTCAGACTCTGGAGAGTCACGAGTTTTTCAGTAGAATCTTTTAGCCTTCTGTCTGTATCCTTTCTGTATTCTTTAGTACAGTTTACTATAGTGTAATATAATATAATATAATATAATATAATATAATATCATAAAATAATAAATTAGCCTTCTGAGAACATGGAGTCAGATTGATCATTCCTCCCTTCATCAGGTATGGACACAAGACCCTTCCAGCCTGGCTGGGGGTTACCTCAGTCCCCTCTCAGAGCCCCAGGGCATGGCCAGCTTTGTGCTGTGCCTGCAGGAGCGTTTCATCTTTCGCTTCCTCCTCTCCACCTCCTCGTCCCTGCGCTGCTGGGCAGCCCCTCTGCATGTAGGTCAGGTGGAAGGTTTTGGTTCACCTCCCGACTTCCACCACACCTTAGGTGTGTGGGCAATTACCCAGCAACTCTGCACACACCCTGTCAGCTCTAATTACCCGGCAGAGGCAGCGCCAGAGCAGAGCAGCAAACTGTGTCACCACCCTGCAGCTGCACCTGCCAAGGTGTGGGCACTGCTGGCTCAGCCCCTGCAGCTGCTGGGGCACAGCACCAGCCCTCAGCCCTGTGGGATCCCCACACTGCCGTGCCAGAGCTGGTGGAGCTCAGCAAAAGGTCCGCAGTGCCAAACGTCCCCTCCGGCACGGCAGCGTGGCCCTTGTCCCTCCCTCCTGCAGGTCAGGGGCTCCTCGTCCTGCCAAGCTGCACCCTCCTGCCACCCTGGGAGCAGGGCAGCTCCAGAGCTGGCACTGTGCCTGTCCCTGCACCCACAGGAACGTGCTCTGAGGGCTGCAGCACCTCCAGGCTGAGAGCTGGCTGAGCTTCGGGGCCCCTCCAGCCCAAACCAGCCAGGACTCTGGAAGGCAAAGCTGCACCACGAGCAAACACATTCCCCCCAAACCCACCCAGACCTTCTCTCCAAACCAGGCCCCTTTGCAGCCCCTCCCAGAACTCGAGGAGCCTCGGGGTTTGCCCAGCTTGCTGCACCCCAATTTCCCCTGCCTGGCCCTGGGAGGGAGCTGGTGTCCCTTCACTGGGTCTGGTCCTGATGCCAGACCCTCACATCCCTGCTGAGTGCCCAGCCTCTTGTGCCTATCAGGAAAGGTTTGGAGGCAAGATGATAATCTGAGAGAATTCCAGCAAATCTTGCAGTTGTTTTCTTGCTGGGGGCTGGTAAAGGAGCCCCCAATGCCATTTAGATTGGACTGAAGCTGTGTGTGAGGGCTGTGTACAGCTGCAGGGGAAAAAGGACAGATCTAATATTTTCTTCGTGCATTTTATAAATAAAACTTTCTTTAAAAATTGTTGTAAATTCCCCAAAAGAGGGGGGGAAAAGGGAAAAATAAAGGGAGAAAAGGAAAGGCTTGTAAAACATTTCATTTCCTGTAGAACGAATGCCTTGGCATGACCCAAATTCACTCCTCTCATTTCCATTTCTTGCAAGTTAAAATGCTTCCCTTTTGATTTGCCTCAGCTCATTCCCCACGTCATGTTGTCTGTTGAAATCCCCACACCCCTGCCCCGATATCATCCCTTTGCTCCATCCCTCAGCCCTCAGTGCCCAACTCCCTGTGGCTGCCCAGAGCTGGGTGCAGGGGAAGCTGCCCCATGGCGAGCCCAGAAAATCCTCCCCTGGGGGGATCCCTGGAAAGCCAGTGGGGAATCTCTGTGCCAGGGATGGGAAATGAAGGGCAGCAGTTTCCAGAGCCCCATCAGAGAGGGGCAGCTTTCCTTCCTGGGAGGGGCCCCATGTGGTGAGTGCTGGGTGGTGGGGCAAGGGCCCAGCAGGCTCCATTTGCTGTGATTTGGGCAGGACTGAGCCCAGATCCTTGGGTGGGAGCATTTCTATAAATGCAGATAAATAAAGGAAGTAAATGACAGTCGTTTTGGACCTTTTCCTGTATGGAAATGCGTTTCCTTGGTAATCACATCTCTAGTATTTCTGTTTATTTTTATACATCTGTTTTCGGTTAGCCCACAGAGCTCCGTGCTGCAGCACAGTGATATCCTCAGATGTCCCTCACCTTGACATGGCACAGGGGACATGCATGCACAGACACCCACGTGTCACCCCCAGTGCTCCCACTGCACTGGGCAGGGAGGTGCAACCACCACGGGGTCACTGAACTGGGATTTTGCGACCCTGCCCAGCTGTTTGTGGTGAGCTGTGGCTCTCAGTGACACATTTTTAATTGTGCCTCTTCAGTTCCCTGGAGGCTTTTCAAACCCTGGGGCTGGAACAATCCCTCTGGACCTGCAGATGACCAGGACACTCCGGCGAGTTCCTGCCCTGGTGTGCCTTGGGCTGAGCGGGGTGAGGGCAGGACACGGTGCCCTGGCTCCAAGCCCAGCTGTGTCAGGGTTTGTGAGCACCCAGCCCCTGGCTGTCCCTGCCCCACGGCCAGCACACTGCCCTGCTTCTGGGGCTGCACTGCTCCAGCCCCTGGGCACCACCCTGGGCTGAGCAGGGAGGGTGGGATGGTGTGGGGAGGGTGGGATGGAGGCTAGTTGTGCCCATCCCCTCATTCCCAGCGTGTTTTCAATGATGTTGAAATGCCACTGTAAATACCATTTCAATGGTATTCCAGCAACCTGGAGGCCACCTGACTGTTGAGCCCCTTACCTGGCCCAACACGTGGCTTTGTGGGGACCTGGAGCAGCAGGGAGGGGGATGAGGGCTTTTCCCAGAGTGCCAGCCTGACCTGGGGCACAGACACCATCCTGAGACACCACCTGAGCCTGGCACAGCCAGTGGCACCAGCGTGTCTGTGCTGCCACAATAGCTCCAAAGGGCTGGTGTGGCCTTGGTGTGACAGCACCCCACACCACGATCCCCAAAGCCTCCAGAAATTTGCCATCTCAGGTTCCCACCCATCTGTAACACACCAGCTGAGCATGAACTCTTCCTGGTCCCCATGATGTCCCCTCGGTGTCACCCTGTGACAATGCTGGGACCTTCAGTGCACTGAGCTTTCCCTCGTGGCCTCACTTTTTGATCTCGGTCTGTGAAGGAAGACCCTGGATGAGCCTGGGAGCCACAGCCTAGCTCCTCTTGGAGCACTGCTCTTCCACTGGCACTGAGGTTTTCTTTCCCTCCACGTGTTCTTGCAGCTCTCCTGACCCCAGCAATTCAGGTTTCCCAGCCCTTTCCCTCCCAAACATCACACAAAGTGAGGTGTGCCCTCAGGAGAGCCTCAGGGGTGAGAAACCTCTGCTGGCCTTCCTTGGTGGTCTCCCACCGTTGAGCTGGGCAGGCTGTGACCCCCTGGGACAATCTGGGGCACAGTGATGGCCATAAAGCACCAGGACTGGGTCTCACAGAGGGTCTGCTGCCTTCAGGCTGGCACCCCCAGCCAGTGCTGGGTGAAGGACCCACAGCAGATGTGGCCCCTGCCCTCTCCCCTGCCCACCCACCCTTCCCTAAGGGCTGCCTTTTGGGGGGGATGAAGAAAAATGTGAGCAACCACGTTGGGTCAGTGCCCAGAACCCAGTCTCATCTCTCTGACACTCCCCTGGGGACACCCCAATTGCTGGTCAGACATTTGTGAAGCCTCAGGACAAACTGAGAGCTGAAATGCAGCTCAGAGGCTGGCTGGCATCTCCGAGAATGAGTGGCGAATAAACCTTTCTGGCTTTGTTCAGGATTTTGTACAGGATTCTCCCCTAATTTGAGCTAAAAAAGAGCATCCTTAAAACCATCAGCAGCTCACGTGCCTGCTGTCACTCCGTGCTCTGTCTCCTGACAGTCTCAGCACGGCAGAGAGGAATTTGCTTTGTGCACACCCCGCCCTGTAACCCCGCACAGGATCCGCATCCAGACCAACGAGGCACCACCTCTGCATGACAAAAACCCCGGGGAGATGTGCCAGGGGAAGTGGCTGTGCCCCTGCCACGCAGCACCTGAGAGGAGTCACTGCTGTGAGCATCATCCCACCCAGCACATGGCTGGAACCCAAAGGAAAAGCAGCTTTTCCTCATTCACCTGAAATTATCCACCCACTGGAGCAGGTACTATATCCTGGTGACAAACAGGGGCTGCTGCTCGGAGCACATGTTCTACACACCCAGCCTGCAGCTCAGCATCACCTGCATGGCTCTGCTGTCCTCTGTGTGCAGCAGCTGGAAAGGGCCAGGTCCGTGTGGGATGTGAGCTCTGAGCCTGCCTGCACACACACTCACAGTGCTTCCACCGTGTTCTGCTGTGCCATTAACCCTCCAGGCCAGGGTTGGTTGTCTGTGCCTTTTGCTGTGTCCAAGCCCTTGGGCCTCGTGTGTCAGACACTGCACAAGCCCTCAGTGCTGCTTCTGAGAGCTGGCAGACTCATAACCATTTTTGGATAGAAAAATATAACACTGCAAGGAAAAAAAAAAATAAAAACCTTGGATTGCATGTAAAGAAATAAAGCAAAATGCTATTCCCCCACTCCTGCTGTCTGTGCTTAGCCTTCCAAGAAGTTCCTGTCCTCATCTGTTCGGGTATCATTTTACAGCTCGATGACAAACACAGAACTTGCCAGTTTAAACATATAGGGCTTGGTTTTGCTCTCTGGTGCTCACACACACCTTTCCCTCGCAGGGTGGGTGGGAGAGCACTGTTAGTCCCTGCTCCCTCCCAGCCCCTGGGGGAGGCACAGTGCCACGCTGGGGTGTTGTCCCTGAGTCCTTTCTGTGTGCCCTCCCCAGCTCTGGTGTCCTCCCTCCTCTGCTCCAGAGCTGGGGATCCACACTTGCCCACTCTGCTCCCCCTCACACACACTGCTCCTGTCCACGGGGCTCCCCATCTCCTGCTCCCCCTCTCTGGGTGCTTTAGGGCACCCCCAGGGAGGCAGGACCCAGCAATGCCCGCTCCCCTTTCAGCCTCACAGGCAGAGAAACCAGCCCAGCCCCTTGTGGTGGATAACTCACATTCAATGAGCATGGCAAGGCACTGGGTGCACACCCAGCCAGCCGGGCTGATGCCAACCAGCTGCATTTGCAGCACCCAGCGCTGCCCCAGCCCCAGCATGCTCTGTCCAGTGGGCAGGGGGCTGCAGCCCCCACATTCCCCAGCTCCCCCCAGCTGCTGTCTGCTGCCCCAGGCTTGGCTGTGCCCCTGTAACTCAGCACCTGCTGGCCCAGGGGAGGGTGCAGCGGGCAGGACCTGCACCCTGGGGCACCAGGACCTGCACCCTGGGGCACCAGGAGCTCACCCTGGGGCACCAGGAGCCCTGGTGCTGCCCCACAGCCCCTGCTCTGGGGGCTGGAGAGGAGCAGGAGCAGTCAGGGCACAGCAAAGCCTATCTAATCCCAGGGATCCCACAGCAGGATCCCTGCCCGTGGCTGGATCAGCCCTCACGGACTGCAGGGCGTCATTCTGAGATAAGGGGCCTTAGGCTGGGGCTGATTAATGCTCCCTCCCTCCTTTTCCTGCCTCTTTTTTTCCAAAAGCTGAAATGTTGAACTGCCTAAACTTTCCTCCAGTGTGTCAGACAGGACCTGCAGGGAGCTGAGCAGGAGGGCCCAACAGGGTTTGCTGCAGGGAGACTGCACACCCAGCCATGCTGGAGTGCTCCTGGTGTCCCTGCCCTGCTCCTGTGGTGTCCCCACCCTGCTCCTGGTGTCCCTGCCCTGCTCCTGGTGTCCCCGAGGGACCCAGCATGGCCTCAGGGCACTGGACAACAAGAACAGCCAAGATCTTCTGCCAAAAACCCAGCAAGCTCATTTTTCCCCATTAATTTAAATTTCAGTGCCCAGTCCCAGCCTGCTGTGTCACATTTGCATCACCACAGTCACAGCACTGACAAGTGGATGGTTTCAGTACATTTGTACTTAGAAAAAAGAATAATGAATAACTCCAGGTCTAATGACAGGGCAGGGAGAGCTGTGGGGTGGCAGTGAGGTGAGGTCCTGCCTCTTTTAGAGGGGCTGTGCCTCTTTTTCTGCTCTGACTGCAGAACCAGGAGCTGTGCTGGCAGGACCTGTGATCCATGAGCCCTGGGTGATGGATCCCAGCCCCTGGCACAGCCCCACAGGCTGCACAAGGATGCTCCTGGACAGCAAGGGCAGCAGGAGTCAGAGGAGGGAGCGTGTCCCTTTTCTCATCCATCTTGCTCTTCAGTGCCAGAAGTCAGACTTCCTCAGATCCTCCCATGAGTCACTTCATAGGGAAGGAATGAGCCAGCCCTCACAGGGTTCAGGGTGAGGGTTTTGCTGAGAACCGGGGGCTCAGGGAGCCTTTCTGGGACAATTTCATTGCCATGCTTGAAGTGGAGCTGCACAAAGGCTCCAATCCCCTCTCTCCCTGCTGGACAGAAGCCGGCTGGATATCCTGCACATTCCTGGCTTTCTCCAGCAGGAATGGCTGAAGGTCTGGAGTGATCCTTGCAGGGTCACCTCCATGCCCACACCAGTGCCACAGCTCTGCTCGGGGCAGCGTGGGCAGGGTGTGCCCACAGCAGAGCCAGCACTGCCAGCCGTGCCCTGTGCCCCTCGGCGTCCCCAGCGCTGGCGGCAGCAGGAGCCCTGCAGCACCGTCCTGCAGGTCCTGCTGGGGAGCCAGGGGAGCCCAGCCCTGCCACAGGCAGCACTCCAGGTTCCCAGGCTGCTGCAGCAGCCAAGCACTCGGCTCGCTGGCACCACGCTCTCCTTGAATTACTCATCTTTTCCATTGCGAGCCTCCCGTACTCCAGCAATCCATCTGCTTGGTGGTGCAATTTCAGGATCATGCCTTTTGTCAGTGATGTTAATTTTGGCAGGCAGCAGCAGACGCCGCTGAAGCTCCCTGCTGAGGCCTCGCTGCCTTTTCCTGGGCATCTGGCAACGAGCTCAGAGGTGCCAGTGGCGATGGCAGCCTCTCCTCCCTGGCGTGGCTGGGGTTGTGCTGGTGGTGGCTCCCAGGAGTGCTGAGGGGCCTGGCAGTGTCTGTGCTCACACACACACAGCAGAGGAGCCTCGGTGCCCTGCACACCTCGAGGAACTGCTGTCAGACTGCTCACCTTGGGCTCTCCAGCTGCAGCCCTTTGATGACCTGCCAGACCTTCTCCCATCTCCCAGGATCTGCCTGCCTCGTGCCCAGCTTGGTAAAGCTGGGAGCTCATGGAGCAGCTGCAGGCAGGGGATCCTGGGGGACGGAGCTGCCACTGCAGCTGCTTAGCACTGCAGGGGGACTGCACACAAACAGACCCCACAGATGTGTGTGTGCACCTGAGCCATCTTCAGGAGCTTTGTGAGCACCCCATTAGCTGCTTGCTCCCCCTGATTCTCCTCATCCACTCTGGGGTTCTCTGTGCCTTCAGCTCCTGGCTGCTCCCAAGCTGTGTTTCATTTCCCCCAGTGCAGCCTGTCCACAGGACCCACAGGCACTGTGCCCAGGACAGTGGGAAATGGCCTGGGACACCCTGGGAGTGAGCTCAGGGAGCAGCACAGAGAGAGGCTGAGAAGCTCTGGAGAACCACATCACACCCTGAGCCCCTGGCACAAAGACAATGGCTCAGCAGGACACCTGAGAGCAGTAAGCTGGGCTTTGGAGCAGCAGGTGGCACCTGGAGTGAGATGCCCACTCCTGTCTCATTGGTGTCCCTCACCAGGACACAGCTGCTTTTCCCCTGGCAAGCCCTCAGCTTTAAACCTGACCTCTCCATCAAGAGCTTTGGTAGGCTTGCACCCAAAGTTATTATAGGCTGGCACCCAAAATGATGCTCCTGTGAGGCTCACTGGACTGAACTCAGCAGGGAAACTGCTCCTGGGGCATCCCCCTGGGGCTGGGCCATGGGCCAGGGGTGTCCCCAGGATGCTGCTCTGTAGCACCAGGTTAGTGACTCAGGACGTGTCTGGGGGAGCCTGGCCTGCCCAGGGCCTCGCTGGGGAAGGGCTCTGTGCTGGTGTCACCACAAAGAAATGCTTGTCCTGGGCATCAAAAAGCTGACAGATGGGGAAAACCCTTTTCATGCCATCTGAAACCCCGCTGGCAGGGCAAGGGGGAGAACCCAGCTGTCCTGCCCCAGCTGTGCCCCACAGAGGGGTCAGCTCCAGCCCTTCCCATCTCTCCACCTCCCTCTGTTGCAGTGTGATGTCATGACTTGCCTCAGTTTCCCCTGGTTTCTCCCTGAAGTTTCTTTCCCCAGTTGGGGTATCTATCACCTCTCCTTTTCCCCACCCTTGACCCCTGCTGGGCACTGTCTATCAACCCAGAAATTCCAAGGGGAGCATCTACTGACTGGCAGGTTCAAAGGATGCTCTCCAGTCCCTTGGGGCCATTGGCCCACCCAGGTGTCCCTCTCACCTGAGCCCCCCTCCCCTCATACCTGGTTGGTGCTCCCTGGGTCTCCTCCCCTGCCCCTCTGCCCAGGTAAAAGGACGAGCAGAGCACGGGGTCGGGGCTCTGGTGGAGAGTTCGGTTGGAGAGTTCAGTGGAGCTGTTGCAAGGTTCAGAGACCGTGCCACCAAAATAAAAAATCTGGATTAAAAACTCTCCATCAGGACCCTCTCCTTTCTTCACCTCACCTTAAAGGTTTCTCCAGCTCAGGAAGGCCTGAGGAGTGACTCCCTCAACAGCCAGCTCCATCCCTCGCTGCCATCCCCACGCTGGGATCACCCTGCTGCTGCCCCTCGCAGAGCTGGCTGCTCAGTGCAGCTGATGGCCAGCCCAGTGTGGGCTCCTGCCTGCCCCCCAGCCCAGAGCAGGCAGGCAGAGCCAGCATGGGGACAGAACCAGAGCCACAGAAACACTGAGGCTGGAAAAGCCCTCCTAAAGACCAGCAATTCCAACCTCTGTCCAAATCCCCCTGTGCCCACTGAACCACACCACAGAGTGCTACCTCCACTTGTTTTTTGAGCACTTCAGGGCTGGTGGCTCCAGCACTGCCCTGGTGATGTGACAGTGCAGTGCTGAGCCTGCCTGCAGCAGGGCACTTCCCTGCTCTGTGCATATAGCATGGTCCCACCAGGCTGTGCCCGTCCTCTCCAGGGATGCCAACACCTCCAGCATCCCTGCCCGTGGCTGCTGTCTGAGAGGCTGTCCTGCACCCCAGATGCCTGACCCTCATCCCCTCCTGCACAGCCCAGACCCCACGGTGGCTGCAGACCCCCGAGGGGCCAGGCTGGGGCAGGGGACGGGCTCAGAGTGCCAGGGTGCCCTGTGTGTGCCCCCACAAAGGGCTGTGTGTCTGTCTGAGCCCTCTGAGGGCTGCGTGGGGCTGTTCAATGTGCCCTGGGAGCTGCAGGTGCCCGCTGGAGCCGCTGCACACCCGGCTGCTGCAGTGTCACCGTGCGTGTGACAATGTGACAATGTGCCTGCGTGTCCTTGCTGTGTCCCGGGGTGCCCAGCCCCGCTGTGGGCACGGCGTGGGCGTCTGCCTGTGGGTAAGGTACTGCATGAAAGGGGAAATGGCTGGAAAAGCTCTCCCCACTCCCATTTTAATCAGAGAAATGAAGCAGCTGTTGGAGTGAATAGACCCTGCACTAAAGCAGACGTCTTAATATCTTTTGCAGAGGAGGTGCATTGTGATTCATTCTGTGCATCTCTATTACTCAGCTTTTGATAGGGGCTTACTTGTCTCAAGTGCTTTTCATTATTGCCCTAATGCTATCTATTAACATACTGGATGGAGGCTCTTTTCTCATCTGGAGCATGCATCACTGTGCTTTTAAAGATTATGGGGCTTGCAAATACATAACACTTTACTGCCTCCCTGACATAATTCACCGGGAAAAGAAATACATGTAAATAGATAGGTAAATAGATAAGCGAGTCAGAGGGCTGGGGGAGACAGGGAGGCAGACAGACAGACAGACAGAGCCCAGCACAGGGCCTGGCACACAACTGGTTCCTTTGTAATAAACGAGAAAAGAGCTGATCTCGGGGTTTATTTAAAAATTCTTGGCCAGTGTTTTGATGTCGCTTGGAAAATCCTTGTTTCCTGGTTCCCAGCCCCAGAGCTTCTGGTGGCAGAGTGGGAACAGGGGAGATGGGGAAAGGGAGAGGGCAGTGATGGAGAGAGGAGCAAATGGGGGAGACCCCAGAGAGCCACAGGTGAGCAGATCCCACAGGTGAGCAGCCCCACAGGTGAGCAGCCCCACGGGTGAGCATCCCCACAGCTGAGCAGCCCCACAGGGGAGCAGCCCCCACAGGTGAGCAGATCCCACAGGTGAGCACCCCACAGGTGAGCAGCCCCCACAGGTGAGCATCCCCATGGGTGAGCACCCCACAGGTGGGGCAGAGCCCCGGGGCTGCCCTGCTCCAGCCCTCCCCAGCAGCCTCAGCAGCACCATCTCATCCCAGCTGGGTCAATTGACTGCTTTAAAGAGCAGCGAGGCATTTAACCACTCGGATGGGACTGATGCAGGCAGAGCTCATCAGGGGAGGATTACAGGTGTGGTTTTCTGGGTCAGGGTTATTACACACTTATCAATCATGGCTCTATTGCATGGCAGCTGATGCTGCATTTCCTGACAAGCAGATACCCACACAGACCCGGGGAGATGCAGAGCTGGCACCAGGCGCTGGGATTTCCCCCCCTCTTTTTTAATTCTGCAAATGGCCATACCTCAAAAAGAAAACTTTCTGCAATAAAGGAATAAATGGGAATTATAATTTAACAGCAGCACAAGTGCTTCATTCCTCAGCTCAGGATGACTTTTTCCTTCAGATTCTGTTGAACTGTGGTAAGCAATGCAATGGCACAAAAGCAAAATGAAACAGCCAGAGCTTGGCAGGACTGCAGGGTTCAGCTCAGACTGTGCATTTGCTTTCCTTCTTGATTTCTCATTTTTTGGAAACCCATTTCTCTGCCCTGTGCCCGTGTTACAGACACCTCCAGGCCTGCAGAGAGCACAGATCCCGCCTGCCTGGACTGTTCCCCAAACCTGGGGGCTGACTGGCAGCTGATGGTCACACTGACCTTCCCCAGCACATCACCAGGACAGGGCTCATTGCTCTGCATCCCAGTAGTGCTGGCACATTTGGGGCAGGATACTTTGGGGCCCAGTTTTCCCGTGCCAGGGATGGGGCATCCTGGGGCCAGCTCAGCACCCTGCCCCTCACAGCTGCCTTGCCCAGCAGCACCATCAGAGCAACCAGTTCCAGCAGCAGCTGAGCCACCGGGCTGCTGAGCAGCCAGGGGCCAGAGGCAGGTCCTGCCCTGGCCAGAGGGATGCACAGCAGCCTGCAGGATCCATGGCAGCCTCCAGTGCAGGGGGATTGGAGGTGCCAGGAGGGCATGAGACTTTGTGCCCCCACAGAGCAGGGCTGCTGCTCTGGGAAGTGCTTATCCCTTCTCAGGATCGGGGCTTGGGCTGTCCCCTGCTGTCACACCAAAGCAAGGCAGAGAGGCACAGCCGGGTTTGGGTTGGGAGGGACCTTAAAGCCCATCCACGACACCTTCCTCTGTCCCAGGCTGCTCCAAACCCTGTCCAGCCTGGCCTCGGGCACTGCCAGGGATCCAGGGGCAGCCACAGCTCCTTTGGCACCCTGTGCCAGGGCCTGCCCACCCTTCCAGGGAAGAATTTCTTCCTGATTTCTCATCTAACCCTGGCCTCTTTCTGTTCCCTGGGTTTATCATCCTCTGGGCTAAATAGACTGGGGCTGTGTTTGGACACAGCCTGGCACTAAGGTAGGAGGTGGGGATGAAGGATTTGTGTCCTGAGCTCACACAGGTCCCACCCTGGTCACCAGGTTCCCAATTCCTGTGTGGTTCAGGCAGGGGCTTAGGCAGAGCCACCACCATCCCCTGCTCTGCAGCACCGTGCCTTTTGCCTCCTCCCAGCCCCAGGGCTGCCAGAACCCCCTCAGGAGGCCATGTCAGCACCCCCAAAGGTGTGTTTCCCTGGGTTCTCCCGAGGTGTGAACACAGCTTTGCTCTCTCTGATAAATAACCCACAAGGTGCATCACAGCCCCTCGCAAACTGAGACCGATGCTGGCTCCCAGCTATGATTAATCATATAAACTTGCCTAATTTTATTCTATCAGCCATCTTGTTGCTACATGCCAGATGCTTGCCCTAAATGAATAGTGTTGGAACAGCCAAGCATCAAGTTAACAGAATACCAGCAAACATTCCCGACAGCATGAGCAGTCTATAAAACCTGGCACTAAACTGTATTAGAGGAAGAGATAAGCTCTCAGAGAGGAGCTGGGAAGACTGTAGGCTTGTTTTTTTTCCAAATGGCTCCATGTAGCATGTGGTGCAGGTGTCATAGGAGAAATCCATCCAGCTATGGAAGTATCTCTCTATCTGAGGCTGGCTATGCTATGAATCTTCTAATGGGATTAAGGCTTAATGCCCTAAGTAGAATATGAAATAGTGCTTCCTCTCGCAGAGCTGCCAGCTGTCTTGCAAACAGGGCACAGAAACTTCCACTTTTTGCAGATCAAATCAGTCACTCTCTGAATTGATGGCAAGAGCCTCATCAACAAGATATAATGTTTTAATGATGTTGTGACATGACCTGACACGCAGTGTCATTTGATGGATTCTCTCGTGTCACGGAATATTTCTGACACAGAAAAATGTAACCTCTTTCCCCTTCCAAAAAAAAAAAAAAAAAAAAAAGAAAGAAAGGAGAAGAAAGGAAAGAGATAAAAAAAAATGTTCATTTCTCCAGTGCTCAGATCTCTGCTGGCTCATGGTGCTCAGCAGTGCCCCAGCTCAGCCCTGCAATTGCCTCGTGCTGGAGGAGATGAATTTGCACCGTGCATTTCTGTGTGTGCCTCTCACCTCTGCTCGGCACGTTATCACCTGCTAATAACATGGAACAAATAGCACGGCATTAATAACCAGCAGAAACCATTTCACCCCTATTTTCAGCTGTGAATCCTCTTCAAGTCCCTTTGGACGTTTTGAATTGTTTTTTCTCTGCCATGATTCCCTGTCAGGCTCCCTGAATGCTCCCAGGGCTGTGTCTGCCTCTCCCTAAATCAGTGCAAGGCCTCAGCATCAGGAGTTTGGGCAGGATGGGCTCTGCACAGGGACCATTTCCCTGGGAGATCAGAGAATCCCAGAATGGTTTGGGTTGGAAAACCCCTAAAACTCATCCAGGTCCAACCCCCTGCCACGGGCAGGAGCAGGGGATGCAGCTCTCCTTATCCAGCAGCAACACCAGCAAGGTGTTCTTGGGTGTCTGCTTCTGTGTGCCCCAGCAGGGAGTGGGGATGCAGCCAGAGGGATGGAGAGAGCAGGGATCAGGGAGGGTGCTGAGCTGACAGAGATGCCTGCACGCCCTCGGTGTCAGGGCTGGGTGCTGAAGGTGCTCCCTGGCAGGAGCAGAGATGCTGATGGACACCTGGGAATGCCAACACCCCAGCTGGGAGGAGCAGAGTGGAGCTGCCAGCACGGAGGAGCGGGGCAGGCACTACAGAAAAGTCACAGTGCATGGAACAGAGACCCCTGGCTCCCCTTGGGTGACCCCAGCCTGGCTGTTTGGTGCCTGGGGCTGGGCAGAACTGGGCCCTGGCACCTTGGGCACCTGGTGCCAGAGGAGAAGAACATTCCTGCCAGTGCTCATCCCATGGTGGGGACATGGGGCTGGTGGTGCCTCAGCAGCACGGCCAATGCCCCCCAAGACCCCTGCAGGAAATGTGTTGGCTTGTGAATCCCCTGGGGAGGAGGGGTGCTGGGGTGCTCGGGGGTGCCCTGACCTGCCAGCATAAACTCTGCTGCGTGTTTGAGCCTCAGAGCTCTGTGGGACCCCTGTGCTGTGTGACAGCAGGGACACGGGGGCTGCAGGGACACCCCTGGCACAGCCAGACCCTGGGGGGTGAATTTGGGGAAAGGGAGTTGCATATCCCCCTACACCCCAGCTGACCCCACCCCAGGCTCCAGCCACACCCCACAGCATCCCAGAGCTGGGGGAGGGATTTCAGCCCCTGATGCCTGGGGGAGCAGCATGGATTTGCAAAGGGGACGAGGTGGCAGGGGACATCTGTCCCCAGGCCGTGTGGGTGGGTGTTCTGCACCCATCCATGCTCCCCCAGCAGGCTCTGGGATGCCCCTGTGCCCTCCCTCCCCAGTCCCCAGGGCTGGTGATTGCAGTTTGGGCAGTAAATCTGAACCATCCAATCTTGTTAAATTATTTTCCAAATGACGTGATTTCCCTGGTGCACATAAATGATCAATTTCATGTTTTATTCCTAGCGCTATTTTAGTAAGGAAAAAAAAATCTCATTAAACTATCTTGATTAGAGAAAAGGGGCTTGTCACCATGGGGTGGACAAATGGTGTGAGGGCACTCAGCTATTTCCCCGAACGCACTGACACCTGCAGAAGAGGCCTTCAAAGACCTGAAGGTTATTTGCCCATATTACAAACGAGGTGAAGGTTAAAAAAGGTGATTAAAAGCATCTGGAAACCCAAATGTGACAGAGTCTTGCAGTAACCTCCAAGCAGGTTGATTTATGACAGGCTGGTCCCACCCGTAACAAGATTATAGCTTCTCCCCATCAGCCATTGTGATAAATACCAATTACCTACTTGAGGATTGCCATTCAAATTTGCCTAAGTAAGGAGCAGAATCATACATCTATGTTGATTACATATCAATGATGCCGTGGAAGCCTTTGCAACTTTTAGATCTGCTTAAGATATGCCGCCCTGATTTAGACAGCGATTTGCATACAATTTACCCATAAAGCTTTACTTTGAAAAGTATAATTACTTTTTTAATATTCTTCCTTCTGATTTGAATGTTAGAGAGGCCATATAATGAATTACTGCACTAATGAAGACAAACATGCTCTCGGGTGTACAATGGGAGCATTGTTAAATAAACTTCCTGCATGCAACACATTTGTTGTGGTTAATCTTTAAATGGAGGCTCCGATTAATACCAGCACTTTTCTTCCCATAATTATTTTCTGAGGGATGGAAATCCCTGCTCCAACGGTTCCAGCAGGTGCTGCAGGGAGGCAGGAGGGCTCTGGGCACACAGAGAAGGAGCCCCCAGGTCCTGCCCTGTGGCCGCATTTCTCCTCACAGAGAAAAGCAAGGCACAACTTCCCAGGGATATTTTCTGGGAATCGCAGCGAAGAGCCTCAGAGAAAGAAGAAACAATGCTTATCTCAATTGCTGTGCCTGTGTTTGTGCAAAAGTAGGATGCAATATGGAGATTGTTTACCCAGGGTGATGGGGTTTTGTTTCCTTGGCCTACCAGGGCCAAGAGTGTGTGTGTGTGTGTCGGGACTGTCACTGAGAGTCTCGAGATTCTGTGCAGTGGTGTGCCGGGTGACTGCTTGGCAGATTCAGTTTAGATGTAATGTAATATAGTATAGAATAACATAGTATAATAAAGTAATTTATTAGCCTTCTGGTAAGATGGAGTCCTCCTCATCATTCTCTCCCCCTCGTCGGGGTCGCCTCGATTCCAGCACTGCCCAGAGCCTGCCCTCGGGGTGGCTTCCACCACACAGAGCAGGGACAGCACGAGTGACACCTGCACAGGAGCTCGCCATCAGCACAGCCCTGCTGCTCTGTCACCTTTAACGCATCCTCACTTGCTTTTCTTCTCCCTCACATCTGAGGATCTTCCCCAAAAGCCTCTGTTCATATCCAGCATTCCTGGGATTGCAGCTGCTGGGCAGAGGGAGTCTTGGAAGACAAAGTAGCCAGGTTTGGACAAAAGTAGAGAGTTAGTTACTGGTTTTGCATTTGATCAGACAGAACAATCCTTCCAGGCCTGAGATCCAAGGACACCCTCTGCCTCTGGCCCAAAAAAGTATAAACAAAGGTGAATTGGGGGGAGCAAACTGGGGGTAAATTACTCCATTACCTAAAGCTGTAATTGAGGATTAACCTTTGATATGTAAATGGAACAAACTTATAATTGTCTGATAAACTGGTGACCATTGTCCATCTTGGGTGCAGCCTCTGGGAGGCTTTGGCTGCCCAAGGTGTATCTGTAGAAGGCTTTTAATAAAAACCCACTTTATTCTCTTAGTCTTGTCTGGCCTCTGTCCTAGGTACCCACTCCAGGCACCAGTGTTACCTGTCCCTGCCCATCCCGGGAGGTGCCACCCACATTCCCACCTCCAGAGCCTCCCCGGGGCCCTCCCATCCTGCCAGCCCCCCTCCAGCCCCAGCCCAGCCCTGCTTTGCATCTGAGGCCATTAAAACCCCTTTTGTTGGAAGGGGCCCAGCCAGGGAAGCGCTCCAGCTCCATGTGACAGCCTCATTATTCACCACTCTGCCAATCTTTGTGTCATTGACAAATTCCATCCGGAGAGATTTGGTATTGACTGCCAACTTATTGATGGGCTGCTGAACAGCATCTGGCCAAAGGCTGATCCCCCCCAGTGCTCAGATGGCGTGGCCAGCCTGGGATCCTTTCCTGGCTTGCAGGGCTGCTGATCTCCTCGCTGACCTTCAGGACGTCACTGAGCTCTGTCTGCAAAGGTGTTTAACCACACCGAGCTGCACAGAGTGACAGTGAGTGCTCAGCTTCTCATGCACCCGATTTCCTGGTGCTGTGTGTGTTCTGGGAGGGAGCTGCAGCAAAGTCCACTGGGAAGCACCGGGCCTTCCACAGGAGCAGCTTAAGAGCTGTCAAATCTCATTTTTCCTCTCCCAGATGAGGCACAGACCTCTCTGAACACAAGTTCTGTCCTTGAGAGGGAGAAAGGGACTGCTCCTGCCTCAAGGGATTCCAGGGCAGCCCTGAGAAGGGGGGTGAGGTGGGCAGTGTGCTGGCCATGGGGACCTGCAGCATCACCCATTGGGGTGGAGAGTGACCAGGGGACACTGGCACTGTGTGAGCAGCAGCAGCAGCTCCCAGCCAGCTCTGCACAGTGGAAGCACATTCCCTGAGCCCAGGTCCCCTGAGATGTCACCTTGCCCCAGCCCAGCTCAGCCATGTGGGGTCCTTCCCAGCCTCAGGAGCTCCCTGAGGGGTTCCCTGCCCACTGCAGAGCCACGCTGACCCTCACCCTGGTCACTGCCTGCACTGTCACTGCTCCAGCACTGGCACAGTGCACAGGTCCCCCCAGCAGCTCCCAGTGCCCTCAGCCTGTCCTGGGCAGGGCCAGGGGGTCGGGCTGGGTGTGGGGTCCCTGGCATGGCAGGTCCTGCCTGCACAGGCTGGTTTATGAGGGGTGGGAGAGCATCGGGGTTGTGCAGCCCTTCCCAGGGGAGCAGCAGGTCAGACAGTGACCTTGCCCAGCTTGTTAACCTCCAGCTCTCCCTGTAGGGTACTTGGCTCTTTTTTAATGAAAGCCCAGTGTTGTTTAACAATTAACAGGTCTGAAGGAAGGGCTTTCCAGCATGGACCTACTGGGAGCTGCAGGAACTGTCCAGGGCCTGTTGGAGCTAAAGCTGCCCTTGAAAAGGAGAACCAGGTCATGCCAGCCCCTGCACTCCCTGCCAGCTCCTCCTGCATCACCAGGGCTGTGGGCACGCACTTGGAGCTGTGCTGGCGTTCTGGCTGCTGAGAATTTTAGACTTTCTGTGCTGACAGACTCTGACTCCCAGGAGAGAACTGCATTTGACCTGAGGCCATGGAAAAGGCTTCCAAAATTGATTGATAGCACTGGGATTACAGGTGTGGAGTTGGTAAGAAATGTGTAATGTCACAGGGTGGGAAACTTAGAGTTTGGGGTTTTAGAATATGGTAATATATACGAAGCAAGATGGAGGTTTTAAGGCAGAGGCAAGTTATTCTTCTTTACTTTCTTCTTCATGGGTTTGGGTGGTATTTTGTAATTGGACAGAAAAGTCTGCACTACAGAATTCGAGGGATTAGTTGGAGGGCAGCAGGAAACCCTGCAAGCTCCGTAAAATGTCCCTGCTGCTCATGCCTCTGTTGGACCACAAGGATCTGGTGAGAATGAAGCAGTTCTGGGCTGCCAGGGAGGGACACAGTGAGATGGAGGTGGCTGCAGCCATCTCTCAGAAGCTGAAACCAGGCACGCTCCAGCAGGAGAACGGCCCACATATTTCCTGGTGTGGGGAGGGAGCAGCTGAGCCCACTGCCCTGGCAGCACTGCAAACCCATCCCCAGCAGGACCTGAGGGGGCCCGGGGATCCCATCAGCCACAGGAGCTGCGTGGCCAGCCCCTGGCTGAGGCTCACACCTGCTGCTCCCTCCTCACTCCTGGCCCTGTGCTCCATGCTCCTGAGCAGAGATCCCTGGAGATCCCTGTGGCTGCCCCAGAGACCTGGTGGATGTGGCATCTCCAGCAGTTTGTGTCACCGTGTCACCTCCTGGGCTGCTCCTGACAGGACAGCCCTGGCTGTGGCTGTGCCTGACCAAGCACGGGGGTGTCTGCACTTTGAACCCCTCTGGGGCCTGCAGAGCCCCTGCCCCTGCTGGCATCTGCCCTGGGGTGAGCTGTGACCCCTGTCCTGATGGCGTCTGCACTGGGGTGAGCTGTGACCCTGAGCCTGTGACCCTGAGCCTGTGACCCCTGTCCTGCTGGCATCTGCCCCAGTGTCACTGTTGTATTAGGGATGGCTGAATGAAGCGACACAACTCCAATCTCAGAAGGAAATGCAAAGTTTATTGGACTTCTCATTCTTTCATAGACTGTTCCAGGAAGCTGGACCTGCTTGGTCCTCAGTCAGCAGCCCTCACACCGTTGGCTATTTAGGAATAACACTCTTGTCAGCATCTTACAAATTCAAAATACCAGCTGCAAAGATGAAGGATTATTTTAATTCTTTCTCTGAGCTTTCTCAAAACTCCCCAGAACAATGCTTGGGAAAGCTTCTCTGACTTTCTCTCTAACCAGACTGTCAGAGGTGATGGGTTCAGGTGGGTTCAAATGAGTTCAGGTGGGTTCTGATGGGTTCAGGTGGGTTCAAATGGGTTCAGGTGGGTTCTGATGGGTTCAGGTGGGTTCATATGGGTTCAGTTGGGCTCAGGTGTGTTCATGTGGGTTCAGGTGGGTTCAGGTGGGTTCAGTTGGGTTCAGGTGGCACCTGCATCACCGGGGCTGAGGGACCCTGCTGGGAGGCTGAGCCTGGTGGAGATGCCAATGGGCAGGTACCACCCTCAGCCAGGCAGATCCCTCCTGCAGACCCATGGGCTGCTCCCAGCTGAGCAGGGGATGTCCCAGTGCCCAGGGGTCTGCCCAGGAGCCACCTTTGCTGGCATGTCTGCAGGAGGGCTGGGGAGGGCTGGCTCTCTGCTCAGAAGCCTCTGGCTTCTAGAGGGCAGGGATGTGCCTGGCAATGGTCCAGGAGGCCTCGCTGGCCAGCAGCAGGACAGCCCCAGGACTGGCATGGGCACGGGGATGGCAGGGAGCAGCCCCGTGAGGGTTAAGCTGGGAATCAGCCAGGCAGCTGCCAAGGCACTATAGATTTTGGAGCAGTAACTCTTCAGCTGGAGAGTGAAAAGAGGACAGCTAATGAGGCTCATGAGATCTGTTAATACTTAACCCAATGCAACACCTACCAGCCCTGCCAATAAATCAGCAGTGAGCAGCAGCACCTCGCTCTGGTGTGCCAGCACAGCCCCAGCCTCCACGGGATCCCTCCCTCTCACCACCACGGCCCTGAGCTCCCCTCTCCCACCCCCACGGCACGGCAGTGGAGGGAAGGCCATGTTCAGACCCCTGTGGCTGGGACAAAACACTTTGGAGATGTCTGGAGCTGAGCAGAGCTCCATCTCAGAGGGATCAGGGTGAAGGTTCAGCCTCATGGTCTGAGGGTGGGAGCATGGGCGAGTGCAGCTTGGAAGTCAGGTTTTTGGAGCCTCTCTTAGGAAAATCCAGCCTTGGTTTGATCACTCTCAGCTGCAGTGAGAAGAGGTGGCTGCCCTGCATGCCCAGGGTTTGATTTCCAGCCCATCTCTGATTCCTGAGATGCCCAGAGACGTCTGTGCTCCTGCAAGCACCAGGATTTGTTTCTCATGGAGAAGTCATGACCAAAGAGCAGTGGCAAGGCCCACTCAGTGGGAGCCTGTTAGAAGAACATGGTTAAAGGTGTGCCCTCTCCCATGGGAAATGCTGAGTGCTCCTCCCTGGGAGGTGTGAGATGTTTCAGTGCAAAGTCACCCCTGTCCAAACTTTTCTACTGTCCCTCAAGAGCAGAACACAAATTGGGCTTGTTGGACCACATTGGAGAGCCCTCAGTGGTAAAGGGAAGGAGGACAATCACCTGCCATCCTGTCACGGACACATTTCTGGCCTCATGCTCTGATGGTTGAGCTCAGCAGAGATCTGTCTTTATTTCCTGGTGCTGCTGCCACCACAGACATCACAGGTCCCAGGAAATGCCAGAGCTTCAATGTGCTGGGTGAGGGTGGCACAGCAGATGGGTGATTCCTGGGCAGAAGATGGGGATGACTCCCTGCTGTGTCTGTCCCTTGTTGGGTGTCTGCACCAAGCATCTCCCTTTATTTTCTTGCTCATGGAACAAGTTTGGATCAGCTGGTGGGACCCAAAATACTCACAGGAGATCTGGGATCTGGTCTAGACACATTCAGGTATCAGAGGTGTCTTCAGTGGGGCTCTCTGAAATCTGCTGTGGCCAGACATCAGTGAAACATTACAACATTAGATCAGGAAAAATGATATTAAATTCCTGTTCTTTAAAAGAAAAGCAGTGTTTTGGAATGATCTCAGTTTTAATGACCTAAAAAATTCCACTGGTTTCATTTCCTCCTTCACCAAAAAGGAAAAAGAGATAAGACTGAAAAGAAGAAAATGAAAAAATGGAAGAGACAAAGCCCCAGGTCTGAAAAGGCTGAGTTTGGGACGAACATGAGGACACCTGGAATAAACTAGAAGAAAATATTTCAGAGAAAAGTCTATGACTGGCCTGTTTCTGCTGCTCCTGGCAATGTCACGGCAGGATTTGTCACACCCCAGGGCACGGGGGATGTGATGAGGTCCAGGGCACAGGGCTCCAGAGGGGCCCTGTGGGCAGCTGGTGGTTGGGATTTCACTGGGATCTGTCACTTCCCTTCTATCCGACTGGATGGTTCATCACCCCGGTGTGAGCTCGAGCCAACACACCAGGGAGGAATTACTGAGCTGAGCCCCCAGAGTGATGGATGCTGCCCTGCTGTCCTCAGCACCTCTAAAAATCCAGAGAGGAAGCTCCAGGAGAGAATTCCAATGCACCAGGAAGGAATTACTGAGCTGAGGCCCCAAAATCCTGGATGCTGCCCTGCTGTCCTCAGCACCTCTAAAAATCCAGAGAGGAAGCTCCAGGAGAGCATTGCATTTCTGCTCAGCGTGCCAATCCCCACCATTCCCAGAATCTGGGTCCCATTCCATGGAATCTGGGTCCCATTCCTCTGACCAGAGACAACTCTTCTGGGTGAAATCCAGCAGGTCTGATCTGACCTTGGGCCAAAGATGCTCTGAGAGCTCTGTGGGTTTCCCTGGGGTTCTGTGCCCTGCCTGTGGGAGCAGAGGTGCCACGGGATACCTGTGCTGTCAGTGGTCCTGTGTGGCCAAGGAGGGACAGCAGAGCTGGCCTCAGCTCGTGCACACATCTGGGCATGGAGTGGAGCAGCTCCAGTGCCCTGAGGTGAATTTTCAAAGGCACATTAAGGTTGGAAAAGAGCTTTAAGTTCAACCCAGCACCAACACCACGGTCAGCACCAAAACGTGTTTTGAAGCAGAGTTTTGAATTCCTTCCACTTGCTGCATTTGCATGACCTTCTGGGCTTGGTCTTTGCTGACTTTGGGAGATGTTTTGCAGAGAGAAATTTCACCAAAATGATGACATTTTCTTTTGGCATGTTGTAATGAGAGAACCCCAAACATCTCTGTCTGCTGTTCCACCTTGTCAGCCTCTGCAGGAGCTCTTGAGAGCCAGGCTTTCAAGATGGGATGGGGAGCTGGAGCAGCTCCTCAGCAGCCACTGTTTCACATCCATCCCGTGTTTTTCCTCATCAGAACTGTTGGATGCTGCCTCTCAGGTGCTCTGGTCCTGTTGGCTGATGGCTTTCAGGTAAGGGAAAATGCAAATTAGCCTTGCCCAGAATTATAAGTCAAACTCAAAAATCAGATTTCAACACAGGTGATGGAGCACATCCTGCCTTCTTGGGCTGGTTTTATTCATCGTGGCTACCCAGGGAAGCTGTGGCTGCCCCTGGATCCCTGGCAGTGCCCAAGGCCAGGCTGGATGGGGCTGGGAGCACCTGGGACGGTGGAAAGTGTCCCTGCCATGACAGGGGTGGCACTGGATGGTTTTCAAGGTCCAATCCAAGCCATTCTGTGAGTCTATGATTCCATGACCCATTCCCAACCAGTCCCCAAACCATGTGCCTTGGAAACGGGCACAGCTGAACAAGCACCAGGGCTCACATGATGCTGGGAGCAGGGGCTGTGTGGGTGAAAAACATCACGAGATGCACACTGGGATCATGAGATCTGCTCATTCTGCAAGGACTCAGGGCTTGTCCCTGTCCTTCCCAGCCTCCAGCAGGGCTTCCCCATAGGATGGGCTCTGTCTGCCCCCTGGTCACTGCCCTGGGCTCCCCTCTGCCCCTGGGGTGGCACAGGGGGCAGGACCTGCTGGCCCAGAGCCACCAGGGATGGGCGATCCTCTCCTAATCATGCAGGCACAAGGTGACACAAGTTCCATTTCACACTTGTCAGGTGCTGACCCTTCTCCTGGGACTGCAGTGGCCTCCTGTCCTGGCAGGGAGGCAGAGCTAACCAGACTCAGGGGAGATGGCCTGGAAGAGCGGGGGACCGTGACCGAGGGCCTGCCAGAACATTTCCCTGGTGGCCTTCTCACTGTGACAAGTTAAAAAACAAAACAAAAAGAAGCCAAGCAGTCAGCCAACCCACTTAACTGCAGTTTTCCTCCATCAGGATCTATTTAGTTTTATTCAACCTGACATCTCTCAGAGAGAAGAAGAAATTCTGGGAGCCTAAAGCCAGAGGGAGACCACACAGTGTGTGCTGGCCGTGCTGGGGGAGCTCATCTCCCTTATTGCATCTGACACCAGGCAGGATGAGCCAGGGTCTGCAGCTGGGGGTGTGAGAGGCTTCCAGGGCTGGAGGCAGCCTCCCCCCGCGTGCTGCCTCTGCACACAGCAGCATCCTGCTCTCCCCAGAGCCTGCTGGGCCCTGCACTGCCCCAGACCCCGAGCTCCTGGCTCTCCAGCATATAAGAGGAGGGGGCATTGGGCACAGCCCTGCTCCAAGATGCTCCAGCTGGCAGCTGGCGAGGACGAGGTTAAGCTGATGGCACTGGAATGCACAGCTGGATGCTGTGAGCAGAAGCACATCTGCATCTCTGCTTTTCAGGAATCCCCTTGCTGAGCCCAAACGGAGAGGATCTGGCAGGCTGGAACACAGAGGAGGGGAAAGAGCAGAGCCACAGGGAGCCAGTGCTCCCTACAGCACTGCCCTTGTCTGGGGGATTTGTCACACACCAGGGGATGTGGGCACACAGGGCAGGGGCAGGCCCTGAAGGCTGCAGGCCATGGGAAGCAGTTCCCAGCCTGCACAGGCTGCAATGTTCCCATCAGGTTCCAGAATTCTGGGTACAGCTCCTGCCAAGGACACAGTGCTGGTCCAGGAAGTGCCCAGCAGTGGGGGAGAAGTGATGGCACTGCCAAAGCCAGTTGTGGAGGGCGTTTAGGGGAGTCCCATTTGGGGGATTTTTGAGGATTCTGAATTTGGTGGGTTTTGGGGTCCCATATAGGGGATTTTGGATCCCAATTTGGGGACTTTGGGGTCCCTTTCTGGAGGTTTTGGGGTCCCATTCTTGTGAGAGTCCTATTTAGGGGGTCTTGGGGTCCCATTCTTGTGGGGTTTGGGGTCCCAATTTGGGGGTTTTGGGGTCCCCATTCTTGTGGGGTTTGGGGTCCTATTTGTGGGATTTTTGAGGTCCTGATTTGGGGATCTTGGGGTCTGAATTTGGGGATTTTGGGTCCCAATTTGGGGACTTTGGTGTCCCTTTGTGGAGGTTTTGGCTTCCCATTCTTGCAGGGGTCCCATTTAGGGGATTTTTGAGATCCCAATTTGGGGGTTTTGGGGTGCCATTCCTGGGGTGTCTGTTTGGCACCCCATAATGATGCTGCCAGGGCATCAGCCCATCCTGCCTTGCTTCCAGCTGGGTCTGCTCAGGCTGCAGGGCTGGAGCAGCCCTGTGAAGGGACACTCCTCAGCCAAGGCCTCTCTCTTGGAAGGGAGCTCAGCTGTGCTTGCCAACACGGCTGCAGGACAAGCAGCTGCTGAAGAGACGTCTGCACCACTGGTGCCAAATTGTCCTAGACAGGACAGTCCTGGGGGAGCTCAGCACACCTCTGCCAGCAGCACAGACCCAAAATAGAAGAGATTTCCCAGCTCAGCTTCTCCAGATGTTCTCATTGTCACTCAGGTGAAGCCTCCACCGTTTCCCAGGCTGCACCTTCTGAGAGGGGCACAGATGACCCTGAACCTGGGCTGAGCCTCTCTGAGAGCTGCCAGAGCCCCCAGACCTGTCCCTATGGGTCCTTCTGCTCCTTCCCTGCTGCCTGCACAGATGTTCTTGCCCAGCTCTCCTTGCTGAGCGATTTTGGTGCAGCAGCATCACCCCCAGCTGACTTTGCACTCTGGTGCTGCAGGTCCTGCCCCCACAATGCTGCTGCCCTCACCCCTGCCCAGATGCCAGGATGTTCACCCTGCATCAAACCTCTCTCTTCTCCTGTTTCCCTCTTACCAGCATGTTCATCCTCAGATTCTGGGGTCGGTTTTGCGCCCCTCATGATAAGACATACATTGAAATGCTGGAGAGTGTCCAGAGAAGGGAACAGAGATGGGAAGGGTCTGGAGCCCCAGGAGAGGCTGAGGGAGCTGGGAAGGGGCTCAGCCTGGAGAAAAGGAGGCTCAGGGGAGACCTTGTGGCTGTGCACAACTCCTGACAGGAGGGGACAGCCGGGGGGGGTCGGGCTGTGCTCCAGGGAACAGGGACAGGAGGAGAGGGAATGGCCTCAAGTTCTACTGGGTGAGGATTGGACTGAAGATTACAAACAATTTCTTCACTGAAAGGATGACCAAGCCCTGGCACAGCTGCCCAGGGCAGTGGTGGAGTCCCCATCCCTGGAGGAATTTAAGAAGTCTGGATGTGGTAGCTAGCCTGGGTTAGTGCTGGGACATGGCAGTGCTGGAGAACAGCTGATCTCAACCTTAAAGATCCCTCCCAAACTGAAAAATTCCATGGCTCTGCTCCTAGGGAACAAGTAGTCGAGAGGAAATGGCCTCAAGTGGCAGCTCAGGAGATTCAGGCTGGATATCAGGAAAGGTTTATTTACCCAGGGAGTGGTCAGGCATTGGAAGGGGCTGCCCAGGCAGTGCTGAGTCTCCATCCCTGGAAGTGCTCAAAGCCAAGCAGCTGTGGCACTCCATGACATGGCTCAGTGGGCATGGTGGGATTCACTGAAGGCTGGACTTGACATTCCCGGAGGCCTTTTCCAACCCCCGTGATCCCACAATTTCCAACTGCTTCTCCCTATGGTATTCACAGGGAACCCCTGACAAGGGGAGAGAAATGATGCATCTGACTCCATCTTATCAGAAGGCTAATTGATTACTTTATTATACTATTTATTCTGTACTATATTACACTATATTGCATTGCATCTAAACTGAATCTGCCAAGCACTCACCCTGCACACCACTGCACAGAATCTCGTGACTGTCACCGGCAGTCCTCACACACACACACACACACACATACACACACTTGGCCCTGGTAGGCCAAGGAAACAAAACCCCATCACTCTGGGCAAACAATCTCCACATTGCATTCTACTTTGGCACAAACACAGGCACAGCAAATGATAAGAATGTTCTTGGGAAGAATTGTGCCTTTCTTTTCTCTGTGGGGTTACATCTCCCCTCGCCTGTCCCCTCCGTGCTCCCTGTGGGGTCTCCTCGGTGCTGGCACACCCTGAGCACCGAGGGCTCCTTCCCCACACCAAACCCTCCTGCAGCAGCAGCGTGGCACAGCCTGCTTGGAGGACAGCCCTGCTTGGAGGAGCCACGGGGGATAGGACGGTCAGGACGGATGGAGATGAGAGATCTCTGCAGCCAGGTCTGGAATTTGCGGTTTGTTGCCAAGGGCCTGGGTGCAGGGCCCTGCTGGGAGCGGCAGCCACAGCTCGGGGCAGGCCCCAGTGAGGGAGAGACAGGTAAAAAGAGGGGGAAAGAGAGAATGAGAGAGCGAGGAACAGTAAAGAGTAAAAGAGAGAGGGCAAAAGAGTAAAAGAGAGTGAAGTTCCCATTACAATACCATAAATCTTCTGTGCTGAATATTCTAATTCTCACTAGCCAGTCTAGTACAAGATACAAATCCTATGGCATTTACATACAGTCTATAAGAATCATTGCGTTGCCATACTGTGTTACATTTTAAACCCTAAAAACCCTAAAAACGACTCTTTGGGCCCTTCTGCCCAGCTAGTAGGGTCTGCTCTGACCCTTGGGCCTGTCTGCAGCAGAGGGGATTGTTCCATCAAAAGTGGATTACCTTCAGATGGCCATGCCATTGTTTTCCAGTTTTTCCAGTAACTAAGGTATCTCAAATCTTGCTTTCATTTCAATCTCGCCTGCAGTTTCCATATTCTCAAAATCTTCTGCCAGGCAATGGTATTTCCAAGGCTTTCCTGTTTCATCTTCCCCAGCACCCCTCAGCTGCCCTGCCCAGGGGCTTGGCCCAGGATGGTGCAGGGCTCAGGGAAAAGCAGGAATGCGTGGAGGTGTGCAAGGCCTGGCTGACTGGGAGAGATGGAGTGGCTCGGCTTATTTACTTTATCAAGGGGAGGTTAAGAGGCAACTTGATCATAGTCTATAAATACTTATGGAGGGAGGAGATTTCTGATAATGGAGGGGTTTTTAATCTAGCAGATAAAAAATGTAATGAGATTCATTGGCTGGAAGCTGAAGCTAGAAAAACCTAAATTGGAAATAAGATGCATCTTTTAAGCAGGGAGTATAATTAACTATTGGAGCAATTTGCTAAGAGATGTGGTGGATTCTCCATCATTTGTGGTCTTTAAATCAAGACTTTCTAAAAGAGATGCCAGGTGTCACTGGGTTCCACAGTGCCACTGCTGGGGGAGAACAGTGTCCTGCCCTGCAGAGGCCACCGTGGGTGCCCTCAGTGCCCTGAGGTGAACCTGAAATCCCTGCTGCCCTCCCAGGCCCGGCTGTCCATCACTCACATCCCCCCTGCACGAGGCAGCAAACTCCTGGGTGAGAACGAGAGTGGGACCTGGGGGATGGACACAGTGAGGAGGCAGAGCCTGGGCACCCTGCTCACCTCCTGCTGCCCAGCTCACAGATCCAGGGTGTGGCTGGGAGCAGGACAGCTCAAAGCACACCTGGGGAGGATCCAGAGCCTGGGCACCCTGCTCACCTCCTGCTGCCCAGCTCACAGATCCAGCCTGTGGCTGGGAGCAGGACAGCTCAAGGCACACGTGGAGAGGATCCAGAGCCCTGTGCTCCCAAGCACCCTCAGAATCCATCCTGGCTAGAGGGCAGAGGGCAGGATCCCTGCTCAGCCCCGTGCACGGTGCTGTGTCACCCACCCACCTTGTCACCAGCCCCACTCCCGACCCACAAAGCTCTGCAGGCCACAGGACCGAGTCCTGCCTTTCATCCTGCTGCTCAGGGTGGCTTTCCCAGAAGCTTGGCAGGCTCACACACTCCCTCACTGGTGCTCTGGTTTCCCTGCCTCTTTCTTTCCCCTTGGTTTCTTTCTTGATATTTTTTCCTTGCTGCCCTAATTTTTTTTTCCCCCTATAATTTTCTCCATTGACTTTAATTAAGCTCTCCCCAGGCTCGCTCTGTAGGCAGGCTTCCCCGGGTCTAATTAGACTCTCATCATAAGTAATCTACATGGAAAGCAAACATGTGTGTGTGTGAGAGAGCCAGTGAGATTTATAGAGAGCATGCAGGGAGCAGATGGGTGCATAAAACACTACAAATAATTCTGGTACAGATGCAGAAAAGGCAGGCACTGTGGTGAGGACTGGAGCCTTCCCCACATGCTCACATAAGTCAAATCTCTGTCTCACTCTCTCTCTAGGTATCACCACATTTCCCACCATAAAATCAATAGTGCAGATCAGAGTAAATCATCTTGGGCTGGGGAAGCAGGGCTCGGTGATAGCAGCGATTCCCAGATGAGACTTAAGGAGATGTCTCACACTGATCTGTTTCTAACCATGTGCTTAGGAGCCAAGGTGTGTGCTGAGGTAATTACCAGGGGTATGGAGGGAGCTCTGAGCCCTTTGCTCAGGGATGGAGGATGCTTTGTGGTGTGGGGTCGGGAGCTGCTGCTCTCTCACCTCCCCAGAAGAGGAAGTTGCCCTGAGGGAAAAAGCTGGCAAACAGGCAGGATGGAGAAAGAGATAAAAATACCCACGGCTGGGAGGGTGGGAGTTGCTCCCTGCCCTGCCCTGCCCCGGGCTGCTCGCTGCCCTGCAGCCTGTTCTGCCCTGGAACAGGGCTGTGCTCGGGGGCAGGAGGGGTCTTGGGATCCCCTGGGCAACCTGTGGGAGAGGGGAGGAAGGTCCAGCTCCATCCCTGACCCCCCAGCTCCATCCCTGACCGTCCAGCTCCACCGCTGACCCTGCAGCTCCATCCCTGACCCTCCAGCTCCATCCCTGACCCTCCAGCTCCATCCCTGACCCTGCAGCTCCATCCCTGATCCTGCAGCTTCATCCCTGACCCTCCAGCTCCATCCCTGACCCTGCAGCTCCATCCCTGACCCTCCAGCTCTATCCCTGACCCTGCAGCTCCACCACTGACCCTGCAGCTCCATCCCTGACCCTGCAGCTCCATCCCTGACCCTCCAGCTCTATCCCTGACCCTGCAGCTCCACCCCTGATCCTGCAGCTCCATCCCTGACCCTGGAGCTCCATCCCTGACCCTCCAGCTCTATCCCTGACCCTGCAGCTCCACCCCTGACCCTGCAGCTCCATCCCTGACCCTGCAGCTCCATCCCTGACCCTCCAGCTCTATCCCTGACCCTGCAGCTCCACCCCTGATCCTGATCTCTCCCTGCCCTGCTGAGGGCACCTGCCATGTCCGAGGTGGGGAGGGGGCCCAGCACCCACCATGGGGCTCTGAGCCCCTTGCCTTGGGGCTCCTGGGGCTTCTCTGGCCAGGAGAAGGGGTCTGGCCTCTGCCCATTCCACAGCCTCAGGGATTTTGTGCCCCATCCCCTCGCCTGGATCAGCACGGGCAACCACGTGGTGCAGAGAGGAAGCCACCAGAGCTGGCTGAGATGATTCTCTGGGTTTGTCAGGGCCTGGCAGTGCCCCAGGATGTGGCACTCACCCTTTGCCCCTCTCTCTGTGCCATGACTGGAAAGCCTGGGGCAGGCCCAGCTCCCATCACCTCCTCCCCTCGTGGACCATCCCAGGCCATGCCTGGGATGAACTCAGCAACCTTGGAGGGTTGGGAGAAACAGTCCCAGCCCAAGTGGAGCTGCCTGCAGACCTCCTCTGGACCCTCTGGGCATTCTCCAGAGAACTCTGCCAGTTGTCTGCAGGGTCTGAAACCCCAAATCCAGCACCAGGCCCCTGTTGGAAGGTACCTGTGGAGGAATGGTGGCTGACCAGGGGACACAGACATCCACTCAGGCAGTTCACACCAATCTCAGTAACTCATCACTCCTGCAGCTCACAAACCTCCTCTGGGCTCTTGTGATGCTTGTGGGGTCTGAGCTCTAGACCTGCCCAAATGATGCACCTCATTTTTCTGGTCATAAAATCATTTAGCACTAACTGTGCAGGGCTGCAGAAACCCTCAGCCAGCTCTTTTCAGACTCTTGACATGTGGAATTAGACTGATTATTGAGATTACTATTATTTTTAGGGTGATTTGAAAATATTTGTCCCATGTAGATGTTGTTTGACATTCTCCTTAGGTACCAAGAGCCTGAAGAGCTCTTCATTGTCCTTGCCTGTTGGAAGTGCTTCCTCCCAAACACACGGAGCAGAAATGCTCCCTGGTCACGTCTGCCTCTCCTGCCTCGTTAGGAGCAATTTCACCATCTCTGTGTAGCAGCACCCTTTGCCATTGCTGGGGTTTCTCTTGTTCCTAATAGACCTCTAAAACCTCTTCACTTTGCCAGCCCAGCAGCTCTCCAGTCCTTCTGCCACTTGTGGGTTGAGGACTGTCACTGCCTGGCCAAGGGAGTAGCGTGGAGAGGTGTGAGAGGATGGAGAGCATGAGGAGAGGGCTGGAAGGATGGGATGGACGCCAGGAGGGGCTGGGAAGGATCAGAGATGTGGCCACAGGTCTGAGCTCCTCCTGGAGGGCAGCTGGAGCCTGCTGAGCTGAGGCTGTCACAAACCCCCCAGCTGGCCCTGGTGGCATGGGCAGACTGAGCTGGGGACTGACAGTGGGGGGAAATGGAGCAGTGCTGGGGTGGGCACAGCCCACTTCGTGCTGCTCACGGCCCACTTTGTGCTGGGGATGTCTCAGAGCAGCAGAATGCAGCAGGCAGGGCCCAGCTGGAGCATCCCCACATCACAGCCCCTGTCACCCTTCTCTCTTGGTGGCACCTGCAGGCTGGAGATTCACAGCTGGCTGCCAGGGTGGAGGGCAGGGGACATCACCCCTCTCGAGCTGGAGAGATGCCCAGAGAGATGGCTGCTGGGGTTGGGATGGAAGGTGCTTGAGACAATGGTTTGTGTTTAGACTCAGGTGTCTGCTTTATCAGTGGTACAGTCTCACAGCCCTGAGTTCTGTTCAGTCTTTCATTAGCAAGGCACAAAATGGTTAACTATCTCTTGTTACAAGGTCTTTTAAGGCTAAATTATCTAATTAAGAAATGACTCTTAAATTATTTTCTCTTTTAACCCAAGAACCAACCACTCGTGGCCTGCAATGCAGACTTTTCTGTCCAATTAAAACCACCCAAACCCAAGAAGAAGGAAGAAGGTGAAGAAGAAGGACCAGCCACTACTCTTAAAACCTTTATCTTGCTCTACATATATTGGTGTATTGTAAAACCTTAAGCTCTAAGTTTTCCACCCTGTGATATTACACACTCCTATTAAAACCACACAACAGTAATCCCAGTGCTAGCAATCAATTTTGGAAGCTGGTTCTATGGCCTCAGGTCAGTGCAGTGTTCTCTTGGGGGTCAGTGTCTGTCAGCACAGAAAGTCTCAAAATCTCAGCAGCCAGGGTTCTAACAGATGACCACACCTCAGAAAGGTCCTCTAATACTCCCCAGGGGCTGCAGAGAAAACACAGACTGCCCAGCACCTCCAGTGCTCTGGCAGTGGCTCCTTCCCCAACCATTTCCCAAGAGCAGCCCCAGGACATGGCACATCCAGCACCACCTGTGCACCACGAGCACAGGCTGAGGGCAGAGCCTTTCCTTTGGGAGCTCACTCTACCTGCAGGAGAAGCAGGCAGTGCTTTGATTTCAGAGTTCCTGAATCCAAAGGAGCCTGAGCAAGACTCTGCCCCCTCTTCAGGGTAAATACAGTCTCCTTTACGCACAGCCTCCACTCTGGGGGTTGAGAGAGCTGGGGTTCAGAGAGCTGGGCTTGTTCAGCCTTCAGAAGATTCTGGTTGAGCTCATTGTGACCTTTCAGTAGATCCATAGAACCACAGAATCATAATAGGGTTTGGTTTGGAAAGGACCTTTAAATGTAATCTCATCCTTGCTGCCACAGCAGGGACACCTCCCACTGTCCCAGGTGCTCCCAGCCCCATCCAGCCTGGCCTTGGGCACTGCCAGGGATCAGGGGCAGCCACAGCTGCTCTGGGATCCTGTGCCAGGGCCTCACCACCTTGCTGTAGAAAATTTCTTTCTTATATCTAATTCAAACTGACCTCTCTGAGTCTAAACCCATTCCCCACTGTCCTATCACCACAGGCCCTGATAAGAAGTGAAGGAAGTTTCTCATTCTATTTAGAACTAATCATTTATCTTCATTTTTACCTTTCAGGCCCCAAATGAAAAGTCACAGGGGCTCTGTCTGACCTTGTGATGACTTTCTTCAGGAGCCTGACAACTCTCAAATTTCTGGCATTGCCCAGAGACATCTGTGAGAGGAGGAACAATCCCAGTATGACACAGGGTGCCATGGTTTAGTTAAGGTGTTTAGGGCATGGGTTGGACTTGACGATCTTGAATGTCTCTTCCAACCTAATTATTCTGTCATTCTGTGATTTGCAGCCTCTCTTGGCTCCCAGCCTTTGCTGCCTCCATCCCCTGGTGTGGGACAGCCCCTGCCTGGTCCATACAGAGATGTGGAAGGACACAGAGGGGAGGACACAATCCCAAGGCCGTGTCTTGCTGGTCCCTTGTCCTGCTGTGGGTTCTTCCATCCCATGCAGCCCCCACCAGTCTGACAAACCACTCACTGAGTATTTGTCTCAGATATTTAAATACATCTCAGGGTTCAGATCGCAGCTTCTCAACAGCAGTTAAATAAGTAACACATTCATATTTTGTAAACTGTTTCTCACAGCTTGTTTATTTAGGGTTATAACTCGATTTGGGCTCCTTATGGAAGTGTGACTCATTGTTTAATGTGTCAGCTCATTAGCAATACTTGTTTTTGCCTTATATTTCTGTGCTACCACTAATTGCTGAGCCCACTGTGAGCTTCAGCTTCCAATGACACTGTGGAAAATGCAAGAAAATAGATCAGTTACTAGATAAAAGGCAACAGAAATAAACAAACTCATGAACCTGCAGAGGAAGCTTTTTAGCTGCTGTGATTTTACTTCACAAGGAGACCTCCCTCGATTGGGAAATTGATACCACCAGCTCCTGGGATCTCGTGGCAGGAGGATTTGAGCAAGAAAGGAAAACCACAGGCAAGGCAAATGAGTCAGGGTCACTCCTTGACATCAGCACAGGTGGGTGGAACACCTGCAGCTCGAGAGCCACCAGTCTGTCCTCAATGACCAGCTGCTGCCCTGGCAGAGGAGAAACCGAGGGGCTGGGATTGAGTACCTTGGTAGTGCAATCCATTTGATGCACAGTCCCTGAGGGCCTTTGCTGAGAAGGCACATCCCCAGCAATGTCTATCAAGGACTTGCTAACGAGCAAACCTGACCAAAGCATCCCCTTTGGAGAGCCTGCAGGTGAGGCTGGGAGCAGCTTCAGCCTCCTGCACCCAGCTGCTGAAGAAGGCACCGTGGCTCCCCTGGGGCTGCAGGTCTGGGGTCAGCAGCTCCTCCTCCATCCTCACCCCTCAGCCTGAAGCAGTTGGTAGGAGAAGTGTCCTGGCCACAGGGGAGGTGGTTTCCACCTTGGGTTTTTCTGCTCAGAGCACCTGACATCTCTAGGAATTGACAGCTGGAGATGGAAGAGCCCATTTTTGTCATTTAGATTTCATGGACTCTCTGGAACAAGGCTGGAAAATGCTGATGTTCATGGTCACAGTCTTTGGCAAAGCAATTGTTCTGGACATGTGAAAATCAACCTTCCTTGCTTGTGTCCCTGCTTGCTTCCTGGCTTCCTTTATTCCTTACTTTTCTCTGCATCACTCAAGCAAGATTTTTTTTTTTTCTTCTTTGCTGGCAGAAGCTTCTTTCTAAGAAGAAAACGGCTGCTTGTTTCCACCTAGTTTTATGAGCTTTCATAAGTATTTAAAGGAACAACAGCCACCAAATGAAAAGCATTTTATGGGAGAGAGAATGAAGGAAAAACCCACGGAACTGGAGGGGTCGGTGATGATGACGAAGAAAGGGGAAAGGAGCCAGACCTGCCTGATGAATGTGTTTAACTTTTTCCTCCTTGCAGAGCCCCCAGGGAGCACTCCTGGGAAGGGGCTGCTGGAAGAGGCTCTCGAGGTCTGTGAGGAGTCAGGCTGGGAGCAGTGATTTCTGATCCATCCTCCCACTCCATCCTCTGGCCCCAGCACCTCTGCTCCCTGCCAGGAGGATGGAGCCCCTCCTGCAGCTCCTTCCCCTGCCCACAGCACAGCAGCAGTGCCAACCCTGCCAGTCCTTCCCTGCCAGCCTTGGGGGTGTGACACTGGGACATGCCACACACACGCCCTGGGTCCCTGTGACACAGGAGCAGCAGAGGAGACACCAGCACAGCGTGACTGGCCTCAAGAGCAGCAGTTCAATTAGGAACAGGAAGGCCAGGGAAGGCTAAGCAAACTCAGGCTGTCCAAAGGAGGCTGCAGGAGCCAAAACTCCAGGGTTACATTTCTGGCCAGAAGTGCTGCAGATTTGGAAAACATCTCCACTGGAGCGGGGGAAGATCCAGCCTGGGCATGAAACTGTTAGAGAGTGTCCAAAGGACAAGGAGATGTCAAGGGTCAGGAGGGGCCACAGGAGGGACAGCTGAAGGCTCTTGGTGTGCAGCTGGAGCAGGGCACGCTGAGGGCAGAGCTCAGGGATCTGCAGCTCCTCCCGAGAGCAGCTCCCATCTCTGCTCTGGGACAGGGACAGCAGCCAGGGCACGGCTGGAGCTGGGCCAGGGCAGCTCAGGCTGGAGATCAGGGCAAGGTTCTTCCCCCAGAGGGTGCTGGCACTGCCCAGGCTCCCCAGGGAATGGGCACGGCCCCGAGGCTGCCAGAGCTCCAGGGATGCCCAGGGTGGGGCTGTTGGGGGGTCTGGGCAGGGTTTGGATTTGGGATTGATCATCCCTGTGGGTCCCTTCCAGCTCAGCACATTGCATGATTCTGTGAGAGTGAGGGATGAGGGAGATGAAGGATGGGGGAGAAATTTGGCCAGCGCTGCAGGGATGCCCAGGGGGGGGTTGTTGGGGAGTCTGGGCAGGACCTGGGGTTGAGCTGGCTGATCCTTGGGGTCCCTTCAGCTCAGGATGTTCCATGGATGATAAGAGGTGCTCCTGATGGAATCAGATAAAACAGATCCTCTCCTGCCCAAGATACAGTGATCACGCCCCAGCATTCCTCATCTGCTCCATTTTCCAAGGCAGCCTTTGGGATTTGCCAGGGCTGCCTGGGATGTCTCCACACTGCTGGAAAATGGGCTTTAAAATAAAACATTAAAGCCCTCTGTTACCCTCCCAGAGTGACATCCAGCACAGGGAGATCCACCACACTGGATGCCTGCCCTAAAATCTGGCTGTCCCCCTGTGGGGAGCCACTGCAGCAGGTCCAGTGCTCCTGGAGCTCTGCAGGAGGGACACTCACCCCCCCACCCCAGCCCAGTTACAGCCCAAGACACTCCAGCTCCATCCCTGCTCAGCACTGCAGAGAGAAAGCAAAATTCCTTGTCTGGGAGATGTAACGGGGCAGAATTGCATTTTCCAGCACTGAGGAGGGCTCTGCGAACAATGGAGATTAAAAAATAAATAAAGGCTATAAAAACTGCTTGGCAATGTCCTTTTAAATTATTTTTTTTTTCTGAAAATATGCAATAAATCCCATGCAAGAGTCATAAAAGTACCTGAAATGCTCCTGGAACGATTTATGGGCACCTTACCACTATTCTCAATAAAGTGAATATGCTGGTTCCAAAATAATTTCTCATCACCCATACTTCAAATTCCTGAACTCCTTTCAGTGAGCCTATCCCAAGAATTACTGTAACGTCAGGATGGCTGTATTACATCCCCTCAGAAATAACCCTCCTGTCTGATTTATACACGCTGGGATCTTCCTGCTTTGTCCACGTTGCTGAATCCAGAGATTCTCAGCTCTGACCCTGTGCCAAAGAACAGTCCCTGTAACTTTTCCAGGGAGCCTTGTCATCCCAAAATAATCTCATCATTGCCTCGAAGCAGCTTGGAAACTTGGCTTTTGGGAGGAACATTCCTGATAGGGAGCAGGAGGGGAGTGCTGACACCTGCAAATGGGATGGTGTTGGTCCAGGGAGGTGCACAGGAGAAGGTGGGGACAATCCCCCTGCCATGATGGAAATGGAGACAAAGGGCTGCATTGGTACTGGATGGGCACAAAGGTACAAAAAGGGATCCTGTCCCCAGGGCCTCCTCGTGAGATCCCTCGGGGCTGAGCAGCCTCTGTGGGGACAGGGAAGGGCCTGCCTGGCTGGGTTTGGTGTTTGCCACAGCCACCTCTGCTCTTCCCCTCTGCTCGTCCCTTCTCCACCTCATGCCTGGAGGGGCTCCCTGGAACAGAGGCCAGACAAGTTTAAGAGAATAAAGTGGGTTTTTATTAAAGGCTTTCAACAGATACACCCTGGGCAGCCAAAGCCTCTCAGAGGCTGCACCCAAGATGGACAATGGTCACCAGTTTATCAGACAATTATAAATTTGGTCCATTTACATATCAGGGGTTAATCCTCCAAGTACAGTTTCAGGTAATGAAGTAATTTACCCCCAGTTTTCTCCCCCCAATTCCTTTTTGTTTGCACTTTTTGGGGCCTGAAGCTGTAGGGTGTTCTTGAGTTTCAGGCCCGGAGAAGAATTGTTTTGTCTGAATAAAGAGGGAGAACAGCAGCTGACAGGCTGTGGAGTTTTAGAGTAATACCCTAAAGCAGGATCTGACAAATATAAAAGCTAAAATCCCAAGGCATCACACCAGCCAAGGCTTTGCATCAGTGTCAGGACTGTTCCTAGCTGCTGCTGTGTGACTGGGGCTGTGGCTTTGCCCCACAAACCCTTCCCCACTGCTGTGGGATGGCTCTGTGCCCTCCTGACCCCTCTGTGCCTTCGCAGAACCACACAACAGCTTGGCTTGGAAGGGCCTTTAAAGGGCAGGTGGTCCAGCCCTTGTTCTTCTCCACACTTGCAGCTTTCCTCCCCAAATCACCGCCCTGGGCAAAGCAGTGCAGCCTCTGGGAGCTTCAGAGACAGCTGCCAGAACCTGGCAGCACCGAGCTCACTCAGGGGTGAAATTTATTGAGGAGAAAGCAATAGCATTGGGGAAGAAATGCCCCAAATGTCTGTGGTTTATGTTCTTTCCCCAGCAGGAAGAATGTCTTTTAATTATTTGATTAAACCAGCCATGACATGGAGGAGATTTGGGCTGTTCATCCTCCTTCCCACCTTTCCCATTTCTTTCATTTTATCACTGGTAACCCCAAAAGTGGGATGCCCAGATTTATAAAGGACTCTGGGTTTATTTTAGCTTTTCATCTTCATTCTTTGCGGTCCTTTTTACCACTTTTCTAATGTGGAGAAGTTTGCAATATTGGACATTAGCAAAGGGAAAATTACAAAAAAACCCCCCAAGGATCAAGGCTGATGCCCTTCATCCTGTGGTAACCAAGGTCTGACAAAAGGATGTGGAAAATAGCAATCTGCTAAAACACCCTGAAAATGGGCAAAGGAAAAAGGAAACAACAACAACAATGGAAAATTAAAGAAAATCACATCCATGGGGGTTTTGGTGAAATGATGGATTTTTGATGAGGGGGAATTGTGGTAAATTTCTTGGCATAAAAGTGCTGTTCTCAGAGGCACCTGGGGAAGGTGTACTGCAGTCTCCTGGGTGGGCAGTGCTGGGAAAGCAGCAAAGGCTTTTTGGGAAGCTCCTCCCTTGGAGTCTCCATGCCCAGCAGCACTGTGGGAATCTCTCTGCTGCCTTTGCTGTGTGATTTGCTGGTGACAGGCAGTGGTGACACAACTCAAGGGTGGCAACACAGAGCAGGGAGGGAACCCCAGGAGGGCATCAAATCCACCACTCACCATTCAACAGGTCCTTCACTGGATGGGGAACGACCTGCCTGCTTTGGGAGGTGCTGCTCTCTTACCTCCAGTGCTGGGGGCAGCTTGGGGTGCCATAATATGAGAAGGACTTAGAGCTGTTAAAGAGTGTCCAAAGGAGAGACACAGAGCTGCTGAAGGGAAAGGAAGAAATGAATTTCCATTTTTAAATTATATAAATTATATATTTATTATTTACTATATAATATATATTTATACATTATATAATATATAATATATAAATATCTATTATATAATAAGTATATTTTTACATTATATACATATATATTTTATATTTATATTTATATTTATAAATATATTATATTTATAAATATATATTATAAATATAGATATAGATATAGATATAGATAGAAATAGAAATAGAAATAGAAATATATTATATTATATATTATATATTATATAATATATAAATATATTTCTATAGTATATATTATATATTTTATTCTAGTTAATTACATAAATTATATAAATTTTTATAAATATAAATTATATGAAAACCCAAACCAAACAACAAAACAAAACAAGGCTAAAAACCTCCTTGCACTTTCAGGTGTCTCAGTGCTATTCTCTTATTTTTAAATGGCAACTGCAAAGTTGGAAACTTTGATCTAGAGCCAGGGAAGGAAGGATCTGAGGCCTGGGCCAGAATCTGAACCTATGTCCAGCAGTGCTGAGCAGGGCTGAGGGACACTTGGGGCACAGGGTGGAGTGGCACAAGGGACACAGATCCATCACTCACTTTCCAAAGGCCCAAAAAGCTGATGACAACCTCAGAAATCATCCTTTTCAGCCCTCACCAAACATCTCTGTGCTGTGGGCACTGAGAGGTGGAGTCTCCAGTCTGGGGCCTTTCTCAGCTGTCCAGTCATGCGTGTCAGTGGTGAGATCTGGGCCTTTGCTTTTCTGCACTGGCAAATAAATCCTCCCCTACAAACACATTTATTCATCTCCACTGCCTTGGTGAGAGTCCAGCTGTCTCCCAGGTGCTGCAGGAAGCCCCTCAGTAAGAGCCTGAATGAGGGGTTCAAAACTTGCTTTCATTACTATTCCTTCTTCAGATTCTACATTCAAAATCTTTCTGCCAAGCAGACATATCTGTGAGACTTTTTTGTCAAACTTTCATCCTTCCCAACACCCCTGGAGAGCCCTGGGCTGTCCAGTCCTGCCCAGGGCGCTCTGCTCTGCTCCAGAGTTTGAGCCAGTCCATCCTGTGCTCCCCAGACGTGCCCTGAGGGGATGCAGCCACCCCAGAGCCAGAGCCTGACGTGGACAGGGCTGCCTTGACCTTGAAGCAGTGGTGCCTGATCCAGAAGTGATTTTCCAGCTGGTTGCCCTTGGCTGCTCCAGTCAGGGCTGGAGCTGGCTGCCCTGCTGTGGGAGGTGCCAGGCTCATGCCTGCCTGCTGCCTGGAGAGCATCAGCACACAAATAATCAGGGAGGGAGAGCCCAGCCTGGAGATGAGAGGAGCACACGGCCTGTTCTGGTGAGATGGAGAGAAAACCCAGCATTCAAATACTTCAGCAATTAATTGGGAGTGTGACAGGAAACATGCACTGACTGTAAAGCATTCCTGTGTCTGCAAGCACTGATATGTGAGGGAGGGCACAGCACTGGGGATGGGAGGCTTTCCTGCCATTCCTTGACACTGGTTTTTTGGGGGTTTTTTCTGCAACACTGACCTGCTTTAAGGGAGCTCAGCTGCCCCTCCTTGTGCCCCCAACCTGCCCTGCAGACCCCGAGCATCCCGTGGGCTCTGCCCAGCCCTCAGGGGACTGGCACCTGCTGGCCTCACACCCCATCCCTCTGATGCCTTTTTGGGACTACATAAAAACAAAATTAAGGCAATAAAAAGCAGTTATATTTATTGAAGGGCCTTCAGGGACGTTTAGGGCAGATGAAGCCCACCAGGGGCTGCACCCAAAAAATGGACTCAGGGGTTTTCACACTTTTATAAGTTTGGGCCATTTGGATATTGGGGATTACTCTTCCAATTACAGCTGCAGGTAATGAAGTAATTTACCCCAAATTTGCTCCCCCTAACTCACTTTTCTCATTTCAGTTTCTTAGGTGCTGAGGCAGGGAGGTGTCCTTGATTGCCAGGCCTGGAGAGGAATTGTTGTGTCTGCCCAAAATGGGAAAGCAGCAGCTCACACTGTGTGTGGAGTTTGGAGTTATACACTAAAGAACTGCAGGATTACGAGTATAAAAAATATAAAAGCTAAAATCCTAGGGCATCACCTCCCAAGGGCAACTTCTGTCCTCCAGGATGGAGGCACATGGCACAGAAAGAGCAAGTAAAGTTATTTGGGATATTTGGGGCTGAACAAACGGGTGGGTGAGGCCTCGCTGCCCCCTTTCCCTGCATCCCTGCCCCACTCCCCAGTGAGGGGACACAGGGACACAGGACAGGGAGGATGTGAGTGCTGCAGAGAGGCTCCTGTGTCTGCTGAGCTCCCTGTGGGACCCATGTCTCTAAGAATAAGTGTCTGTGTCTCCATGGCCTCCGGAAAGCCAATCAACAGCACTCGTTAGCTGCCATTTGGGCTCCCAGTGTCTCCAGCCTATAATTCAGTGGCTTGCACGCATTAATTGTCAAGCTTGGAGTGCTACAAAGAAGCCCAGCCTGGCTTTCTTGTGGTTTGCACTGGCGCCTCGCAGCACAGCTCTCCATCCTTCAGCTCAGGGACTTGGCACAGCAGCCTGGGCCCAGGGCTCTGCTCTCTGAGCTACAGCCCTGCTCTGCTCCCAGACAGCTGGGCTGCCCCTGGGCTGCCTGGGGGCTCTTCGCACCCTCCTCACCCCTGTCTCACCCTCCTCACGCCTTTCTCACCCTCCTCTACCCTTTCTTACACTCCTCTACCCTTTTCTCACCCTTTTCTACCCTTCCTTACCCTCCTCTACCCATTCTCACCCTCCTCACCCCTTTCTCACCCTCCTCACCCCTTTCTCACTCTCCTTTACCCTTTTCTCACCCTTTTCTACCCTTTCTTACCCTCCTCTGCCCTTTCTCACCCTCCTCAGCCCTTTCTCACCCTTCCAAGAAGATCTGCAGGGATTCATCCATGATCAGGTCCCCACCCCAGGTCCATCTTTAGGATCCCTCACCCCCAGGCCCCTCTGAGAGCCCCAAAAGCCTTTACCCTTCCAGTGTCCCAGGGCTGTGTGCCTCTGCCCTGGGGACCATCAGCTGCCCTCAGCCAGGTGTCATCTCAGGGGCTTTTAGTGCAAATTGCACCATTTTCTTATAGAAACACAGAACCATGGAATTGTTTAGGTTGAAAGAGATGCCCAAGATGATCAGATCCAAATATTCCCCTAACGCTGATGACTGCACCATTAAACCGTGTCCCCAGGCACCACATCTCCACATCTTTCAGAATCCCTCCAGGGATGGGGACTCCCCCGCTGCCTTGGGCAGCTGTGCCAGGGACTGACAGCCCTTTCAGTGAAGAAATTTTTTCTTAATATCCAACCTAACCCTCCCCTGGCACAGCTTGAGGCCATTCCCTCTTGTCCCATCCCTGTTTCCTGGGACAGAGCCTGACATCCGCCAGCTAGACCCTCCTTTTATTGTAGAGAACAAGAAGGTTCCCCTGAGCTCCTCTTCTCCAGGCTTTGCTCTTCTCGTGGCCAGAGATCTCAGAGGATGGTGAGAAGGGGGGGTTGGAGTCCCAGGCTTGCAGGGGTGAGTGCAAGCAGAGCCCCGTGCTGGCTCCAGACCCACTGGGTGTTTCCAGAGCTCAGACCATGCCTGAGGAATTCCCCACCTAAGGAACTGTGGGGCTGCTCTTGGCACAGCCCAAATCCACCCCCAGCACTCTCAGAGCGCTGGGCTCTGCTCCACGCTGCACCCAAGCTCTTGGGGCAGGGCTTGAATGTCTCAGTGCCCTTTGAAAAGGCTAAAGAACAAAGAACTCAAGTGCTTTGTTAATTCACTCATCAGCCTCTGTGCCTCCAGAGTGACCAGTGGGACAGGAGATTCTGGACATGCCCCTCACTGTGGGCAGCTGTTGGCTCTCTCTGTGCTTGGCATGACCTGCAAGAACACAGCCAGGGCTGGGTGCCTGGCATGGGAACTGGGCTCTGCAGGAATCTTTGCTGTTGTGCCCTTGGAGCAGCAGCCTCTGGGCTTTCTGAGACTGTGATCACATCTGGGCCACCCTCTGTCATGGACCTGTCATCCCAGTGTGTCACCACAGTGCTGCAGGCTGGGGCTCTACTGGAGCAAAGCCAGAACGTTGGGGTGAGGTCCTGCTCCCCTGTCTGGGGTGACATTTCTGGAGCCCTCTTTTGGACCCTCAGCACAGGAGAGGGGGACAGAGCAATCAGGGAGCTCAGGGGGCTTCAGAACATAACCCAGGAGGGGGAACCAGGCTGGGCCAGCTGGCAGAGGACAGAACTTGCAAGGAGTGACCCATGTTCCAGTGCTGGCAAGGGCCAGTTTGGAGCAGGTGGAGCCAGGCTCCCACCAGAGGTGTGCAGAGGCAAGGGACACGTGTTGCAAACATCCCATGTGGATGTGAGGAACGTGCTCCTCACCACAAGGGCAGCACACAGCTGCAGCAGGTGCCCCAGGGAGCTGGTGTCACCATTTTGGGGGTTTTTAAAAACTCCAGGCCCAACCAACCTTCTGAAGCTCTGCAGCTGCCACTGCAGACTGTGGCTGGAGCAGAGACCTCCAAATATCCCTTCCAGCTGAAATCTGCCTGTGATCCTGTGTTTCTCTGGTTCCTAATGCCAGTCTGAGCCCAAAGACCCTTTTCAATTCCATGAATTGTGGCACAGGATGATTACAGGTGGGTTTTGGTCTGACCCCATCTGTCCATGGGGCAATCTCAGCTCTGCAGTGTGAGAAATACCAATGCTCCCCTGCTGGGGCTGCTGGTGGGTTTACAGGGAACTTTATTTCTTTCCAGCTGGGTGGAGGTCATCCATGCCGTAATTCCCACCTCTGACAGGTCTTTGAACCTTTCCCTTTCCCTTTCCCTTTCCCTTCCCTCCCCATTTTTGTTCCCCTTTCTGAGGGCAGGGCTGGCTGTGTGTATCACTTGCAGGAAGATGTGTTGGGTTGTGTTCTCTGCTCCTTTCCTTCACTTTGCCTCTGGGCCATGGCTGGGTTTTGCTCTGATGGTTTTGTTGCACTCTCTGCCTGTTTCCCTCAGAAACAGGAGGCAATTTAGGGTCACCACAGAATTGTGGAATGATTTGCTTGGAAGAGACCTTAAAGTTCCTGTTGTTCCAATTCCTGTCATGGAAGGGACACCTTCCACCATCCCATGTTACTCCAAGCCCCATCCAGCCCGGCCTGGGACACTTCCAGGGATCCAGGGGTAGCCACAGCTTCTCCATCCTTGCATACATTTGTATCCTTGTTCCTTCCCATGTGCATTCCTGGTATTCACTGGTGCTGAGTTTAACCTGCAGTTGTATTTGCCAGCAGCTCCTGGCTGGGTCCATCCTACAAACCCCAGCAGCTCTGAGATCTCTGCCCAGCCAGGTTTCCCCACGAGGAGTGGGAGAGCAGCACATCCAAGGCACAGCTCACCCCATCCTCAGGCAGGGCAGCTGTGCCACCCCAGGGCCTGAAGGGTCGTGACCAGCTCGAGCAGAGGCTGCTCTGACTGAGGAACTGGGAAGGGGCTGGGAGCACCTCCTCCTCCTCCTCCTCCTCCTCCTCTGCGAGCAAGGCACGAGGCTCGGGTGGGTGTGATGGGAGCACAAGTGCTGCAGTGCTGAGAGCAGATTTCCAGCTTTGTGTGCTGAAAACTCCCTCTAATAGACTGATACTGCAAATCCCCAAACCCTGCACTCCCCAGCAGCACAGGCCAGCCCTGCTCTGCCTGCCTGGGTCACCTCCCTGGCTTTTTCAGGAGGAGCTGCCTCTGCCCTCCCCACTCCTGTGGGCAGTAGTTCAATGCTTTCACCACTGGGTTCCTCAGACCTCCAGAGCTAAATCCACCTGGTTCTGGTGATTGGCTGCTGCTTGTGATGGATGGTTCAGTTTGAAATGCTTCCCAGATCCCCATCCCCAAAGCACTGCTCTGGCACTGGGACCTCATGCAGCTCCCCCTGTGAACGATGATGCAGATAATTCATCTGTGTGACCTTTTCCTCACCGAGTGTTTCTCTTACATCTTCACCATCTCTTGGCCCTGCAGACTTTTTGGCAGGCTCTTTGCTTCTGATGTATTTGAAAAAGCTTTTATTACCAGCTTTTACACCATTAGCAAGCTGCTCCTCCAAGTCGTTCCTGGCAGGATCTGCCAGGCTTTAATTTTTAGCTCACTTGCCTTTGTGCCATCCCATTACGTGCACATGGAGGGGGGGCTGGTCTCAGCCAAGCCTCCTGGGCCTCCTCTCTCCCCTCATCCCTGAGCCACTGGTGCTCCTGGAGTAAAAAACATGGATGAAACCTTTTTATTCTGTTGCAACATTTGCTGCCTTTCTTAAAGATTCCATTTCTGGAATCAGGTAACTCCCTGGAAAATTCAGCTTTTGTTGCCACTTTTTTCCCAGCCCAGAAACAAGGGAACAGGGAGAGATGAAAGGTGAGTGTAACAGGAGCTGCCTGGAAGCTGCTGGTGGAGCTGGTGACTGGGAGCAGGGGATGATGATGGATGGGGATCAGAGACCAGCAGGATTCAGCAGTGGAGGTCCCTGACAGGGGAGCTGGGATGTGCCATGGGGTCGCAGGAGCTGTGGGACCAACTGCAGCTTCACAGCACTGGGCAAAATCCAGCTGCTGTGGGATCCCCTCTTCTCTCCAGGCAGGTGACCCCTGCTCTGTGTGTGGCTGGGTGATTTTTCACCATAAATCCCCTGGTTTGTGCAGCTTTCCTTGGTGCAGACCTGTTCACAGGTCCAGGCTGGAGTCCTGGTGGCTTTGGCCCTGCACACACAGCTTTGAGAAGCAGCTCATGGTTTCCAGAGGAACTTTCTCTGCCCTGGCCATGGGTGATGGGCACGGCGTGCCCGTGTGCCAAGCTGCCACTGTGCCCAGGCTGCCTGCAGCACATCCCCCTGCCCTTGAGCCCCTCAGAGGAGACCCCAGCCCCAGACAGCACCACTGGATGAAACCCTGCACCACTTCAGCCTGAGAGCTGAGTGAGTGGCCAAGGCTCCACAATCACAGGGAGGGACCCCCCATGTCCCCTGCAGCCCTGGGAACAGCTCCTGGTTCAGGGTCACATTCATATTTTCTGAAAAATCCCTTTGCCCAGGATTCTTCTCCTGGGAAGCTGAGAAGCCTCCGAGAAAAAGGAAAACAATTCTTATCTCATTTGCTTCTCCTGTGTTTTGCTGCTTTTGAATGTGGTTGGACATTGTTTACCCACAGGTGATTGTTTCATTGGTTTCATGTGAGTTGTTTTGAATTATTGACCAATCAGTGCCAAGCTGTGTCGGGACTCTGGAGAGAGTCACGAGTATTCATTATTATCTTTTAGCCTACTGTAAGTAACCTTTCTGTATTCTATAGTCTAGTTTAGTATAGCATTCTTTAATATAATATAGATCATAAAATAATAAATTAGCCTTCTGAGAACATGGAGTCAGATGCATCATTCCTCCCTTGGTCTGGGAACCCCACAAATACAAGTTCAGTGTGCCAACGCCATCCTCCCTGCCCTGCACCCCTGCCACAGCCCCTGTGGAGGGAGGGGGAAGGCTTGGGAGTGCAGGGTTTGTCTGGAGGACTCTGGCATGCAGATGGCTGCTGACAAGATGCTGGAGGCAGGAGCTGCCACTGGCGTTTGGCAGCACTTGTGTGACACTGCCCAGAGCCACCGATCCCCTGAGGCCTTCGGGGCGCTGGGGGGGCACACTGCACTCACTGAGCAGCTCTGGATAGTATTTAACAAGTCAACAGCAGCAGTTTTGGGAGTTCAGGACCCTCTGATGAGCCTGCTGGGTGGCTGGGGGAAGTGCAGGTGACAGCAGGGGGACAGGCAGGTGACAAGGCTGCCAGCAGCACAGCCCTGTGTTATCCGCTGAGCTGCTGCTGGGCAGCACTGCTGGTGTTTGAAGATATTAACAACACAGCTCGTCAATGAAAAGAACCCCTCCAACCCATAATTTGCTGCTCTTTCCAGTCTTAGAATTGAACTTTCTGTATTGCCAAGGCACTGATCAATATTTCACACAAGTGTAAAATTATGGACTGGCTTGTGCTGGGACGTGGCTGAAGGCTCAGGCCTGCCAGGGCCTTTATGGAACATCCAGCCTTGGGCTGGCAGCAGGAGAGATGTCTTGTAATGCAGTATTTTAGCCCAAATTTGCTCCCCTCAACACCCTTTCTCATTTACATTTCTCAGGGCCTAAGACAGTGAGATGTCCTTGATTTCTGGGCCTAGATGGGAATTGTGTTGTCTGACCAAGATGGGAAAGCAGCAGCTCACACTGTGCAGGGAGTTTAGAGTTCTACACCAAAGAATTGCAGGATTACAAATATATGAAAAATAGAAAAGCTAAAACCTTTGGGATGGAAACATGCCCCATGCTCAGAGCCACCTTCTCCTGACTAGTGCTTGGGGCTCCTGGCATTGCAAACCTGGCACTGCTGGCAGCTTCTCCCAGTGCTCGTGGTAAATTCAGTGCTCACAAATCCCTGGGGTTGTGGCTAAACCTCCGTGGTGTTATTTAGATGTGTGTCAGGGGTTCACAGGGACATATCCAGGAAGATGAAGACTTTACCTCCGTGCTCTCCAAGGGGAGCTGATTTTGGGCAATGTTGTGAGCATTCCTCATCTGGACAATTGAAATAAGGGATGTTCAATTCCAGAGCTGCTGGCCTGTGTGAGGTTAAGTGAGCAATCACACACACACATGTAATTTTTCCTTCTTTGGCCTTTTAGACCAATTTCCTCCATAAAACACCAAATTTTGTCCCCTGACAGATGCAGACCCTGAAGCCACCTGCTTTGTAACCTCTGGTGAATTAACTGTGTCCTGAAGCAGGTGGTGAATCCCCCCACTCCCACTTTGTCCATCCCAATCACCCTCCCAGCCTGTTTCCTCCCTCGTACCCTCTGCACTGCAGCTCTCTGGGGCTCCCAGGGTTGGGGTGAGCACACCTGGAGCTGCTCTCTGGGGTCTGCTGCTCTGTGCTCTTTGATACTGAACATTCTGCTCCAGCTTTGGCTGTCAGGTCTCAGGGAGCAGGAAATGAATGGATGAACAGGACATTCCCATGAGGAGAGAGAGAGGAGGCTTCAGCATCTCCTCCTGCCTTTTCCCAGCTTGCTTCCCCACCTCCTGTTGCTCAGCAGCTTTGGGTGAGATCCCAGAGCCCGAATCCCTTCCCACCAGCTGTCCCCTCCCTGGCTCGGGGGAACCAGCACGTGCAGGGCTGGGAGAGGAGGGGTGGCATGGGGGGATTTGGGACAGGACAGCACCATCCAGCTGGGGGACCCCCACCACAACAGGATCCCGCCTCGGTCTCAGGCTGAGCCCTGCCTGGCCCAGCAGGGAGAGCCTGGATCTGCAGGGCTGGAGGTGCCCAGGTCTCCCCCAGCTCCAGGAGCCCTCCAAGGGAGGAGCAGGGGAGCTGGGCAGCCCCCATAGCCCAGCAGCAGCAGGACAGGTCGGGGTTCACCCCAAGATCTGTGTTTAGATCTCCCTGGGAAAGAACACACGACCTTGAACGTTTTGGTGTGATCTGGGGAAGGAGGAAGGTGAGAAACAGCACCTGAGCCAGCAGCAGGGTGAGCCTCCCCTGGGAAGGCAGGTGTGGCATTAACTCTCACCTTGCTGCCGTTCCCCTGCCAGGTGTTCCTGCCTGCTTGGGGTCTGGGGGGTGACAGAGCCCTCAGTTCAGAAAGGAGAACAATTAACAAGAAATAAAATACCAGTGAGCCCTGAAAATCACCTGCAAGATAATAAAGAGAAAACAAATCTACCCTTTTTCATTGAGAGCTCTTCTTAGCTCAGCAGATTTATTGTTGCCTTTTTAAATTTTAACAACTTGCAAGGCCACTGTGCTGGCTTCCATTACATGAAAACTTTTGCTTTTTATTCCCTAATTCGGAGCAGAAGAGAAGCTAAATCACCAGGCAGTGAAAGGTTTGCAGTTGACAGGTGCTGCTGTGAGAGGAAATAGGTTTCTCTTGCAAGGTGTCCCACTGGGCAGCAGGCAATGAGAGGGGGGCTGCCTCCCCCTGCTCCTCGTGGGGAGTGGTGGGAGCAGGCTCCTGCAGTTTTTGAGGTCCTTGGAATGAGACCTTGCTCTGAGGATCAGCTCCAGCATTCCCACATCAGACAATGTGCATTTTCCAGGGCACACTCTGGTACTGGGGATGCAGCTGCTGAGTGTCTGTGGCTCAGTTTTTGGGCAGTGTTGAGTGTTTTCTGTGTGTGTGGTGAGGTGGTTCTGTATCAGACAAGAGCAGTGCTCTGTGCTCCCACAGCTGTGGGCTCTGATCCCTCCCAGAGGGCATGAGGCCTTGGTCCAGCAAGGACAAGGTGATGGAAGATGTGCTTGGCCGCTCACCTGCCACAACACATTTCTGCCAAGCTTCACCTACAAGATGGACCAGCAAAAATCCTTTCCCTTGAGTGCCTTGCAAGCTTTCCTCACATGCCACTGTTTGGGAAGGACCTGGGTAGCCTCAGAAGGATGCTCGTGGTAGTTCCCACACCCTGCAGCAAGCACAGGGCTACCATAGTCCCTCCCTGCTGTGTGACAGTCACTCTGCTTGTCCCTTACACCCTCAGTGTGACCCAGGGCCCCCTGGGCATGTCCAGCATCTTCCTTGGCCTTCAGAAGGCCTAGTGCAGAGACATATGGGGGCTGCTGGAGCAGGATGGGCTTTAAGGTCCTTTCTAACCCAACCCACCCAGTGATTGTACAGCTGAGTGCTCCAAGGGGCACAGCCATGCTCAGGGCAGCCAGAGCCACACCAGGCTGTGAGTCCTGGGCCTCTGTGCTGCTGGCTCTGTGCCCTCTGGGTAATTCATGTAATTTGCTGATCCTGGTGACTTCTTCATGAATGAGGGACGAGGACCTGTCAGTCTGTGCCAGTCTTACAGGCAGGAGGCATCAGATCAGCAGCCTGGGGCTGGCAGTGTCCCTGCACACACACACAGGGGGTTGGCATGCTGTGCCCCCCAGCCTGCCCTTGGGGCTGCCTCTCCCCACTGCCCATCTCACCACAACACCTTGCTCCTGCCAGCTCTCTGCTTTGCAGGCCAGTCAGAGGTGTCCAAAGCAATCAGAGATGTTCTCACCTCTGGCACCAACGAGGCTAATTCCTGTGAGATTACATTTGGCCAGGACTCAGGAAACTCCCAACGGGGCAGGTTCTCCATCCTCCTACATCCCCCACACTTCTTCCGTGCGCCAGACACCAGTGTGCATCCTGACACTGCCTTGTCCTCCTCCAGGCTCTCCTCTCCTTCCCCATAACCAACCTGCAGCCAAACAGCTCTAGGGCACATCTGTGGGCTCTGCAGAGGAGTGTTCAGAGACAGCCCTTCTTTCCTTACAAAGTAAGGATATTTCACCTGGAAAACAGGTTTTCCTGACCTGGCAAAACTAGTGGCCCCAGTCCTGCAGGTGTCTTCAGTCTGGCATTACCCACATGCCACGGGGAGCTGCCAGCACCAGCCCAGGGTGATGCCCGGGCTTCGGGTTTCGTCAGGAGGGAAAGGGAAGCGAGATGGCACAGGCAGGGCTTGTGCAACCACGTGGAGTTACTCATGGTCAGAGGCAGCATCAAGAACCTGCTTTTCATGAGCAACTTGACTTGCTAATGAGGCCTGAATCTGGGTCAGGCATTTCCCACACTGGGGATGGGTGGACGCGGGCACTGCAGCACACATGGGCACCTGGAGACAGGCAGAGCACCCGGGCACCTGGAGACAGGGCAGAGCATCCAGGCACCTGGAGACAGGGCAGAGCACTTGAGCACCTGCAAACACAGGCAGAGCACCCACCTGGAGATGGGGGCAGAGCACCTGGGCACCTGGAGATGGGGGCAGAGCACCTGGGCACCTACATACAGGGGCAGAGCACCTGGAGACACAGGCAGAGCACCTGGGCACCCGGAGACAGGGCAGAGCACCTGGGCACATGCAGACACGGGCAGAGCACCTGGATTGTCTCTGGCTGCCACAGCCACGGGTGAATTTCTGCACGGAGCCTCTTGGCTTCTGCCTCCTGCCAGTTTCAGCAGGCTGGGGTGTGTGTCTCTGCTGCTGCTGTCAATCTGGCCCTGAGATCATCACAGAAACTTGGCTTTCAGCTGGAGGTGTCTGATGGGGACAAGTCCCTTCAGGCCCTGGCTCCTCCTGACGACCACGGCCGCCTCTCTCCTGGGAGCAAAGCAAAGTTGCTTTGGAGATTATACATTATTTTCTTTAACACAGATCAGCCAGAGTGGGTGCTGCCCGTCCCGAGGTCATGCTGGGGTGGGGAAGAGGTTGACCCCAACCAAACCATAGTCCACACCCCAGAGGTCCTGCCAAGAGCAGGTCCTGCCCCAGGAGAAGGGAGCTGACACCTCTGAGGTGGCTGCCTGGGTCACCCCAGTGCTTGTCCAACGCTGCCAGGCTGAGAAATTTTTCCCTGACACCTCCAGATGGCTGCTTTCCACGTGCTCCAGAGGATCCTGCCATCCTGGGGAGATGCTTCAGCACCCAGATTTCTGAATGCCCAGTGCTGCACCACGGGACAAACAGGAGGCTCCTGTGCAGGACATGATTTGGGGGTTTTATTCCAGTGTCACTCTTCTTTGGCCAAAATTTCCAAGATTGGGCCCAGCAGCCTGTTTAATTTGTACGCTTGCCTGGGCTCTGGATGTGAATATGAAAATGGTGCAGCAAACAGAGGTTAAAGCCCAGGCAAGTGGTAATCAGATCTCACATCCCTGTGCCCACTGGGATGCCCTCGCCTGATTTGCAGGTTACCCTCGCCTTGCAGTCCTTTAATTCCTTGATCCAAGCAGCCCATTCCGTGAAAATCAATGTAAATAAGACTCCTGTGGTTCTGCCTGTCGCCATCAGAACCCAGCACTTGAGTCAGATGGTCCAAAAACTGCTCTCAGCCATTTATTTATTTTTTAAAATGAATCCAGCCTAGAGCAGGATTACATGGATTAGCAGCTGAGCATTCCCCTGCCTATAGAACATGCCCAGCCAGACGGAGACACGCTGACAGGAATCCTGTCCTGCAAATGTGACATGGATTTCCGCGGCCTCTTGGCTGCTGGCAGCTGAGCCCATCTGCTTGGCTGATCCAGGTCTGCCCAGCCAGGAGTGCCAGGCTGGGGCAGGGGTGCTCCAAGCCTCTGCCTGCAGGGAGCTTGGCCTTGCTGATGGTGAGGGTGCTGATGGAGCAGAGAGGGAAACCTGCTTCGGGCAGGGCTGCAGGGGGTGAGGGCTCTGGCAAGCAGCTGGTGCCTTTACTGGTCAAGGACACGGCCTTTTTTAGCAGGGAGGTGAAAGCCCTGCAGGTTTGGGGTGGGGGATGAAGCAGGGAGCTACCAGGACAAATCCCAAGGCAGGAGTGATGGACTGGGCTACAAAATCAGCCTACAAAATCTGGGTACAAAACTGGGCTATAGAATTGCTATGTAAAATTGAGCTACAGAATCGGGCTACCAAAACTACGCTGGTGTTTTTCCGGGCCTCAGAAGGCACCTGAGCACCTTGTGTGGGATCATCCCCAGGACATGGTGTCCCACATGAGGGAATGGGTAGGAGACTCTCCATGCACACAGAAAAACCCCAGTGGGTCCTCACAGAGGGACCCAGCCCAGCTGCTGTCGGTACAAGCCAGAGACAATCAAGAGAAGATTCTCAATCCTCAGCAGCCTGAAGGGCTGGGCTGGCTCTGAGCCCCACAGAACAGAGCAGGAGCTGGGGCCCTCCTCATGCTGGGTGACCCCTGGAAAGGACCCTGGAAAGGACCTGTCAACCAACCAGGTTTTGGAGGGTGTGTGATTCTGGGGGCCCAGCAGTGAGTGATCTGCTTCCTGCTGGGGCTGGGAGGTCTCACTGAGCTGGGAAGGTGGGCAGGGCAGGGTGGGCACACAGGCCAGGACAGGGTGGGCACACAGGCCAGGACAGGGTGGGCACACAGGGCAGGATAAGGTGGGCACACAGGGCAGGGTGGGCACACAGGGCACACAGGACAGGACAGGCAATGTGTGCACAGAAAGGAAGAAGCTCTTGGGAAGGGCCTTCCCCTTCCTCCACCTTTGCTCCCAGGGTGATGCTGAGCAAGAGGAAACACTTGCACTTAATAAAAAAGAAATAAAAATCAATAAGTGGCAGAGCAGGCTGTCCTGTGACTCTCTGTCCCTGTCCCTGCTGTGGGGAGCTGCCTGGATCCCACAGCTCTGCCAGTGCCAGCTCCCTCTGCTCCCTGCCTGTGCCTGCCCACCTGGCATGGACCGAGGACCCTGGCAAAGTGGGGAGGTGCCCGGCCCCAGCCTCGTGCCAGGGAAGCCCGTTTGGCTAAACAAGTTTTCACTGACACCTTTTTTTTTTTTTTTTTCTTTTTTTCCCCTTCAGTGGAAGCCTTCCAGCGATTTTTCAATTGCTCTCTGCCGAGTGGAGTGCAGCCAGCTCCCTGCCCGCTGCTGGCTCGGAGCAGGCAGCTGGCTCCTGCCCTGAGCTGGCCTGCCAGGCGCCGTGCCAGCCAGCAGGACGTGTGTCCCACGCTCCCACGCATGCCCGTATGGCGAGCGGGTGCCAGGCAGCTGCACAGCTCTGGCATCGCTGCCAGCTCTGCCCCGGGACAGGCACTGCTCTGCCCAGGGAACAGCAGGGCCTGGCCCAGACCCTCGGCTGCAGCTGCCCTGGGTCCCCTCTGTGAGCCCAGAGGCCAAGAGATGGCAGTGCCAGGCTGTGCAGGCGCTGGGCAGCCCCTGCTCCGCAGGGCTGACCCAGCACTGGGGCTCTGCATCCCCCTGCCCACTCATCCACAGCCAGCACTGCCCTGCAGCCCTGGCCCTCTGTGCCAAGGAGCTTCCCAGGACCTGTCCCTGGGGTTAAAGACTGATTTTCTAGAGGAAGATGGGAGGGTGGAGCAGGGGTGGGATGAGCAGAGACTGCTTGGAGGAAGGCAGAAATAACTCTGACATGTTTGATGGTTTCCCCTGTCAGCACAGAGCTGGGGGTTCCTGTCTTGCTCACACCAAGAGTGACAGGATCCTTCTGCCTGGCTCAGTACAAGGGTGGAATAGAACTGTACAGAAGGAATGGAACATCCTGAGCTGGAAGGGACCCACAGGATGATCCAGTCCAACCCCAGGCCCTGCTCAGACCCCCCAACAACCCCACCCTGGGCATCCCTGCAGGGCTGTCCAAAGGCTCCTGGAGCTCTGGCAGCCTCGGTGCCCATTCCCTGGGGAGCCTGGGCAGTGCCAGCACCCTCTGGGGGAAGAACCTTGCCCTGATCTCCTCCCTGGCCTAGCTCCAGCTCGGGTCCTATCAAGGTTTGGACGTGCAGGATCCTGTGATTCACTGAAGGAGCACCAAGGAGAAGAAAGTGTTGAGCAGCTTTGTCATTCCAGACACATCACTCCTCCTCCACTGAACCAGGCAGGAGTGCGTGCTGATAATCTGGGATCTCGTAATTAAATACCCTGCAGCCTGAATATGGATAAGAAGGCACAGTTATAGTTTTGTGGACTGTGTCACTTGTGGCATTTCTGTGGGTTGGAGTTGCTTTGCTTTGCAACTTAAGTGCTCGTGTAGCTGCTGCATGTGGCACGCTATCAATCATGGGTGTGAAAAATCCCCCAAGCCACCAGAAAATGGAAACAATCTCGAATGCTCCTGAAGTGAAAGCGCAAAGCCATTCCCAAGACATTCCTTCAACAGTGAAATGGCTTTTTAAGGAATTCAGACAGAAGATATAATAAGGGAAAAACTATACAGAGAAAGAATGCCACCCCACCTGCAGCAGCACAAAACAACAGGAAAATTGAGAGTGGAGGACTCTGAAGGTCTCTCGTTCAACCTTCTTCCCGCTCCAAGCAGGAAGAGACCAGCCTGTTCAGGGATTTTTTCCCTGATCAGCCAGGTCCTGAAGGCCTTCAAGGACAGAGGCTGTACAGCCTCTCTGAGCAACCTGCTGCCAGGTTTGACCTTCCCCACGGTGAAATACTCCCACCATATTCAGTACAAAGTTGTTCTGGTTCATGTCTGCTGCCTTTGTCCTCCTGCTGTGGACAGCTGTGGAGATCCTGGCTCTGCCTTCTTGGTGATCTCCTTGTAGATGGCTGTGGAGGTCCACCCTTGATGCTTTCTCATGCCCAGTCTGAGCAAACCCCATTCCCTCAGCCTCTCCACACAGTGGAACACACTCCAGCACATGTGGCCTCCTCTGGATTCCCCCTGCTCTGCTGAAAGCCCCATGCCCACATGAGGTATCCAGCTGTGTCAATGAGTGTGAGTGGAGGGAGATTTGAACTCTGCTCAGCACCTGCAGCCCCGTGGTCTGGGTCTCCAGGAGTGGCCTCTCACCGTGTGCAGGTGAGGACAGAGCTACAGAGAGCCAAATGGGAGATCCTGAGGCCAACTGATGGAAATCCAGGCAGGAGAGAGCTGAAAGCACTGTGCTGGAGGCTGGATGGACAGAGCAGCAACCAAAGGTATCAATGCCACTTCCAGAGGAGGTGACAGCTTTCTTAGAGCTCCTCCTGAGGGTCAGTGGAGGGGCAGCTCTGATCTCTGCTCTGGGACAGGGACAGCAGCCAGGGCACAGCTGGAGCTGGGCCAGGGCAGCTCAGGCTGGAGATCAGGGCAAGGTTCTTCCCCCAGAGGGTGCTGGCACTGCCCAGGCTCCCCAGGGAATGGGCACGGCCCCGAGGCTGCCAGAGCTCCAGGGATGGCCAGGGTGGGGTTGTTGCGGGGTCTGTGCAGGGACAGGGGTTGCAATCCATGATCTCTGTGGGTCCTTTCCATCTCAGGGTGTTCTCTGACAGCCCAGGGAGATCATTTGTCCTCTCTGGGCCAGCACCAAAACCACAGCACCTGCCACCCCCCTGAAAAAACACCCTGGGGAAGTGTGAGGAGGCAGCACCACGCAGGGTGGAGATGTCAGTGTGGGGAAATCAGCTTGGCTGCAGCTGCTCTGTGGCAGAGAAAGTGCAGCACCACCCTCCTGTCCCCAGGCATAGGGCCAGCACATCCCAGCACGAACAGGCAGCTCCCAGCACAGGGCTGGGGGTGTTTACTGGGGGACACTGCTGAAAGAGTGCTGAAAGAGCTACTTAAAGAGCTTCCCAACCCTTTTGTGCCTCCTCAGAGGTGTCTGCCACCACTGACATCGCACCCAAGGGACCGTGCCCATGGTGGTGGCCAGGACTCAAACTGCAGTGAAAGAGCTTTGGGCAGTGTTTGCTGCATGGTTCCGCAGGTACTGCCAGGACTCTGCCTGCAGCAGCTGAAAGGGATGGGCCAGGGGGCCACTAAACAGCCCTTGTCATCAATTTAGGGCTAATTTAGAGCTAATTTATTGCTGGGATTTCAGCAGTGGCTGGAGAGGGTGAATGCTTGCCCCCTCCTCGCTGTCCCACACCCATGGCTGCTATGGGAGCCCCAGTGCCAATGCCCCCTGAGCCAGCACAAACTGGGCTCCTGTAACTCTGCTGAGCCTGGCAGCAAACCCCTGGGAGTCTCACAGAGCTGCAGACGGGGGTCTGTGCAGAGCTCTGCAGGGTGGAGCACAGTACAGGGCTCTTACTGTCCCTGTCTGGGGGTTTGGAGCAGGTACAACCCCTTGGTGCCTTCCTCTGGTGTTCTACACCTGCCAAAGGCCTGTGGGTACCTGTGGAGATCTCCACTGCTCTCCTTCAGAGCCCTCTGAGTCTCTGGAACCCTCAGACCATGCAGCAGAGGACCTGCAGGACATCTTGTTCCCAGTGCTCACCACTTGGATCCATCAGTTCCTGGGATCCCCTGGGAGTGGGGCAGGTCCTACTGTAGGGACATCACAGAGTTGTGAAATGCATTGCAAGGGAAGAGAACAGTGCCTGTGGTGTGGGGCTCCTCCTTGGCTGGGCCAGGAACCCCAAATAAGGCTGCACTGGCTCTGTCAGAGCAATCCTATTGGGAGAATAGGGAAATTAGTAGGTTTTTGCTTTGCCTTTTGTGAGAAAAATGTGGCACTTCTCAGGTTATGCCAGAGGACAGTCAGGTTGGATATTAGGAAAAGTTTCTCCCCTGTATGAGTGGTCAGGAACTAGCACAGGATGACCAGGGTGGAGTCACCATCCCTGGAAGAGCTCAAAAACCCAGCAGATGTGGCACTTTGATACATGGTTCAGTGGGCATGGTGGGACTTGATGGTCTTGGAGGTCTTTTCCAGCCTTAATGATTCTGTGGTTCTCCCCTGACAGGATGAGTGACCTCTTGGCACCAGCTGGGAGCTGCCCATGCCTGAGCCCTGGCTGCTTCCCCTGAGTGAGGACACAGCTCACAGCAAGCCTGGTCACAGAGAGGGATTTTCCTGTGGATTCCCATCCTGAAGCTGTCTGACACAAATGAGGGAGCATGTGGGTGTTGGGGTGGAGGCACAGGATGTGGTTCAGCCCGTTTGCTGTCAAGAGTAGGAGTGGGGATGTTGCCCTGCTGTGGAAAGGCATGGCAAGGTTTGGAATGAGGGGCCTGGCAGGATTTGGGATGTTCCTGTCCTGCTCCTGGCTGCTGTGGGGCACAAAGTGCTCTCTTGCAGCCCAGGGACAAGAGGGCTCTGCTTCCAGAGGGGGTCTGATTCTGCTTCCAGAGGAAATCCAGGGCAAGATCACCTTCCAGGTGCGGGAGAGGGCAGGAAAGGCTGAGGGGGATGCTGGGGCAGGGGTTCTGGCATGTGCTTTCCCTGCCAGCTTCCCATCTCTCCTGCTGAGCCAGTTTGTTCACAGCAGTCCAGTTCCTCCCTCTTTATCCTGGGGCAGTGATGCTGCAGTGTTTATATCCAGATTTTCCCTGCACAGAAACAGTTCATCCCACACTTGCTGGTGCTTAGAAAGTTCATAGAATCACAGAATCTCAGACTGGCTTGGGTTGAAAGGGATCTCCAACCCCCTGCCACAGGCAGGGACACCTTCCAATAAATCAGGCTGCTCCAAGCCCCATCCAATCTGGCCTTGGACACTTCCAGGGATGGAGCAGTCACAGCTTCTCTGGGCACCCTGTGCCAGGGCCTCACCACCCTCACAATGAAGAATTTCCTCTCAATATCCCATCTAAACCTACTCTGTCAGCTGGAAGCCGCTCCCCTGTGCTGTCACTCCAGGATGATCCTGACCACCTCAGCAGGGCAGTGACTCCATCACCTCCCAAACCAGGAAGGGTTTCCCCATGGCTACACCCTTGGAAGGAGCCCCAGGCAGGGCAGGACGTGGTGACCATGGCACCCACATTTCCTGGCCCTTGGCTGGAGCCCATAACCCCAGAATTTGCTGGCCACCAGCCCTGTGCGTGGGAGAAGGGCGGGTGGAGAGAGGAACACGGGCTCAAATCCAACAAGAAGGATTCCATCCCAGTCTGGCTGGAGGCAGCACTTCCCAGAGGCTGGGTCAGGAATCCTGGATCCTCCTGACCCTTCCCTGGGCTGTGGGATGCTCAGGGCACATCTCCATGTGCCTCGGTGCCAGGGACCCACCGGGGGATTGCACAGGGCTGCTGCAGGCTGGAGTGAGGAGGAGCCCGGGGTCCTGCACAAGGGCAGAGCCACCTTACCATGCCCCCTGCACTCTTGTAAACTACACCAGGCTTAGGGGAAACTGAGGCAAGCAGGAGAGGAGGGGCTGAGGATGGCAGAGGGCCTGAACTGCTGGGAGCAAAAAGCAAGTAGCAGAAGTGACCCGGCTGTCCCCTCCCCACAAGGCTGTCCGGGAGCAGCTGACCACATCCACCGCGTCCCTCGGGCAGGGCGGGACCGAGGGCCGGGCTGTTCGCAAAGCTGTGCAGAGGAGCTGGTGCTGAGCAGGGCCGGGCTCGGAGCCGGGCCGGGGGCCAGGCCGGCCCTGGGGCCTGTGGGGCTGTCCCGGCAGCGGCGGCCGAGCAGGGATGCTGCAGGGAGCGCCCGGGGAGCCGAGCTCTCCTCCGGCACTCTTGGACAGCGCCGAGTTTCCTCCTCCCCGTGGGCAGAGGCCGGGAACAGCACGTCCTGGCTGGCCGACCTCTCCGGCCGGGTCAGCGGCGGGTCCCCGCTGGCCAGAGCCGCAGGAATGCTGGAGCACAGGCCGTTCGGACCGCGCGCTGCTTGACTTCAGCTCGTTTAAAAATATCCTCTGACAAATACCTGCACAAACAAGGGAAAAAAAACAAACCCACCTCACCCTTATTAAAAAAAAAAAAAAAGAAAAAAGAAGAAAAAAGAAGAAGAAGAAAAAAAAGGGAGCTGTAGTTTTCCACAGCACTGAGCCGCAGTCTGTGGCCTCCCCGTCCCTCGCCCAGCCTCGCGGGGGTCGCAGCCCGCTGTGCCGGTGCCTTGGCTGGAGGCTGGAGCGTGTCCTGCCCGGCGGGGCGAGGCTCCGGAGGTGGGAGCAGCCGCCTAAGGCTTCCCGGCAGGCTCTGGCAGCGGCTGCGCTGAGCTCGGCCTCGCCCGCTGCTCGCTGCGCTCCCCGGGCTCCGGCCGGGCCGGCCTGCCCTGCCTGCCCCGCCGCAGGCAGCACCTGGATGTCGAATCAAAGGCGGCCCGGCGAGGGGAGAGAGTGATGAGGAGGCATCTGACTGCATGGATATCAGAAGGCTAATTCATTACTTTATTATACTATATTATTGTATACTGTATACATTACGTCTAAACTGAATCTGCCAAGCACTTGCTCTGCACACAGGTGCACAGAGCTGCACTCATCTCGTGACTCTCCATGACTCTCATGACAGTCCTGACACACACACACACACACACACACACACACACACACACACACACTCTCTCTCTCTCTCTCTCTTGGCCCTGGTAGGCCAAGGAAACAAAACCCCATCACTCTGGGTAAACAATCTCCATATTGCATTCTACTTTGGCACAGCACAGGCACAGCAAATAAGATAAGAAATGCAGTTTTCCTTTCTCTGAGGTTCAGAGGATGTGAATCTCAGAAATCCTTGGGAAGAATTGTGCCTTGCTTTTCTCTGTGAAGTGAAATGTGGCAACCTGGCTTCCCTGGGAGGGCATCGCTGACCCCAGGCTGGGGCTTTGGCAGGTGAGGGATGCTCCCCAGCCGAGCCTCAAGCCCGGGTGTGAGGTGTGGAAGTAAGAAACGCCTCCAGCAGCACCGCTGCTGCTGAAGCTCTGCCTGGGTTCCACAGATATGGAGGAGAAACTCCCAAAAAGCACCCATGCGCTGCACATGCAACGGGGAAAAGGAGGGGAAGGAGTAGCTCAGCACAGGGGCAGAGAGCAGCCTGGGTGGGTGCAGGGTGCCTGGCTGGGACCCGCCTGGGCACGGGACACAGGGCTCATCTCTGTTGGCTGAGCTGGAGGCAGCCCCAGCAGGGAGAACCCCTCTCTGAACAGCAGGCAGGCCTGGGCTGCACACCCCAGGGCAGGTGAAGGGCCACAGGGCTGTCCCTGCCATGGAGAGTGTCCCTGCCATGGTGAACCTGCCATGGAACATGTCCCTGCCATGGAGTGTGGCCCTGCCATGGTGTTCCTGCCATGGAACGTGTCCCTGCCATGGAGTGTGGCCCTGCCATGGTGTCCCTGCCATGGAGCCTGTCCCTGCCATGGAACATGCCCCTGCCGTGGAGTGTGTCCCTGCCATGGAACGTGTCCCTGACATAGAGTGTGGCCCTGCCATGGTGTTCCTGCCATGGTGTTTCTGCCATAGAGCCTGTCCCTGCCATAGAACATGTCCCTGCCATGGAGTGTGTCCCTGCCGTGGTGTCTCTACCATGGAACTCAGCCTCTGCTCCACACAGGGGTCCTGAGGCCCTGGGAGACCCCCAGCCCTCTCACACCCAGCCTTCTGTGTCCCCAGCTCAGGCCTGTCCCCACTGTGGGCTTTCCTGGGGCCATGGAATCCTTGCCTGTGGAACGACTCCCGCATCCATGCTGTGTCCTGCCAGGAGCTCCTGCTCTCCCAGCAGGGCTGCCCAGGGGATGGGGCATGAACCCACTGCAGGATGCCAGGAGTGCAGGGCCTTGGCCAACCTCCCCTCTGCTTTCCTGGGTCCTGTGCAGTGCTGGTACAGGGATGCTGTCAGCTCTCTGTCACCTCGGGGGTGTCAGACCCACCTGGCTCTGTGCTGTGGCTGGGTGAGACTCCCTGGGTCACTGCAGGAGCCAGGTTTGAGCGACCTGCCCCTTGCAGCAACATGTCACCAGGAAATGCCTGAAAATGGCCAGACCCTGACCATGCTCACATTGTCCCCACATGTTCCCCCACCCCTCACCCCACACACTGATGGTCACCACGTTCCCCCACCATGGAAAGTGGCAGTGCTGCCTTCTGCAGATGCTCCATCCCTGCCTGGAGACTTTCTCTCCAAGGGGCAGAGGGGGACGGGCTGGCTGTGGCTGGCACAAAGTGGCACCTGGCCAGTGCTGAGGAGCAGAGGCAGCCCAATGCTCTCCTCCAGGGCTCTCCAAGGAAGCAACAGGGAACCTTGGTCCTGTCTGAGTGCCCACAGGGCTGGCTGTCCCCTTGCAGCGGTCAGTGTGGCTGAGAGAAGGTCCTGAGCACTGCAGATGGGTGCTGGGTGCTGGGTGCTGCATCACAGATTGTGCAGAGTAGGATGAGGCTGGATGGCCATGGAAAGGCATGGCAAGGTTTGGAATGAGGGGTTTTTGGAGGCCTTGCAGGATTTGGGATGTTCCTGTCCTGCTCCTGGCTGCTGTGGGGCACAATGTGCTCTCTTGGAGCCCAGAGACAGGAGGGCTCTGCTTCCAGAGGGGGCCTGATTCTGCTTCCAGAGGGAATCCAGCTCTTGTCAGAGCAGGGGTGCCTGGGGGTGACAAGCAGGACATCCTGGCTGGGAATGGAGCCTGTCCCAGCTGGGAGAGCTCTGTCCTCAGGGCAGGTGTGTGTGAGTGCTCCATGGAGCACTGTGTGTGTGTGCACAGACAGTGTGGGCACACGTGAACCCATGGATGTCAGCAAGTGTCCATGTGTGCTACACTTGTGTCTGTGCCTCTGCCTGTGCTCCTGGGTCCTGCTCTCCTCCCTCTTGGGCACAGAGTGTGAGATTAACCTCCAGATCCTTCCTCCCAGCATGTGCTCCTGCTCCCTCCCTTGGAAATGCCGTTATTTAGATGAGAAAATATGGAAGCGCCTTCAATCCCTGCTCAGTGACCTTCAAAACCATCCAGCAAATTGGGCTTGGACGCCGAGCCCGGCCAGATGGCCCCTCTCAAACACGCTGGCCCTGCAACCGGGGCTTTACTCCTGGATCCTGCTGCAGCAGCCTCGGGAAGCGGCGCGCTCAGGCTGTGCTCCGGGAAGGCAGCCACGCTGAGGAGGAGCCGCTGGGGCTCTGCCAGCCCGGCCGGGCAGGGACCGCGCCGGCAGCCCGGGCCTTCGGGGGGGAATTGAATTGTGAAGGCCAGAGTTAAGCGGGGGAGATCCCAAAGTGGCTGGGTGTGGGCACCTGGGGCTGCCAGTGCTGTGTCCCACTGGGATGGCTGTGGAGGTGGAAGGTGCTGGAAGACACCTCTGGTGCTGGTGGGGATGGCAGGGAACGGGAGCAGGGCAGCAGGGACTCCTGGAGCCCAGGAGAGCAGAGAGAAAACCAAAATACAGGAGGGGAGGGGAGGGGAGGGGAGGGAAGGGAAGGGAAGGGAAGGGAAGGGAAGGGAAGGGAAGGGAAGGGAAGGGGAAGGGGAAAGGGGAAGGGTTAAAAGACCTGTCAAAGCTGAGCCTCTCTGGAAACATGGGTGACAGCTGGAAAAGATTTAAATAGCTTTTTGCTGTGTGTCGGAGAGCTGTGGGTGCCAGCGAAAGGTAGTCTTATTTCTGATAATATCTGGTCTGACACACTCAATGTGTTTAACAGTTTTCAGTTCACTCAGGCAGATGAGCCTAACTAGGAAGCGACCACGCAGGGATTCCAGGATGCTTCATTAGCATGCAGTCTGGAGAGGAGGCTCTGCCTCTACATGCAAAGGGAGGCTGAAGCATTGCAGAAGCCGTGACTGAGGGATCCATCCTCCAAATTCAGAGCTGACCTGAATGCCATCCTGCAGGGATGGTGGGGACCCTGGTGCAGTGCCTGGAGGAGTGCTGGGGCTGAGGTTTTTCACCAACCTCCCCAGTGGCACCAGCAGCACCACCTCCCCCAGGCACTCCTGCTCTGTCACCAGTCACCTCCCTCGCCTGTCCTTGGTCACCAGTGACAGGCACTGGGGGAGGTGGATGATGCTGGTGGGTTTGCCTCCAGGTCAGCAGCACAAGGAACATGGGGAAACACTTCCATACAGACCTGGGAAGTGGAGGGGGGTCCTGAAGGAGCTCAGTTGCTGATAAATGCTTCCCAAAGGGATTGGCATGGCTCTGCTGGTGACCTGAGCCTCATGCCCTCACCTGTGGGACACCAGTGTGAGGAATCAACCATACCCCCTGAGTGTCTTGCCCAGGGGTCCTCCCTTGGCTACTGAGGGGCTCTGCCTGGGGGGACAGGGGCTGTGACAAGTGCCTGTGGGCTGCCAGGGTGATGCTGAGCCCAGAAGAGCTGCTGCAGCCTGCTGGAGTGGAGACAGTGTGCCGGGCTACAGATTTCCCTGCCCTCGTGCCTGGCCATGGTGGCTGTGCCAGAAGGGGAGGTTAGAGGGTGAGTGAACTTGTTGCATGACATGCAGCATTTTCTATGCAGCAAAGGTATGTTTAATCACATGGAATTGCTGCCAAGAATTAGCATTGAAAACTATTATTAGGCATTGCTATTATTAAAGAACAGTTTTCCCCCTAAATGCTGTTCTGGAGCAAAACTCAATACCTGGAGTGAGCACCAAAGGTTGATCAGAAATTTTCTCCTAAAGGTTGGTCAGCAAATTCCCACCCAACCGGTATCACATGAAAAATGAAGCCATCAGCTACATGAGACTATTCCTAAAGTATCTGTTTTCAGCAAAACCCCAGCCCTTCAAAATGTAACTCTTTGGGTTATCAACTAAAAAACCCCAAAAACCTCTTGAAATTTCTCCAAATAAAAGTATGAGAATTTAATCCCACCGAGACATCCTTGGTTTGACACGATGTGACCTTGAAGAGGGGGACATGAAGAGGGGACAAACCCTGCTGCTGTTGGACACCTGTGCCTCGTGCATAGACTGAAGGTTCAGCATCAGTCCTCATGTGATGGTGGAGAATCCAACCCCGAGGTGCCTCCATCCCACCCCATCCCTCCCTTTATTAATATAATAATATCAAAATAAAACAATAATTTAATAATAATAAAAATAAAGGCAGATTGCCTTCCCTGCTACTGTCCAGGGGAGCCAGACAGGTGCTGGTCTCACCTGGAAACCTGTTCTCTGCACAGGGCTGAAGGACTCCCTGGACTGGTTTTCCACCTGAAAACAGGGGTTTATTGGAATCACATCTTTCCCTGGGAACGTGTCGATCTCGCTGCCATTTTCCCAGGAAGAAGCCTCGCAGAATCACTTTGACTTTCTTGTTTCAGCAGTGTCAAAATGTTTATTCTGCTCATGTCAAAACACGAAGTTCATTTCAGGAAAGTAAAAATATTTCATTTTGACTTTATCATTTCCTTCACTTAACTTCCACTTTATGTTCCATGGGAGTATTTCTAATAGGCGCCGCCTGAGATCCCCTCGCGCCACCACGTCCCAGGGAGGGAGTGTCACACGTGGTGTTTCTACAGCCCCAATTAGCATTTGGAGCAATTTTCATTTCACAGGATGTGCTGCACGTGTGGCTCTGCCTCCCAGAGCAGAGCAGGCTTCTCTCACACTGCTGGGGCTGTCTTGGTGCTTCCCCCCCTCCCAACAGGCACCCAGGGACTGCTCTGCTGCTTCTTGGGGTTCTGCCCTGGACCCCAGAGCTGCTGGGATGGTGAAGGGGATGGGGGCTTCAGGACAGCCCCCAGGTGCCGGTCTAGGGGCTGGGAAGGATAGAGAGATGCACGGGATGTTGTGGGAATGAGATGGAGATCCTGCTGGCCTGGTGGGGTGGGATGGGAGGTGACACCAGCACCAGGTGAGGACACCAAGCCTTGGCTCTGCCCAGAGGTGCTGGGGGAGGGGGGCTCAGTCTGAGCTCTGTCAGCCTGGGACTGTGACCATTCCCAAAGAATTGGAGATTTGTGCACCCAGACCCTGCAGCATCAACTGCCCATCAGCTCCTGCACTGCTGCTGCACTGAGTGTTGGGGTTGCACTGCTCTGCCCTTTCTGCTGGCTCTCTGTGCCCATCCCAGCCCCTGGAAAAGCAGGGCTGGAGCAGCAGGTGGGAGGTGTAGGAGGGAAAGATCCCTGAAATTCCAGGTGTTACCCCACAGAGCCCCAGTTTCCCCAGTGGGCACCTGGCAGCTGGGACCAGGGGACCCTGGGTGTGGGGGACAGAGGTGGCAGCTTGGTGCCCCTCAGCTCTGCCCCCTGGCCTGTGTGTGCCCACGGGGGTGGCTGAGCAGCTCGAAGGGTGATGGAGGTGCTGCTGCCTGCTGCCAGGAGGCTGAGTGATAATTATCCAGGTGCTCGGGAAGGGGGGCTGAGCCAGCCCCGTGTTTCTGCCGGGGGCAGAGCATTCACCATCCCCCTGCGGGCGTCGCAGAGCTGGGTGTGCCTTGCACGCAGGAATGGGGCCACCTGCACCCAGGAATGTGCTGCTCTGCATCCACGGCGATGGGTGAGGAGGTCAGGGATGAGCCTTGGGCAAGCCAGGGATGGGATGGGATGGGAGCAGCTTTGGTTGAGAGGAGCCACAAAGCTGTCCAACCTGTCACCTTCCCCACCAGCAGCCATGCCTGCCTGGAGGGGCTGGTCCTGCTGCACAGGTGGGGAAACTGAGGCAGCAGGTGAGCGAGAGCAGTGTGTTTCTGCAGCATTGGGAGCTGCTAAAGCTCCAGGGTGAGCTGGCAGCGTGGGCAGGGAGCTCTGAGCACGATCCCCAAGGCTGAGGTGGCTGAGGGTGAGGGCAGGGAGAGGCACCTGCTGCAGGAAAAGTGCAGTGGGAGGAACGGAGCAGCACCAGGAGGAGAGGCACCCACGGGAAGGGCTCTGCAGGCTGGGACCTTCTGCTCGGCTCAGCCCTGGGGAGCTGGGCTGGGAAAACAAGGCTGAGAGAGAGTGAGAAATGTGGGAGGGTTTTGACTAAGAAAGGCAAGACTGAGGAAAAAAACATCCCTGGCTCCAAGTGGGCAAAAGGCTGCGGAGAGAGGAGGGAACAGCGGGCCCTGGGGCACAGGAAGGAGGTCAGGGGTGTAAACCACAGCGAGGGAAATTTGGGAGAGATCCCCAGAAAAATGCTCTGGGGAGGAGGGAGGCGCAGGGCACCACTCAGGATCAGGGGATTTGGGGTCAGGTCTCCCCTGAGGGCTGCTCTGGTGCCAGCCTGGCTGAGTCTCCCCAGAGCAGTGACACCAGGAGCTGTGGATCTTGGCCAGCAGGTCCCCAGCTGCCTGGCAGGGGGTCAGGGAACACAGCCCCCCAAGCCCCCAGCTGCTGGGATGTGCCTCCAGGGCCAGCTGGAGCCTGTGCAGCCGTCACTGTCACTGTGGGTTGTGAAACAGAGCACTTGTCAAGTCCCGCCTGTATATTGTATTATATTTATTACATTATATTGTATCTATTAGATTATATTATACTTTATTATATTATTAGAGCTGTCAGGCCGAGCACTTCCAGGCTGGAACCATCAGCTCCTTAGTTGCTTGGGTAACCTCAGGCCGTCCCTTTGGGCCAGGAATGGGGCTGCAGGAGCAGGGCTGCACGTGACTGTGGCGTGAAAGAGCTGTTAGAGGAACAACTGGTGGCACCGAGGGTGACAGAGAGCAGGAGGATGCAGGGAGCTCAGTGACAGCGTTACCCAGGCGTGGCTGGTGGGCAGGGACAGGTCTGCAGTGGGGACAGGCAGAGCGTGAGCCAGGAGGGTCCCGGGGGTGTGGGGAAGGGACGGAGGTGGGGGGCTCAGGGCTGCTGCAGGCAGCGCTGTCCCCAGTGCGCGCAGTGTCCCCAGGGGATGCGAGAGGAGGGAGATGCTGGGGTGCAGGCAGTGGGGTCATGCAGGGGCCAGGGGTCAGGCGAGAGTCCCCAGTGGGTGCTGGGTGGGTGCACGACGAGGGGTCTGCACTCTCGTGGCTGCCGGGCTGTGTGCGGCCGGAGGAAATAGCGCTGTCCTGCCATGCCAGGTGGGTCCGGCCTTGGGGCACTGCACGGCAGGACAGGCCCGAGGAGACGGGGATCGGGATGGGATGGGATCGGGGATGGGATGGGATCGGGATCGGGATCGGGACGGGATCGGGATCGGGATGGGATCGGGATCGCCCCCAACGTGAGCGGGGGGCGTGTCTCGCATAAAGTAGGCGTGTCCCCATCGAGGGGCGTGGCTGCGCGGCGGTGGGCGGGGCCCACTCGGGGTCTCCCCGGCCGCGCTGCGGGGGCGTGGCCGAGGCAGGCGGGGGCGTGGTCCGTAGTAAAGGGGCGTGTCCCGCCGCGCGGCCGCGTTGCCCGGGGTGACGCGCGGATGCAGCCGGCTCTCGTGACGTCACCCGCGGGGCGGGGCAGCTCCCCCCATTCATCCCCCCCGCGCGCGGAGCGTCCCGCCGGCGCCCATCCAATCAGCGGGCGGGGGGGCGTGGCCGCCGAGCCCCTCCAGCCAATCAGGCGGCGGCGGCGGCCCGGGGCAGCCCTCCTCCTGTGTCACGGCGGCGCCCGCATTCGGGAACGGGCACGGCGGAGGGAGGGAAGGAGCGAGCGAGCGAGAGAGCGAAGGAGAGAAGGAGCGAGCGAGCCGCGGCCGCCCCAGCATGTGGCCCGCCCGCGCCGTGGCGGCAGCGCGGCGGCGNNNNCGCCGCCCTCGCCGGCGCTGTCAGGTGCGTGCCGCCCGCCAGCATGGCTCCGCCGCGCCGCCGGACCTAGCGCCGGGCCGCCCGCGGGAGACTGCGCCCGCCGCGCCGAGGGCTCCCCGCTATCTCCGTCCCGCTTCTCCCCGCTTAGGTGCCCCGCCGCCCGGCCCCGGAGCCCGCCGGTCCCCGGCAGAGGATGCCGCCCGCCGCCGCTCGCTCCGGTTCATCTGTTGCTGCCGGAGCGCGCCGCCAGCCCGATGGATGCGGCCGCCCCCGCGCCCTGCCCGCCCGCAGCCGCCCCGCTGGCTACTGAGCCGGGAACCGCTCCGGAGCTCCGCGGCTGGTAAAAACCAAACCAAAACCAAATCCGAACCAAAAACCACTCCCCCGCTTCGGCCCGGACTGGAGAGGCGGCCGAGGACCATGCAGCGTGTGCCCCGGCTCGGCGCTCCCGGCGCGGCGCCGGGCACAGCCGCCTCCTAGAGCCGCCGGAGCCGGGGCTCCCCCGGACTCGGGGCTCCCCCCGCCAGGACCCGCGCACCGAGCGGCTCCTCCTTCCCTCTCCCCTCCAGCCGGGCAGGGAGCCCGCCTTCGCACTCCTCTCCCTCTCCAGATTTTGGGTTTTTTGTTGTGTGTTTGGGTTTTTTTTTGGGTGGAAACCGCCCGTAACTCCGGGGGGGGGCTGTGGGGTGGCAGCGGGGAGGCGACCATGGAAGAAAAGCTCCAGGCGCATCAGGTGGAGATCGACCCGGATTTCGAGCCGCAGAGCCGTCCCCGCTCCTGCACTTGGCCTCTCCCCCACCCCGACTTGGCGGCGGAGGAGGAAGATGGGGGCGCGGGGGGAACCCCGGCGCTGGCGGCCGGCGGGGACGGAGCCGAGAACGCGGCGGCCCCGGTGGAGCGCAGAGTCGCCGCCGCTCCCCCGCCGCCCCCCGGCGCGGATGTGGGGCAGCTCCGCAAGGCCAAGACCTCCCGGCGCAACGCCTGGGGCAACCTCTCCTACGCCGACCTCATCACCAAAGCCATCGAGAGCTCGCCGGAGAAGCGCCTCACCCTCTCCCAGATCTACGACTGGATGGTGCGATACGTCCCCTACTTTAAGGATAAAGGAGACAGCAACAGCTCCGCCGGCTGGAAGGTACCTGACCCCCTGACCCCAACCCAGCGCAACTTTGCCCTTTCTCCCGAAGGTGTGCCGGAGCTTGGAGGTTTCTCCCGGGGCAACCAGAGCTTGGTCCTGGCGGGGAGGTTGGGGAGATCCCCGCCGTTCTCACGGTTGGGGTGATAAGGGCTCGGTCAAGTTTTGGGGAGAGCTGGCGCTTGGTGCTGTTGTGTTTTGGAGCCGGGATGAGCTTGTCCCTGTGTCACCCGCCGGCCTCACCCGGGCTGGTAGTCGGAGCGGTGCCGCCGTCCCCCAGGGAGGTCAGGGCGAGGGGTGGCGACCGGCAGCGGGGTGGCTCTCCCGGCTGAGCCAGCCCTGGGGTACAGCGAGTGCCGACCCCAGGTCCGGGGGTACAGCGAGTGACAGCCCCAGGTCCGGGGGTACAGCGAGTGACAGCCCCAGGTCCGGGGGTACAGCGAGTGACAGCCCCAGGTCCGGGGGTACAGCGAGTGACAGCCCCAGGTCCGGGGGTACAGCGAGTGACAGCCCCACGGCCGCAGCTCTGCTGGCCCTGCCTGTGGGACACCGGCCGTGCCAGGTCCCCGCGTGCCGGTGGCGTGGCCGGCAGGCCAGCCGGAGGGCGGGCTGTCCCCAGCAGCTGTCTCCAGACTGGCTTGCACCCAGGGCGTCCCCGCCGGCTCAGCCCCCGCCTTCCCCGGGGCCGCGTCCCCCTCCCGGGGGCCAGGCAGGCAGCGCACGGTCCCCGCGGCTCCGAGCTGGCATTCCCCGGCTCCGTGCTCGCCTGGCACTGTGGGCTCGTTCGGATTCCCTGGCGCAGGCAGCATTCCCCGCTCTGTCGCTGCGAGCTGGGGATCCATGGCACCGGCGAGGGCACAGAGGGTGCTGGGTCTGGGGTCGCCCCGGCCCCTGCCCCTCTGGCTGGCTCTGCACTGAAAAGGGGGAAGAGATCGGCTGTGTCCAGATGGTGTCAGTAAAAAGGAGCCAGTTTCTCTTAAGTCCTCCTCTAAGCCCTGTCACCTCCAGTGTGATTAGTGTGTTACCAGGCTCCGGGGGCTCCCACACCAGCCTGTGGCCCTGGCACGCGTGTCCTGGCTCTGCTGGGGGTAACCAGATCCAGCCCACCTCGGGGGCTTGTTCTTGGCTGCAAACCGGGCTCTTTTGGGGCAGGAAGGCTGGACTATATGGCACCTGTATCCAGGAGCTGCTGTTGTGTGGAGGCTGGCACCCACTCCTGATGGTGGGCTGGGGGCAGCTGGTGTCCCCCTGGTGCAGGGGGGGTGTCAGGGCTGTGGAGGTGGCAGGAGGTGGTGCCTGTGTGGGGCCTCTTCAGCCTCCACCTGGGCTGAGACCTGCCCTTTCCCTGGGGAAAAATGGTCTGCCAATGCTTGCACACCACGGGGACAGCAGGGGACATGCACTGCTGGGGTCTGGAGTTGTGTCAGGGGGCTGCGAGAGCTGGGATTAGGAGTGAAGGGATTCCCAGGCAGTCACACGTGTCACTGGGGGCTTCACGTTTTGTGGTGTGCAAGGGGGGAGGCAGGCTCAGAGTCCAGCTGCTGTTGAGCACCAGGGTTATTTTCATGGGCTGCTTGCCCAGCTGGGCTCCCCTGTGTGCACCCCATCATGGGGGGCTCTCCCCTTTCCTGGCCCATCTCTGGTTTGGAGCTCCTGTGCCTGGGCTCTGGGCAGGCGGCTCTGCTGCCTGGGCTGCACTGCTGGGGCTGCTTCCCTCCTGGCAGCCTCCCTTGCCCTCTGCTTTGCACTGGTATTTGAGCCCCCCAGCTGGGCTGAGGAGTGTCCCCTGAAGTGCCCTGTCCACGCAGGGGTGCCCTGGAGTCTCTCCTGGTGCTGCAAGTGCCCAGTGCCCAGCTGGGGCTGGCAACAGCCTGAGTGAGAAGCAGAGACCCCCTTTGCATGGTGGTTTCATCAGACACTGGCATGATGGGATTAAACACCTTCCCCACAGCCCGTGGACCCTCCTGGCTGTCCCCTGCCCTGTCCCCCGGGTGCCCCCAGGGTGCTGGGCAGTTTTCCCTGTGGCCCCAGGCTGGGGAGAAGCATGGCAAGGCTTCAGCTTTTCATTGCCAGAGTCAGAGGGAGGTCTCGCTGCTTCTTCACCAACCATGGCTCCTTCACAGCCTCTTGGTGCTGGACAGGGCAGGATGGCGGGGTTGGGGGGCCCAGCGTGCCCACAGGCATTGGCTGTGCTGCTGCCCTGGCAGGACTTTGTAGGATCATGGAATGCTTGGGTTGGAAGGGACCTTAAGGACGATCTCATGAGCAGCAACCTTCCACTAGACCAGGTTGCTCAGAGCTATGTTCAACCTGGCCTTGAACTCTTCAAATCCCACTCTTGACTTCTCCAAACCCTCTCTGCCTTGCTCCAGCAGTGGAGGGACCCCCACAGGCATACCTCTCCCTGCACTCAGCTGGCAGTGGGGATGCTGAAGGTGCAGCTGGCTGTGGTGTCTGCTGTGTCCATCAGGAATGTGTGCCCCCGGCTGGTGGTTGTCTCTGGAAAGGGAAGGCTGTTGGCAGGAGTTGCACTTTGGGGTCAGGCCTCTCCTTCCCCACCAGGCTGCGCATTGTATTACATGGTTGCATAAAATCATAGAATCTTGGAATGGTTTGGGTTGGAAGGGACCGCAAAGCTCATCTCCTTCCACCCCCTGCCACGGCCAGGGACACCTTCCACTATCCCAGGGTGCTCCAAGCCCTGTTCCACCTGGCTTTGGACGCTTCCAGGGATGCAGGGGCAGCCACATCACTCATGGTGAGGTGAGCTGAGGGACGGAACCCAAACACCTCGGCCATGCCCAGCCTCGGGACCAGCACCAGGACCTGTCTGGGTGTGATGGAGAGCACAGTGGGGATGCTCTGGCTGCTGATCCTCGGGAAGTGCATGCCCCATGGGCTGAGCTGGCTTGTTGGGCTTGTGCACCAGGAGCTGCTGCTGCTGCTGCTTCCCGATGCAGGGCAGCGGGTGCCCGCTGACTGACAGTTCTGCTTAATTAGGGAGTTGTTATTTTATCAATTCCAAAGCGCTTGAAGTTTTCTGCTCCAGCTCACGCTTTCCTCTTGTTAATGGGAAACCAACACCCTCCGTCAGAAAGGCAGCGGCGCTGATGCATTTTAAAGGGCTCTGCTTGCTCCGGTTTGACATCCAAAATATAACAATCAAGCCATCAGCTGGTGGATGCCTGTTTGATGCGGCTCTGACAGCGCTGAAAACCTTAATTTCCCAGCCTTCCCTCCACCTCCTCCTCGTTTATATTGCCGGGTCGGTGGCATGGGGGCCGGGGCTGCCATGCAGAGACACCCTCCTGCCAAGTGCCACCGTCCTCCTGCAGGCCAGAACAGAAATTAATTAGGCAGAAAAAGGTGTGGAAATGGTGTGTGAGTGGCAGTGTGGTCAGGGTTCTCATTGCTGCTTGAGGGTTTGGGGGTTTGGGGTACCAGGCTGTGTCCCCTCCCTGCTGCTCTGTGGCCCCCTAAGCTATGGCCGAGGGGGAGGGTCCCGCTGGGCACCCCAGAGATCCTTCCAGGGAGCAGCTCCTGGCTCTGTGCTCTCTCCCTGGTGCCACCTCTGCCCTTCCCCTCTTGGATGGGGACGGTGCCTCTGGAGCCTTGCCCAGTGTGGCTGGAGAGGCTCCAGCGCAGCGCCTGGCAGCGCTGGGGATGGCTCCCCCCTCGCGGAGGGCAGCCCGAGAGCCACGAGGGCGTGGGTGCTGCCACTGGGGTGGCACAGCAGCGAAGGGGCAGTCACAGGGAGCGGGGGTGACCTGGCCCCGGGGTGACCTGGCTCTGGGGTGCGCTCAGGCTGGCTCCCGTTTGTGCTGGGTTAGCAGTGTGGGTAGTGCCCGGCTCGGGGCGGGCACGGCCCTGGCACCCCGGCTGAGCGCGGGCTGGCTGCTCAGGGCTCCCCTTGGGGCACTTTGGCTGGCCTCAGCTCGCTCACGGAGCCCATCCTCGCCATATAAGGAGATTTTTCCAGCAGCCCACGCTCCCCGTTGGGCTGCCCTGGGCTGGGAGCAGAGGGGCTGGGAGAGCCCGGTCAGCCCCAGGAGCTGCTGGCTCCTTCACCTCGGGGAACCCCTCTGCTCCAGCTCCACACTGCTCCTGGATAAGCCAGCCTGGCTCTCCTGTCCCCACAGGTGCAACACCCCCGGGATCCCTGGTGTGAGGGGATTCCCCACACCCTGTCCCATGGGCTCCCTCTGGATGCTGGGCTGGGGTCTCTGACCCTTCAGTACCACGGGGCTGGAGCGGGGTCTCCCCACTGTCCCCAGCTCTGCCCAGGGATGGTGGAGCCCGCTGACATCCCCCTGATGTGCTGCAGTGCTGCTGCTGGTGTGGCTGTGAGGAATCCCCCTTTCCTCCTTCCCACCTCATTTTCCTCTCTCCTTTTGGAGGTTTTCATCTTCTAATCTTTTTTTTTTTCTTTTCCCTCTCTCCCTTCTTCTGGAATCGCTTCTCATGCAGCGCTAACTGCTGAAGTAACACAAACCTGCTAAATGGTCCGGCTTTATGATGGCATAAAAATGATACTACAGAAGCGAGTGGGGCTTTATTAAACCCCAGGGAAAGGCTCCAAATGAACAGCTTGCTCTGCTCTTAGCCTTCCCCCCGCACTTCCCCCTTTATTTTTAATAACCACTGGAATATAAACTACAGTTAAGATCCTGTGGACTAGAAGAGCGCTTGCAGCCTGGCATTCTCACCATGCTTCCCCCTGGCTCCCTGTGTGCATCCCTCCCTCTCTTTCTTGCTGCTGGGAGGGGAGGAGGACCAGCATCCTGGGCTAGAAAATGGATTTTGTAATTGGAAAAGCCTTATAAATATTTTTTAGGGAGGCTGTGGGTCGGGCAAGGTGTGTTTTGGGGATGAGCTGGGGCTCCTTGGCCAGGCTTCCCATCCCAGTGGGACCCTCACTGGAATGCTGCTGGCAGTGGGAGGCCCTTGGGGCTGAAAGAGTGGGGTTGGACACTTGTCACCTCTCGGTCCTTTCAGGGAATTGACAGGAAAGGGATGAATGTCCCCTCCCCGTGCATCAACAGGGTCTGGGCACGGTTGGACCCCCATCTCCCCAGGCTGCCTCCTCCATCCCTGAGGTTCATCCCAGACAGGAAAGGGATGAATGTCCCCTCCCCGTGCATCAACAGGGTCTGGGCAAGGTTGGACCCCCATCCCCAGGCTGCCTCCTCCATCCCTGGGGTTCATCCCGGACCTCACAGCCACTGTGTCCTTGTCCATGGGGATGCTCTGGAGCTGGGTTGGGGTCTCCCCTCGCCCTGACACCCCACTGTGTCACCTCCCTGTGGGGACGCAGCTGTCCCCCTGTCCCTGCACCCACCACGGTGGGCTCCCTGCTCCCAGCTCAATTACTTTTAATTATCCCGACACTTGCCGGCTCCCAGCGAAGGTGCCTGATTAGTGCCGAGGTGAAAGGCACTTTGGGTTACGGAAGGACACGCGGAGGCTCGCCTGTCTGCCGCTGAGGCTCATTTTGGACAGCATCTGTTCATTATTATGTGGTGCCTTGGCCGGGTGCCAGCCAGGGGAACTGAAAGCCCCGGCACAAAGCTCGCTTTCACCCGCTGCGGGGAGGAGGAGGAGGAGGAGGAGGAGGAGGAGGAGGAGGCACCCGGCGCTGGGCGGGGAGCCCGGGGACCCCCAAGGCAGGCTGGTTCCTTCCCTCCCAGCAGGGATGCTCCAGCATCCCGGGGCATCCCAGGCTGCTGCCTGCTGGGAGGTGTCATTCAATCATCATCAGACTGGTTTGGGCTTGAAGATCATCTTGTTCCACCCCTTGCCATGGGCAGAGACAACTTCCACTAGGAGATGTCCACCCCTGGGACTGCTGCTGTCCTGTGGGGTGGCTGTCAGCAGCAGAATGGGGCTTGTCTGTGTGGCTGGTGTCCCCTTTGTCAGCAATGGACTCATTCTTCCTCTCCCCAGGACCCCCATGCCACTCCGTGCATCCCTCCATGCCCAGCAGGGCGTGGGGTGGGATGGCCCTTGGGCCTGTCCACTGGGGGTTGGTGGCACTTTGTACACACTGAGCCATCCATGCAGCCCAGCTCCTGCTCCCTGGGGCCTGGAGGGCCAAGGAGGTTTCCCAAACAGCCCAGGATGCTGGCACTGGGATGGCTCCACCCGGATCCCCTGGGGCTGCCAGACCCCTGCTGTGGGGCTGCGCAGATCCCGGGGGTGCAGGCAGTGATGCTGCTGGGCACTGCAGTCTCCCCGGGCACGTGTTCCTTGTGTGTTCCTCGCATGTTCCTCGTGTTCCTCATGTGTTCCTCATGTGTTCCCTTGCGTGTTCCTCATGTGTTCCTCATGTGTTCCCTCGTGTGTTCCTTGTGTGTTGCTTGAGTGTTCTTCGTGTGTTCCCTCCCATGTTCCTCACATGTTCCCTCCCATGTTCCCTGTGTTCTCCCCATGTTCCCCCGTGTTCCCTCACATGTTCCCTGTGTTCCCTCACATGTTCCTTGCATGTTCCCTGTGTTCCTTGCGTGTCCCCTGTGTTCCTCGTGTGTTCCCTCGTGTGTTCCCTCGTGTGTTCCCTGTGTCCCTGTGCCTGTGCCCGGGCTGTGCCAGGCTCCCCACGCGTGCTCAGCCCACGCCCTGCCGCAGGATGTGTCAGATGTGCCAGGGCAGCACAGGAAGGACCCTCAAACACCTGGGGCTGGCTCCTGGTGACCGCTGCACCTCCCTCCTGGCAGCGTGGGCTGGTGGCAGTGTCCCCCTGTCCTCGGGGACCTTGGGGACAGTATGTCCTTGGGGACACACCCTGACTGTGCTTCGGGGCGCAGGCACTGGGGGCTTTGAAGGCTGTATGTGGGTAGGTGGGGTGACCCAGGCTGGGCCACTGAGCAGCCACCTTTGATTTACTTGGGACGGGGGGAAACAAAGCCCCACCGATTCAAGACCACACAAAACACCCCCCCAAAAATGAAAGAGGCAGTGGCATGGAGGAGAAGAAAGGCAGGGGCTGTTGGCAGGCGCCTGGCGCGGTGCCAGCGCGGGGACGCTCCGGAGCAGACATGCCAAGCTGTAATTGCAGACAGGCTCATTTCGAGAGACGAGACGGCTATTTTTAACTCGCGTTAAGGTAATGCACTGATCTCCTGCCTGTGGGTTCAAAAGTTCACCCCCCCTCTCCCCAAAACCCCCTTTGTTCTCCTGCCCCGTGGGGGTAGCTCTGGTCAGGCTGTGAGTGACCCCTGGGAAGCACATCCTGGTCCCCAGAGCCCCTCACCCGGGCAGCCTGGCACTGCCCACAGCCTCGCCCTCCTCGGTGTCTCCCAGGGAGTCTGGCTCATCTCCTGTGGGACTGGGAGGAGGCTGCAGCCAGGCCAGCCCTGGGGTGTGGAGGAGACGGGCATTTGTGGGGCAGTGCCAGCTCCATGCCCAGCCCTGGCGCTGCTGGGGCCCCCAGGGAATGTGCAGGGCATGGGTGCTGCGTGCCAGGGTGCCAGGTCCTGCTGGGGGCCCGAAGGGAAAGCCTTGCACTGCTCTCAGTGGTGGCACTGCCCACGTTCCAGGCCCCCAAGCACTTTCCAGCCCTGGCCACAGGCACTGGTGACTGTGCTGCCCCAGGGACTGCTGGCATCTCCTCCAGCAGCTGGACTAGCAGGAGTGGCAGGGCAATGTGGGAGTGGTAGGATGTGGGTTCCCCCCTCCTCAGCCTCGCTGGGTGTCCCACAGGAGGGCAGAGCCTGCGGGCCACCCTCTGGCTGGGGCAGCCCATGAGCCCGATGCTCTCAGTGCCATTCATTTGTGTGACCACCTCAGCCTTGCTTTTTTCCTTAAAATACATTGCACAGTGCCAGGAGGGCATTTGGGGCAGCTTTCCTACCCTGGGACAGGGTGCCATGCAGTGCCAGGCTGGGGAGCCTGCAGATGAGCCTGGCACCTCTCCCCAGCCCTCTGCCCAAACCATCTGAAGGGAGAGCAGAGCAGAAACGCCCCAAAATGTGTCAGGTTTGGACTTGTAATAGCTGTGATTAATCCTTTCCCCCTCCCCAGCCTCTCCCAGGAGCTGAGCAGCCGGGAGCCGGCGGGGATGAGCTCCGGGGTGCTCGGGAGCAGGAGCGGCGTGTCCGGCCCCTGTCCCCAAACGCCCTCTCGCCCTGCTCGGTGGCGTCAGCGCTTTGCCAGACGGCCGGGAACTCCCTGCGTGCCTCAGATGGCTTTTGTCCTCGGCTGTCGCATGGCTGGGGCCGCCAGCTGCAGGTGCTGCCGGCTCGGCATTTCCCTCCTCTCACACGAGCTTCGGGCTTGGTGGAATCCAGGAGCAGCTTTGGGGGAATCCAGGGGCAGCTTTGAGTAATCCAGGGGCAGCTTTGGGGGATCCAGAGGCAGCTTTGGGGGAATCCTGGGGCAGCTTTGAGTAATCCAGGAGCAGCTTTGGGGGATCCAGAGGCAGCTTTGGGGGAATCCCGGGGCAGTTTTGGGAGATCCAGGGGCAGCTTTGGGAGATCCAGGGGCAGCTTTGGGGGAATCCAGGAGCAGTTTTGGGAGATCCAGGGGCAGCTTTGGGGGATCCAGGGACAGCTTTGGGGGATCCAGGGGCAGCTTTGGGGGAATCCAGGAGCAGCTTTGGGTAATCCAGGAGCAGTTTTGAGTAATCCAGGGGCAGCTTTGGGGGAATCCAGGGGCAGCTTTGAGGAATCCAGGGGCAGCTTTGGGTAATCCAGGGGCAGCTTTGGGGGATCCAGGAGCAGCTTTGGGGGGGTCCAGGGGCAGCTTTGGGGGATCCAGAGGCAGGTTTGGGGATCCAGGGCCAGCTGAGGCTTTCTGAAGGTGCTCTGTGGCATTTAGCCTCTCATCCCTCTCGCTGCTGGCCCCTGTGGAGCTGATAAACCAGGGCCAGAGCCTGGCTGCACGGGTGGATGGTGCTGCCATTATCCACAGTGGCTCAGGGGGATCCACGGCAGCAGAGCCTGGCACCGCGGGAGCCCTGGGAAGCCTGGCCAGGGCATTCCCGGACTGTGACCCTGGCAAAGCCCCAGGCATCTCCCGGCCTGGCAGGGATGTGTGGGAGCAGTTTTGGGCAGTGCCAGCAGATGGGAAGGGCTGCCCAGCATCCCCGCACAGGGATGGCAGTGGGGCGTGTGGGGACACCCCTGGCTCTAGACTGGCATTGTGGACGTGGGGCAGTGGGCACCGCTCCGTGGCACTGGAGGTTTGGAGCATCCCTGGAGCCCGCCGGGGCTGCTGGATGTGTTTGATAGTGCAGGGCTGGAAACATCCAGTGCGGTGGGACACCGGGACTGCGAGCCTGCTTAGGACCCTGCCATGACCTCCTTTGGCAGGGGCTGCTTCCTGCGGTGGCTGCAGGGCCCTGGGAGCCGTCCCATCCCACGGCACAGCCGCTTGGAGCTCTGCTGGCTGCTGGGAGTGGGTGCCAGCAGGATGAAGATGGGCAAGTGCCCGTCTCTGCCCAGCCACACCACCAGGTTTGGGCAGCCAGGACAGCGGGCATCATCTTCTCCTGCATGCAGAGCCAGCCTCGCCTCCTGCCCCAGGTGCAATGTGTGTGCAGGATGCAGGGGAGGGAGTCACAAGCTCGTGGAGAGACAGACTTATAAATTTTGGCTTTTTTTTCCAGACTGTCAAACCTATGCCTGTCCCAGGGATGTAAGACAGCATTTTATTGCTGCCTGCTTGATGGTTGTTCCCTTCTCCTCTGTGGCTGTGATTTATCTCTGCACTTTGCGCTGATTGGATTAGAAGTTTAAATGCTAAGGGTGCATAACAATATATTTTTCTTATTAATATTAAAAAATCATTATTGGATTTTTTATAGTTCTGTTTTGAATTGAATCCCCTTGCTTGATTTATTCTCTCTCCCAGAGTAGAATTTAATGCTAATAGGAACAATCATTGCTTTGTTTTGAATCTTTGACTGTTTGGAAAACTTTCCGTGCAAAGGGAAATTACAGCATTATTAAGAGTCCATTAAAGGAGGGTTTGCCCATTCCTGGCTATTACCTGTGAGCTGGAGGGAAAACGAGAAAACCAAGACAAGGAGTCTCTTTTCCAGGGTTTCTGCTCACACGCTTGCTGAGGTGTAAGGCAGTGATGGCGCTGGTTGTTAAAATCGGCTCTGTTCTGTCACAGGGATTCATTTTGGGTCCTGCTGGGCTGGTGCTGGGTGGTGAAGGTGTGTGTGGCAGTGGAGTTCACAGGTGAAAGGCAGGAGCTGACTGTGGGACTGGGGGTAGCTCCCCTTCCCACCGGATTTCATGTTTTTAAGGAAAATAAGAGAAGCAGGATGGCAGCTCCCGGCTGCCGTGTGGCAGCGTGTCCCCAGCACTGCGGGTGCCAGGCAGAGGATGCTGAGCTCCTCCCTGTGCTACCCCTTCCCCTGGGGATGCTAAACCCTCTGCCCACGTGTGGGGACCACCCAGTGCCCACCCACACCCTGGGACCCACTGTGTCCTCATGCTTGTGCCCATTGTGCCACACGTTCCTGCAGCAGCGCTGGGCAGAGCCCACGGGCAGCCCTGGGGAGCAGGGCCAGGCAGGGGGCAGGGGGTAGGGGCTGGAGATGGGGACAGGGTGCCAGGCAGGTGGCATGGGGCAGGGGCTGGGGACAGGGTGCCAGGCAGGTGGCAGGGGGCTGGGGATGGGGACAGGGTGCCAGGCAGGTGGCAGGGGCTGGGGACAGGGTGCCAGGCAGGTGGCAGGGGGCTGGGGATGGGGACAGGGTGCCAGGCAGCTGGAGACGTGCCTGGGGTGGGCGCAGTGGCAGCGGGAAGCTGTGCCAGGCTTGGCACGCAGCAGCAGGGCTGGCAAGGCACCACAGCCTGCCCGGGCACAGCAGGGCAGGCCTGGGCACCCACGGCCCTGCAGCAGTGGGGGAGCAGGAGGGTGGGGTGTGGGGTGTGGGGGGCATAGCTGAGAGCGGCAGGAATGTCGGCCCCAGGCACGCAGGGGCTGCGTCGTTGGCATGAGCTTCCCTGCAGGGCTGTGCCGTGCCAGCCACCACCCTGCACCCCAAAAACTGCACCTGGCACCCCCCACTCTGCTCCTCAAAATCTGCAGCCACTATCCTGCACCTGCTCCCCATGCCATGCACCCCTCACTCTGCTCCACAAACCTGCACCCCAAAAACTGCACCCTGTGCTCTGTGCCCTGCTCCCCACACTCTGCACCCCAAACCTTCACCCCAAAAACTGCACCCTGTGCTCTGTGCCTTGCTCCCCACACTCTGCACCCCAGAACGTGCACCCCTAATCCAGCACCCTGCACTCCAGGCCTTGCTCCCCACACTCTGCACCCCAGGACATGCATCCTGCACCCCTCCTTGTGCTCCCCAAAGCCTTCACCCAGTCCTGCACCTGCTCCCCATGGCTTTGCACCCTGTGCTCTGCTCCCCAAAGCCTGTACTTGTGCACCCCAGAACTGCACTCTCCTCCCTTCAGCATGCCTTGTGCTCCCTGGTCTCTGCTCCCTGCTCCCCAAAACCTGCATGCTGCCCCCCAAACCCTGCAGCCTGCACCCCAGCTGCCTGGACTCCCTCCCACATGCACTTCTGCCATCCTGCACCCCATACCCTGAACCCCCACTCAGAGACAACCCCCTGTGCTTGCTGCAAACCCCCTCATTGTCACCCACTGCCCCACTCATCTGCTCCTGGGGCAGCTCCACGCCCTGGAGCACTGCCACCTGCCCCTGGAGGGGTTCCCAGTCAGCCCGGTGCTCTCTGACACTGGGACACTCTTTTGCTGAGACTCAATGCCAGTGCCCACAGGTCCTGATGTGCTTGGCTCTGCCTCCGGCCCCTCGGTGCTCTCTGGGTTATGGGGTGTCACCGGGGGAACCCTGACCCCTCCCTGGCCCCGTGGCACACCAGCAGAGGTAGTTGGGATGGATCCCAGCTGGCTCTGGAGGTACAGTGCTGTTCCTTGCTGCCATGGGGTGAGGATTCCCTCATTCCCTCATTCCTGCATTCCCAGATTCCCAGCAGCATGTTCTCAGGTGTCCTCCCACGTGCCAGCACTTCCTGGCTGAGGTTTCCCACTGTCCATTCCAGGCCAGGCAGTTCTGGGATCCCGGCAGGATCTGCTCATCCCCCGCGCAGATTTTTTGGCTGACCCTCTCCTGTTTTCCCTCCATTCTGGAGCCTGAGTGCAGCAGCCAAGGAACAGGAGGCTCCTGCCAGGCCCCCGTGCCAGTGCTGAGACTGCCACTGACTGGGGGGCTTCGAGGTGGGGACCCAGTGTGGGGGGACATGGGCTTACCACCAGGATGGGCTCTGGGCAGGCACCTCTGTGCCCGTCCCCGAGGCCAGGGACACCTCTCTGTGCCCATGTGGGTGTCAGGGGACAGCCCCAGGGCTGGGCAGTGAGCTGGGAGATGTGGGGTGCAGTGCTGTGGGAAGGCTGGGGTGCAGGGCTGAGAGATTTGGGGTGTGGGCTGTGCAGTGTGGGGTGCAGGGTTGGGATGTTTGGGGTATGGGCTGTGCAGTGTGGGGTGCAGGGATGGCACATTTGGGGTGTGGACTGCAGTGTGGGGTGCAGGGCTGGGAAGGGGCTGCTTGCAGGGGTCCAGTTGGCCTTCCCAAAGCTCCCAGTTTAACCAACAAGGTCCCAGTAAGGTCCCCAGCAGCAGGGGTCTGGGGCAGGACCCCCCCAGCAAAGATGCTGAGGTGGCTCCCCAGCAGGGGACAGATGCTTGGGGTCCCCTCCTGCCTCACTGAGGCACCCCATGGTCACACAACCCAGGGAGACAGGGCCAGCAGTGGTCCCTGGGACCCCCCTCCTTGTCCCCAGCCCAGCCCAAATCCTGCTTGGGGAGAGTGAACAGGGATCTGCAGCAGTTATCCTTGTGCCCTGAATAATTCATGGCAGCAGACTCCAGCAGAGCCTCTCCCGCCCTGCTGGCCCCAGTTCCTCCCAGCACGGCTTTGGGGGTGCTGTGGGTGGGACAGAGGGGGGTTTGTCACCTGCAATCTGCTGCCAGGGGTTGGGGTGGCACGGGCAGGGGATGGAGGGCAGGCAGCCCCGGCACCACTGCCCTGCTGCTCCCCCAGCCTGTGCCTCAGTGTCCCCCTTGTCACTGTGCCAGGGATGGGGGACTGAGCTGGTCTCGCTGCCTGCCTCAGGACACCCCATTTTTAGGGGGTCTCTGCGCAAGTGCAGCTCTTCCTGCAGGGCTGGATTTGCTCCCGGGCGGGTCCCACCCAGCCGGGATTGGCTGCGGGGTGGGGAGCAGCGAGGGGTTAAACGCTCTAAAGCCGGTGTGAAACTTTTGGCTGGGGAGCTGCAGGCAGAAAGTGCATTTGTAGCCGCAAGTGGCTGCCTTGAAGACGATCCAGATTTGTCTGGGAGCCGTCTGCTGCTAAAACCCTTTGATCCACTTACTTCTCCCCGGGGAGCTCCCTGCAGCTCTGGTGCTAATGCCCCCGTGGCGACAGGGGCTGGGCTGCCAGACGGATGCAGGGGAGACCCCCCTCCCGCTGCCAGGGAAGAGAGCAGCCGCAAAAAAATGAGGGGGGGCAAAAATAGAGGGGTTTGGAGATCCAGGAGTGATGCCACCAGGCTTAATCCATGGGGTGCAGGGAGTGGGAGAGGGTTTGGCTCTTCCTGGGCTGTGGGGAGAGATGGAGGATAGAGGGATGGGGGCTTGGAGAGTGAAGGGATTCAGGGATGGAGGGATGGAGGATATGTGGCTGTTCCTGGACTGTGGACAGGGATGGAGGATGGAGGGATGGGGGCTTGGAAAGTGAAGGGATTCAGGGAGGGAAGAGGTTTGGCTGTTCTCAGGCTGTGGGGAGGGATGGGGACATGGAGAGGGAAGGGATTCAGGGATGGAGGGATGGAGGAGGTTTGGCTGTTCCTGGGCTGTGGGGAGGGATGGGGGCATGGAGAGTGAAGGGATTCAGGGATGGAGGGATGGAGGAGGTTTGGCTGTTCTCAGGCTGTGGGCAGGGATGGAGGGAGCATTGTCAGGTGATTCCCAAGATGCCAGGGCTTGGGGGGGTGGTGGTGGTGCTCCGGGCAGGGTTTGCATGGTTGGTGTCTCCCCAGACATGCTGATCTGGGGGGTCCCAGCCCCAAGGCTGAGTGCCCCCGTGCTCAGTGGGCAGATCCTGCTGGGCAGCCAGACCTGCTGGGTCAGGGGACTCAGGGGTAAAGTGGCTGAAAGGGGAAGCAGGAGGCAGATCCGGTGGGTTAATGGGATACTGGCAGTCTGGGATCATAGGGACTCTTGCTTTTACCACAGCAAATGTTTAAAGATTGGGAAGGTGAAATCAGATTCTGTACTGGACCTCAAAGCACAGAATCCCAAACTGGTTTGGGTTGGAAGGGACCTCAAAGCTCATCCTGTCCCATTCCCTGCCATGGCAGGGACACCTCCCACTGTCCCCGGTGCTCCAAGTCCTGTCCAGCCTAGCCTGGGGCACTGCCAGGGATCCAGGGGCAGCCACAGCCACAGCTGCTCTGGCACCCTGTGCCAGGGCCTGCCCACCCTCAAAGGGAGGAATTTCTTCCCAATATCCCATCTAACCCTGCCCTTGGCAGTTAAATGGGAAATTCCCATTTTCCAGTGGGTGTCAGGATCGCAGGCTGTGCTCAGCTCTCCCACGTGGGCAGCTCCATCTCCCACTCCCCCAGACCCCCACTGTGGATGGGTGTCACCCTGCAGGTCCTGGCAGGGCAGCATTGCTGTACAGATGGGGCAGCAGCAGTGATGGGACTGGCACGGTGCTGAGCCTGGCACAGGGAGAGGGGGACACCCCCTGCACCCCCATAACACCCCTGGGCCAGTTATGGATGGAGCATCACCACAGGGCCCAGAGCAGAGTGGGGCTGGGGGCAGCATGGGGGGGACTGTGACCCTGGGGGCAGCATGGGGGGACAGTGACCAATTGGGAAAGATGAGGGGGACAGTGACCTCCTCCCTCCCGGGGGTTGGCACTGGGATCTGTACTCAGGAGGGGCTCGGGGGCTCTGCCAGCAGCCGTGACTCTGTCGTGGGGAGGGGAAAATCCCATCGATGCGCCGGTGGGGCCGCAGGAGAGGCCAGGGGACGGGCACGGCCAGGGACAGCCAGGGCTGGGGACAGCCAGGGCCGGGGCAGCCGGGGCTGAGGACGGTCATGGCCGGGGACAGCCGGGGCTGGGCGGTCACGGCCGGGGACAGCCGGGGCCGGGGACAGCCGGGGCTGGGCGGTCACGGCCGGGGACAGCCGGGGCCGGGGACAGCCGGGGCTGGGCGGTCACGGCCGGGGACAGCCGGGGCTGGGCGGTCACGGCGGGGTGCGGAGGGCTCTGGGAGGGCGGCAGGGGTGGCACGGAGGTGTGAAGGGAGCCGAGCGGGGAGCGAACAAAAGCTCCATTGAGTGACAGAGCCCGGCCGCCAGCGGAGCAGGAGCCCGGCCAGGAAAAACAGGGCCTGGAGCGAGGAGCACATCGTGTCCCTGGCCGCGGCCGCCGGCTCGGGACATTCTGTAGCGGAGGAAGCTGGCGCAGGGAGCGGCTGGCTCGGGCTGAGCCCGGGGACAGCGCGGGGGCTCCCGGCAGCGCTGCCACGGCCCGGCCTGGTACCGCGGTACCGAGCCGGTACCGGCACTGGAACCCTGCCGGCTCTAGTACTGCGGTACCGACCCGATACCGGCACTCAGACATTGCTGGCTTTGGGTACCGCGGTACCGACCCGCTACCAGCACTCGGAGCCAGCCGGCTCTGGGCACTGCGGTACCGAGCCGGTACCGGCACTCGGACATTGCAGGCTCTGGTACCGCAGTACCGAGCCAGTACCGGCACTGGAACCCTGCTGGCTCTGGTACCGCGGTACCGACCCGCTACCAGCACTCGGAGCCAGCCGGCTCTGGGCACTGCGGTACCGAGCCGGTACCGGCACTCGGACATTGCTGGCTCTGGTACCGCGGTACCGAGCCGGTACCGGCACTGGAACCCTGCCGGCTCTGGTACCGCGGTACCGAGCCGGTACCGGCACTGGAACCCTGCCGGCTCTGGTACCGCGGTACCGAGCCGGTACCGGCACTGGAACCCTGCCGGCTCTGGTACCGCGGTACCGAGCCGGTACCGGCACTGGAACCCTGCCGGCTCTGGTACCGCGGTACCGAGCCGGTACCGGCACTGGAACCCTGCCGGCTCTGGTACCGCGGTACCGAGCCGGTACCGGCACTGGAACCCTGCCGGCTCTGGTACCGCGGTACCGAGCCGGTACCGGCACTGGAACCCTGCCGGCTCTGGTACCGCGGTACCGAGCCGGTACCGGCACTGGAACCCTGCCGGCTCTGGTACCGCGGTACCGAGCCGGTACCGGCACTGGAACCCTGCCGGCTCTGGTACCGCGGTACCGAGCCGGTACCGGCACTGGAACCCTGCCGGCTCTGGTACCGCGGTACCGAGCCGGTACCGGCACTGGAACCCTGCCGGCTCTGGTACCGCGGTACCGAGCCGGTACCGGCACTCGGGCGCTGCCGCTCGGGGCCGGCGCTGGAGGGGGCGCGGGGCGGGGATGCAGACGGGGAGCGGGCGCCGTGCCCAGGGTACCGGCACTGGAACCCTGCTGGCTCGGGGCCGACGCTGGAGGGGGCGCGGGGCGGGGATGCAGACGGGGAGCGGGCGCCGTGCCCAGGAATTCGAGGATGGTTTGCAGGCGGCGCTGCCCGGGCAGCAGCGGCTAATTCAGGCTAATTCAATTACAGCTCCGTGTCACGAAGCCGGGGGCCGGCGGCTGGGGGCCCCGCGGGCAGGGGGGGCCTCTGAAGGGCTGCCAGGTCCCCTGGACACCGGGATGGAGGGTCCTGTCACCCCCAGCTCTGTGGGGAGACCCTCAGGCTGTTGTAGCCAGACTGGCACCAGAGGCAGGTGCCCACAGCCTGGGGACCCCCGGCTGGGGGTGCTGACCTGTGACCCCGGGGGCTCAGACCCCTCAGGAGGGGCTTCCAGAGGGAAAGAGTCTGAGGAGCTGCTTTCCTGCAGGGAGGTGTAACTTCCCATTCTTCCACACCCCCTCGCTGTGCTTTCTCATCCTGGCATCCACCCCAGCCCTGCTGCAGCCCCCACCTCCCAGGAACACCCTAAAATTAACATCCAGGGGGCTGTGGATGGGTTCAAGCCCCCGAGTCCAGGTTCAGGGCGCTGTCACTGCAGTCCAGAGCTGCTTTGTTCTGGTGCTCTGAGCACTGGTTCCTTCTGCCCGTTTTTGGGCATTTTGTGACACCCTCCCGCCCAGACACCTTTTTTTGGTAGTTTTATTTCGAAGTGTCTGGTTCCTCTGACTGCCACACAAACCCCACTGGCAGTGTGGACCCGGGGCAGGTCCTGGGACCGATCCCACAGCCCGAGGCACCCCTGCCAGTTTGTGGGGGACAGGTTACTGGGGGCTCTTGCTCCAGAGAGACCCATCAGCAATAAAAAACAGTCCTGAGGGTGCTGCAGGGCCTGGCCCAGAGCATCTCCTCTTCCTCCTCGCTGCAGGAGGGCCGGTGGCCCCATCGCCCCGAGGGGCCGTGGCAGTGCGGGGTGGATCCCGATCCTCCCTCGGGCGGCACCGGGACCAGCTGCCTCGGCAGCTCTGGCTGATGTAATTTTTGCCATTACAGATAAAACTGCTCCGCCTCGGGTGGCAAACTCCCCCAAGGCAGGCAGGAGGGGGTTGTTGTGTTCCTGTTGCTTTGCAGCAGCCTACAGGGATCCCGCTGCCTCCCCAGGGTGGCTGCCTTCTTCCCCTCCTCCTTCTCCACCTCCTCCTCCTCCTCCTCCTCCTCGGGCTGCCTGTGCTGGCTGAGTCCTTCCCAGAGCCGTGCTTGGGGGCAGAGGCTGCACCACGAGTTGTCCCCTGGCTCGTTGTTACCCCTGGTGCTGCTGCTTTGTGCCTGCTCTGGCAGCCTTCCCTCATCCCTTATCCTGCCTGGGGCAGCCCAGGGACCCCTGCAGTGGCTGTGGCTGTGGCTTTCCTGCCACCCCGTGTGATCAAACAGCGCTCAGAGCTGGGGGGACACCCTGCCCGGGGGAATGGAGCATCCCTGGTGGCAGAGTTTGGGACTCTGGGAAAAATCTTGAGTGTCCCTGGTGCTTGTGAGCCCTGGGAGGGAAAAGCAGAGGCTGTGATGGAGCTGAAGGTGGTACGGGGATGCAGAGCTCCTTCAGTGCTGTGGGCTCGCTGCCAGCCCCTGCCCATGGGCTGAAGGGGGGAGCTGCAGCAGGGGAACGTGTCCCGGCTGCTGTTTTTTGGGGAGCCAGGAGCTGGGGCACGGTGGCTTCTCTGTCCCTGCTCCAGCAGCCCAGCAGGGTGGGGTGGCACCGTCCCCAAGGGGAATGTCCCCTCCTTGTCACCTCAGCAGTGCCCCAGCGGGCTGGCAATGGGAGAGCCAACCTCGGTGCCCCCAGGGCGTGTGCCACAGGGCACCAACCCCTGCTGGGCTGCAGGCTGGGCTGCACTGCCAGGCCCCCAGCCCAGCACCCACCTCACCTGCAGGATGTCGCCTGCTGTTTCCCTGGCAACGGCGATGGCATCCCGCACACCTCGGGCAGAGTTTCCCTGCATCCCCTGCGATGTCATCGCTGTTTCCCGGGTAACCCAGCATCCGGGAGCTCCGGCAGGCAGGTACCGGGGGTCCCCAGCTGCCTCCTGCTGTGCCCAGCCTCTCTGCTGGATGGGCCGTGCTGCTGTGGGGTCCCACGGTGGCCTTGGGTGCTGGGGACAGGCTGGCAAGCCCCAGAGCTGCTCTTTCCAAGGCAGGGATGGAAGGATGAAGCCTGGCAGGTTTGGGAGCCCTGCCTGTGACAGAGCTCAGCCCCCACTCTGCTCACTGCAGGTGGGTCTGCTGAGTGTGGGGAGCCATGGGCAGCTCAGGGATGGAGGAGCAGCAGGGCTTGGGAACCCTGTGCCTGCACACAGGGCTGGGCACCGTGTCTGGGTACTCGGTGCTCCCAAGGGAAGAGTAGCCAAGGGATGCTGGCAGGTGCCCAGCTGGCATTCCTGGACTTTGCTGGTCACCTTGGGGTAACTGGCTTGGCCAGGAGGGCACTGGGGAGGTGGGTTAAGCATCCCAGGACAGGCTGGAGCTGGGGTGTTTGCCTGCAGCTGATGATGCCCTTCACGCCATGAGCCCATCCCAGCCCAGTGGGCAGCTCCCCATGCCCTGTGAGAAGCTTTGCCCTGTCCCACCCCATGTGGCATGTCCCCTGCTCCCAATGCACATCTCCGGGGGGACCAGACCCCCCGTGAGCCCCACAGCATCAGGGTTCAGACCCTGGCAGGGCAGGCTGGGAGCCTCCCAGGAGGGGCAGTTCCAAGTGCTTTCTCCAGCCGTGGCTGCAGAGCCAGGAAATTCCCGTGCGCTCAGCCCTGCCCAGGGAATGTGTTTGGATGAAATCGGAGCCTGCAGCACAGCCTGGCCAGCGTTTCCTGTGGATCCTCTGCTGTGCCCTGTGTGCTGGGCTGGGAAATGCTTTGGGGTGGTTTTGGGGAGCCCCAGCCCTGCTGGCAGCCAGCCCCTCTCCTGCACAGTCCCCCTTGGGAGCAGCACTGAGGGGATCCAGCCACCCCATCCTGCCAAACCCCTGGGGCAGGGGGGTGTCCCAGGGTCCCCCTTTTCCCACCCATCAGTGGGGCTGTGCCCACCAGCACGAATGAGCTTGTCTGTGATACCAGGGCTCTGTGGGGTGACACCAGGGCTCAGCCACAGGAGTCGTGGGCAGAGCTGTGCCCAGTGGGTGCCCAGAGGCTGCTGGGTCCTGGCAGTGCCTGGGGGGCACTGGGGTGTGTGGGAGGGCTTTGTCACTGCCACAAGGCCCTGCACATTCTGGGGCACAGGGGGGCTTCGAGCCCACCCTTGGGCAGCTGCTGAGCATGGGGGAAGCCTCCCTCTTCCTCCTCCTCCTCCTTCTGCCCTCCTCTCCTCCTGGCTCGCTGTGCTGTAAGCACAGGCTGCTGGGACCCACCTGGGGCTGTCATTAGCAGGTGCAGAGCAAATAGAGAAAAAGGAGTCAGCAGAGCCAGCAGGGGTGGCAGGGGACACGTGAGAGGGGCTGGGGATGGGGGACACAGGCTGTGGCTGTAGGTGCCCATGTGCAGGGTGGTGGACATTGTGCCATGGGGGTGTGACTGGAGCAGTGTGTGACACCCCACGGCAGCCTGGGTACATCCCGGGCAGGGCTGTGACCCACCCGGGCTGCTGCAGGGCTGGGGGCTGTTCTTTCAGCCCCCTGGGATGGTTTGTACCTATCCCCTACCACACCTTTGCCTTTGGCTCCTGCCCAGCACCCAGCAGGGACTAAGAACCCCCCGAGCTGTGGCTGCCACCCCGGGGCACTGCAATGGGGGCTCCTCGGGGCACAGCAGGGATGGGCTCCCCATCCCTCTTCACCCACTGAACCCTACACAGGAGCCACCCCCGTTGTGAGCCCCTCACCCCTAAGAGCATCCCCCTTGGGGAGACCCCCAGGGCACCCCAGGGTTATGTGGGGTGTTCACAGAATCATGGTTTGGGTTGGAAGGGACCTCAAAGCCCACCCAGTGCCACCTTGCCATGGCAGGGACACCTTCCACTAAACCTGGCTGCTCCAAGCCCTGTCCAGCCTGGCCTTGGGCACTGCCAGGGATGATTTGGAGGATTTTGGGGGGGTTCAGTGTGTGCTGGCATGGGGGGCTCTAGCTCGAGGGCTGCCTGGGGACAGCAGTGCACTGAACAGCAGACTGGGGACAGCAGGGACAGCCCAGAGCCTGGCGGGGTGCCATGGGCTCGACCACATGGACTCAACCCTGCCATTGGCTGGAAACTGCTCCTTATTTTCAGAAATGTTTTTTAATAGTGCTTCTTGCCACGTTTCTGCACAGCAAGTCCCCGTGGTGAGGATTTTCTCCCTTAGAAGCATCACTGAACCCTCCCCTGCTCCACCCTCTGGGCCTGAAACCTGCAAACTGGTACAAACATTTGTTTGCTTGAGCAACTGGGATTTTTAATATTTTTTTTAAATAAAACTGTTCCATGAAGAATCTCTCAGCCAAGGGCAGTTGGTGGTGGGGATGTCCCTGCTGTCCTGGCCACCCCTCTTGTCCCATCCCCCTCAGCACTGAGAGCCCCGAGTTCTCCCAAGCCTTTGCCATCTGTGCTTGCTGGTGGTGGGATGAAATCTCCTGCAGGAGGAAATTCCTCCCTGAGAGGGTGGTGAGGCCCTGGCACAGAGCAGCTGTGGCTGCCCCTGGATCCCTGGCAGTGCCCAAGGCCAGGCTGGACATTGGGGCTGGGAGCACCTGGGACAGTGGGAGGTGTCCCTGCCAGGGCAGGGGTGGCACTGGATGGGATTTAAGGTCCCTTCCAACCCAAACCATTCTGGGATTCTGTGACTCTATTTGAGAAGAAAAAAGCCCCTTTCCATGCCTGGCCAGAGCAGCTCCTCATCCCCAGGGGCTGCCCGGGGGGCACGGGGCCTGTCCCTGCTGCAGCATTCCTGTGGGGTCCTGCTGGGACACAGTGCTGGACAGGGCCTGGCTTTGCTCCCTGGCCCTGGAAAGGCCCGTGGCTGCAGGACACGGCACAGGGGGACCCGGGGCACCCTGCGGGGCTGCTGGGCAGGGAGGGGATGGGGCAGGAGGGGAACCCCCGGGGCAGAGTGGAGCATGGGGAAACAGGGGGGGACATGGGGGGAACACGGGGGAACACAGAGGAACAGGGGGGACATGGGGGGACATGGGGGGACATGGGGGGACACGTGTGCCTGGCTCCCTGCCCAGCCCTCCCCGGCTCGCTGGGAGCAGCCCAGCCCAGAGGCAGCTCCAGGCTGGCAATGAGGCCAGCCCTGTGGCACAGGCAGGGGAGGATGAGGATGAGGATGGGGCTCTGGGGCTGCTGCTGCCCAGCTCGGGGGCCCGCCGTGCTCAGTGAGCGGGGCAGGACAGCGACACGGGGGTGACATGTGGCCGTGTCCCTCCCAGGTGACCCAGAGGCGATGTTTCATGGCACCGCACCCTCCCATGGGTGTCTGAGCATCGCTCTGGGTCACGGGGTGCTGCGGGCTGAGCGCTGCTGCTTCGCCCTTCCTCCCGCAGGCGGTGAGGAGGAGGAGGAGGAGGACGAGGAGGAGGAGGAGGAGGAGGAGGAGGAGGAGGAGGAGTGGGCGGTTTTCCTCCCGGGAACAGCCAGCTCCTCTGCCTGCTGGGGCTGCAACCTCCCGGGGGCTCAGCATCCTGCTTGGGGCACCTCCTGCATCCCTGCTGGGTGTCCCCGGGCTCTCAGCAGGATTTGATGTGCCTTGCCTCGGGCTGGGAGCAGCTCTGGGCTCTCTGAGTACAGACAGGAGTGCCTGGGGGCACTGGGACACCCGCTGTCCCCAGCCAGCCCCAGCAGCCAGCAGGGACATCAAGCGGTACCCGAGGAAAAGGGAGTGCGGCTGCTTTAATGATTTGGCTGCGGTGAGAACTTGGTGTGGAGGAAATTGAACCCAGGGGAAAAAATCCTGTAATTTCATGCAAAAATTACACGGCAGCTCCGGGTGATTTACTGCAGCTGTTTTGGTGGCCAGCTCTGGGGTGTCGTTAGAGCGTTCTGGGGTAAGAGGCTGCTGGTGGAGAGGGACCCCACGGTCTGACCTGGCCTCACCTGCTGGAGGGGGCGCTGGGCGGGCAGGGAGTGCTCAGGGTGGGTTTTGTCCCCAAAGGCAGGGGGCTGATGTCCCTGAGCTGGATTAGCACCCTGCAGAGCTGTGGTGGCACCTCAGGCGAGCTGGGCTGCTGGAGCCCACCCTGGGCTCCCCCTGCTCAGCCCCCCTGCCCACAGCATCCCTGTGGGGCTGGCTGAGAGCTGGGCACTGGGAGCTGGCAAGGTCCCCAGGGCAGTGCTGTGCCCTGTGGCACTGTAGGTCCCCTGGCCAGCTGCCCAGGGCAGGTGGCTCAGCTGCTTCCAGCTCTGAGGGTGAGCAGGGAGTGCCCATGCCGGGGCCACAGAGCTGAGATGGGCAGCACACCGGCTCCTAGAACATCCCTCTGGCACGTTCCAGCAGGGATACAGGACAGGCAGGAGGTGGGCAGGGGTCCTGGCTGTCCCCTGCCAGCCCTGCAGTGGCAGCTGCAGCCTGGGAGGTGTGCAGTGACCCCCCAGGCAGGGAGGGTGGGGGGCCAGCCCAGCACTGTGCCATTGCCTGTGTCCCTGGCAGGCACCTGGTGCCAGGGCAGCTGCAGCTGGGTGCTGTGTGCCCAGCAGGAGCTCCTGCAGGAAGTGGGAAAGGCTGGACTCTCCCCACACATCCCCCAGTCCCACAGGGGGGTCCCCAGCTCCCCAGCCCTGCCCGTGTCCCCAGAGGGGAGCGTGTGCCTGCTCATTATCCTCAGCCCTGCTCTGATCTAATGAGCCCTCTGGGGAGCCTGTGGGACACCAGGGGTGCTGGGGATTGGCAGAGGTGTGGTTCTGCACACAGGCTGCACAGGGATCACTGCCTTCCTCTCATCACCCCCGGGCTCCTCTTCTGCCCCTCAGGTCCCCCCTTGGAGGGTGGGCAGCACAGACCCTCGGGGTGGTGGGGCAGGACAGGGCTGGGGCAGACACTGTGGGGTGATGAGACCTCTCCCAGCTGTGCTGGACCTGCTCTTGTGGCCCCTCCTGTCCTGAACCAGTTGGAAATTGCTGTGCTGGAGGAGAGGGTGTCACTCTGAGCCCCAGCACTACCAGGGTGGCTTTGGGGCTGCTCTGGCCCCAGCAGGAGAAGCCCAGGGCAGAGGGAGTGTTTGTGGCAGCTGGATTGACTGGGCAAGTGTTCCCCCAGCACTGAAATCACTCCGTACCAGTCCTAATTCTGTCTCCATCCATCCATCCATCCATCCATCCATCCATCCATCCATCCATCCATCCATCCATCCATCCATCTCCCCCCAGTCTGAGGTGCCCAAGTGTTTGGACAGTGCTCTCAGGGATGCACAGGTTGGGGTTGTTGGGGTGTCTGTGCCCCAACAAGATCAACAGACCCCCATAGGGCCAGGAGCTGCACTGGACTGTTGATCTTGGTGGGTCCATCCCAGCTTGGGGGATTCTGTGGTTCTCTGGCCCATCCCCTGAGCCACCTCTCGGGGACCTGGTGGCCGAGATGGTGTGACCCACTGACCACAGAGGTGCTGTGTCTGTCCCCCCTGGGCTGCAGGAAAAGCCATTCCTGGGCTCTGCAGGGGCTCCCTGGGCTCTCCCCAGGGCAGGGAGGACGCTCTTGGTTCTGAAGGGGACACGGAGTGAAGGCAGCTGGCTAAAATAAAGCAGCTGCCATGGCAACAGCAACAGTCCCAGGGCTGGGAGAGGCAGGCTGGGCCAGGTGTGTCACCTCTGCCACACACACTGGCACTCTGGTTCCAGCCTGGGCGCGAGGAGTGTCCCCATAGGGCCAGAGTGCCCTCCGGGCTGGGGGGTGCAGGGGGTCTCACCCCTGGGGTGTCCCCCTGGCACTCTGTGCCAGGCCAGGGGCAGGGAGGCTGCAGCGTGGGTCCCCTGGCAGCCTCCCCCTGCCCTGCCCCTCATCCCTGGGCTGTGCAGCAGGTGCTGGGCACAGGGGGCTGCTGGGGGGCGTGGGGAGCAGGGGGTGGTTCATGGCTGCCAGTTGTGTCTCTGGTGGGTTTGGGGGCTGCCTGTGGTCAGCAGGGGAAGGGGGGCACTGGGGCAGCCGTGGAACAACTTCAGCCGCCAGGTGCACAGAGGGGTGAGGGCAGCTCCGTGCCAGGGGGTGCAGGGGGGCTGCACTGGGGCTGCAGTGGAGTTGGACCCACTGAGCACCACCAGGATGCGTGGTGGAGATGGGCCAGGCAGGGAATGGGCACCACGGCAGGGACCCATCCAGCTCCACAGCCCCTCACTGGTTCTGAAAGCAGCCCGGAGCCCGGGCAGCCACAGCCGGGCACTGGGTTTGGGGGTCGGGCTGGGGCCGGCCCGTCCTGGCAGAGGGTCGGGGTGCTGCTTTCCTCCCTGGAGCCTCTCTTCCAGGGCAGGCTGCTGTGGGACACGCACCCCCAGCCGCGGAGCGGCAGAAGGACAGGGCAGGGGGTGGCACAGCCTGGCCCCGCGATGCGGGACCCCAGCCCCGCTCCCACATCCCCGGCTGCGGAGCTTGTCTGGAGCCACAAGCACCGTGGGGGTGCGTGTGCCCCTCGGGGCAAGGCTGGACCCGTGCCCGGGCCCTGGCGGGGTGGCACACAGAGGGGCCAGCGTGGGGTGTTCAGGGGGGGTTCGGGCTGCAGCACGCCATGCCCAGCTGTCCTGGGCTGTGCGCACACCTCGGGGTGATTAGCGGTCCCTAATGAGCTGCCGGCGGCGCTGGGGAGGCGGGGATGCTCCGGCCGTGCCGCCCTGGGCTCCTCGCGTGTCAGCCACCTGCCCCTCGCAGCTCTAATGGGCATTTGGTTCAATTAGCAGCACGTCAGCCCCGCTCTGCTCAGCCGGAGCGCTGACCCGAACGCGCTGCCTCCGCTCGCCGCCGCCGGCGAGACCCCCGCGGCGGGGGGCGGCTGCCTCCCCCTGCCCCTGCCTCTCCCCCTACCCCAGCCCTGCCTCCCCCTGCCTCTGCCGTGCCCTTCCCGCAGACACTTGGAGGGGCTTGTGGGGCATTGAGGGGGGCTGGAGGAGCTTATGGGGCATTGAGGGGGGCTGGAGGGGCTTGTGGGGCACTGCAGGGGGCTGGGCAGCTTATGGGGCATTGAGGGGTTTGGAGGCCTTACAGGGCATTGAGGGTTCTGGGGGGCTTATGGGGCATTGAGGGGCCCAGGGAGCTTGTGGGGCACCGGGCAGCTCTGGCTGTGGGCTGGCACAGGGCACCAGGGAGCTGGTGAGGCAGTGCAGGGGGGTTGCTGTGTGGTGCTGTGGGCACAGAGTGGGTGGCACAGAGGGCTGCTGTGGGGGTTGTGTGTGGGGCAGTGCCCAGGGCCGGCTGTGGGGTGGCTGTGTGCCTGCAGGGCACCGTGGAGGGCAGCATGGGGGCTCTGTGGGGCAGTAACACCCTGGCAAGCTGTGGGGCTGCACAGGAGCTGCTCCTGCCCAGCAAGGCACCGTGTGCCTGGGGCCGTGGGGAGCTCCCAGGGCTGCTCACAGCAGAGAGGCCAGTGGGATTCTGTGGGGCTGGATCCTGCTGTGGGGCTGGAGGAGCCCTGGCACACGTTGGGCTGGATTTACAGCCACCCCTGCCACCCCTGCCTGGCTCCATGGGCTTCCCTTGGCTGGGTTCACCCACCCAGGGAGAGCTGCTGTGGGCCAGGATGGTGTGGATGGGAATGATGTGGGGCTGATGTGGTCAGGATGGTGTGGGGCTGGTGTGGCACAGGACGGTGTGGGGCTGGTGTGGGGCTCATGTGGGTCAGAATGCTGTGGATTGGACTCATGTGGGTCGGGATGGTGTAGATTGGGCTGATGTGGGGTGCGCTGATGTGGGGTGCACTGATGCCCTGCAGGCACAAGGTGGTGGGGTCTCCTGCAGCTGCCTGCCTGTGGCACAGCACAGGGGTCCCCTCCTGTCCTCACGGGCCATCCGTCCCTGTCAGGAGCATCCGGGGTGCCTGCCATGCCCAGCGTGGGCAGCACTGCCACGTGTGCCACCTGCTCCCCAGACAGGCCTGGGCCCTGCTCAGTGGCCGTGCCAAGGCTGGGGGCTGAGCCAATTTTTTGGTGTATGTGATGTTTTTGGCGGTGTCACCGTGGAGTATCCGATGCCACCACCTTTCCTGTCCATCATCCCCAGGGATGAAGCCCCGTTGAGGCTGTTGGCAGCCTCTGCCCTCTGGAATATTTCCTCCAGCAGTGGCAATTTTGTTGTGCAAGAAGTGAGTAAGGATCAATTAACCCCTGGAGCCGTCCTTGTGCTGCTGGCATCCTTGTTAGCATCCTTGTCCCTGTCCCTGTCCCTGCTCCTCCTGCCAACGGTGCTGGTAACAACCAACGGGCTCCTTGGCTGGATGGCCCAGCAGCCTGGACAGACAGACAGACGGACAGACAGACAGCCCCCGACCTCTAAGAGCAGGGCTGGCAGGTGGTGGGGGTGTGTGGGGAGCACCTGGGGTTGAGGTTTACTTGGAAAACTCGTGGTGCTGGGCAGAGAGGGGTGACAGCTCAGGGGCAGCGCTGGGGACAGCAGAGGGGTGCAGGGGATGTCCCAGGGATGGCCACAGAGCGCCTGGTTTGCTGTCCTCCCTCTGGCCAGGGCTTGCTCTTGCACTCGTTCCCCCCCGCACCCTGCTCTCCTCAGGGCACGCAGAGGGGATTCAGCCCCACTCCCCGCACCCCGACCCTCGTGGGCACCCCGAGGCGGGGGCGGCACCCTGGCACCCTGGCTGGGCTGGGGCTGGGCAGCGCTGCCCGGACTGGGCTCGGTGCCCCTGTGGGTGGCTCATTTTGGGGTCCGAGGTTCAGCTCGGGGGTCGATGCTCATTTCGGGAGTCCGGCCTCGGGGAATGGCTCCCGGCTCTCCGCAGCATCGTTATCATCCTCACCATCGCTGCCAGCTGCCCATTGACAGTCAAGGCACTCTCCCAAACAATGGGTCCGGCTAATCCTTTTACAATGGGACTAATTGCTAATCAGACCGATTTCACACTGCCTGTTCCCCTGACAATGAGGCTCGCCGGAGGAGGGCTCCTGGGGGGGTGAGGGGCTCTGTGGGTGCCCACAGCCCCCCCTCCGGCCCCGCAGCAGGACCAGCCCCCGGCAGACGGGCACCGGCATGGCACTGGGGTCTTCCAGCTTGGCAAAGCCTCCGGCAGCTGGCGGCTGGCACGGGCTCAGCCTCGTCCTGCCCTGGTGCCAGCCAGGGCTGGGCAGGGGGTCCGGTGCACCTGCAGCCCTGGTACCACCTCCAGCCCCGCCTTGTGCTCCCCAGAGCATTCCCGGCCCCCCGGCAGAGCTGCGGGGGCGTGCTGGGGTCCGCGGGACGGGTGTCACCCCTGTCACAGGCTGGCTGTCACTCCTGTCAGGGGCTGGATGTCACCCCCGGCACGGGCAGTGTGTCACCCCTGGCATGGGCTGGCTGTGAGCCCGGACCGATGCCCTTGCCCGGTGCTGTTTGGGGTGTGGGAGCGATGCCCTTGCCCGGTGCTGTTTGGGGTTTGGGCACCGGGGGCTGTGGGGCCGGGTTAGCACTGAGGGGCTGTGCCATGGGGACAGGGGGACAGAGGGGACGGTCGGGGGGCACAGCAGGGCACAGGGCACGGCCAGCTCTGCAGTGGTGCTGTAAGAAGCGGTGCAGGGCAGGGAGTGGTGCCAAAGGCGCCGTGGGGGCCCTGGGGCTGGCACCATCCCCTCCTGACCCCAGGGCACCCTCTGCCAAGGCAGCTGCTGTCCCCTGGGTACCAGGGGGACACTGCCAGGGGCAGTGGATGCCCGGGGGCTGCCGGTGGCCGCGGGTCCAGCCTGGCTGCTGTTAATCAGCCCCCGGCCCTGCTCCGTGCGCCCCGAGCCGCGGGCAGCCGAGCGTGTCGGGGTGCTAATGAGGAGACAGCCGGGTGTGCTGCACCTTGCACTTAATTGCTGCTGTCTTGTGGCTCTTAATGAAGCTCGGCTGCAGGAGAAGCGGCAGCCTCTCCTTGTCTCCTCTGCCTCGGGCAGTCTGACCCTGCCAGCCCCGTCTCCTGCCTCGGGGGGTGCGGGGTGCCCTGTGCTCGCTCTGGGGTGGGAGGGGGCCGTAGCAGAGGATGCTGAATGTCACCCCCATCCAGCTGTGACATGCCCAAAGCCCATCCCCTGTCTCCGTGCTGTGCATGGCAGCTCCAGCCCTGCTGCACAGGCTGCAGCATCTCCTGCCTCCTGTGCTGGGCAGGCCTGGCAGTGCTGGCAGCGAGGGACTGTGGCCGTGGCAGGGTCCCCACTCCTGCCAGGGGCCAGCAGTGACTGGGCATCACTCCTGCAAGCCCAGCTTTGGCATCTCCAGCTCCCCACTGTCTGTGGGTGCAGGGCAGTGCTGTGGGGCTGAGCTGGCTGGTGGCCCTGGCCCTGCCAGGCAGAGACAACCACATGCTGTGCTTGTCCCTGCTGCTTGAACGGTGGCTGGGTCCTGGATGGGAGTTTGGATCATCCTGTGGCTTAAGGAGAGGTGCTGGAAAGGTCAGGGGGACTCTCCCTGCCAGGAAGGCTGGCCAGGGCTTGATGTGCTCTGCTTGAAGGTAGTGAGCACTGGTTGGGCAGCTGTGTCCCAGCCATCCCTGGGGCCCCTCCCCAGCCGTGCAGGAAGGGGTTAATGGCTGGCCCATACCTGCAGTTGCATTTTAAAGATGTGAAATTAAAGCCCGTAATTTATTCTCCCCACACACGAAGGAGCAATTAGTTCTAAACACGGCTTAATCAGTCAGTGCGAGATTGATTTCTGTAGACTTGGATTTGGTGGCTGCTGGCGAGGAGCCAGCCTGGGAGCAATCTCCAAATAAATGAAGTGCAGAGAAGTAAGCCATTACATAATATGATAGATGAGGCTGGAGCTCACTTGCCTCTTCATTAGTATTCCACTGTACACCACAACAGCACCAAACTTTCTCCCCTCTGCCGTGGGTTCCTCCCTCTCCTCGTCCTTCTGCCCCTCCTGCAGCTGGGAATGGGCTGGGGCAGTGCCTCCCCTCTCCAGCAGCCACTGGCCAGCCCCGAGCCTTTGGAAAGAGCTGGGGAAGGGTCTCTGTGCTGCAGACTCTTCTGTGGGTTCTGCATCTTGCCTTTTTCCTCTGGGGAAAATGAGGCACAGGGAGCTGGGGTGGCATCCCTTGATGCATGTCAGCAGGGAAAGGCAGGTGACAGAGAATCCCAGAATGGTTTGGGTTGGGAGGGACCTCAAAACTCATCCCATCCACCCCTGCCATGGCAGGGACACCTCCCACTGTCCCAGGTGCTCCCAGCCCCAATGTCCAGCCTGGCCTTGGGCACTGCCAGGGATCCAGGGGCAGCCACAGCTGCTCTGGCAATTCCAGCCCAGCCCCTCCCCAGCCTGCCAGGGAACAATTCCCAATTGCCAAGATCCCATCCAGCCCTGCCCTCTGGCAGTGGGAGCCATTCCCTGTGTCCTGTCCCTCCATCCTTGTCCCCAGTCCCTCTGCAGCTCTCCTGGAGCCCCTTCAGGCCCTGCAAGGGCTCTGAGCTCTCCCTGGAGCCTTCTCCTCTCCAGGGGAGCACCCCCACCTCTCCCAGCCTGGCTCCAGAGGGGCTCCAGCCCTGCAGCAGCTCCGTGGACTCCTCTGGACCAGCTTTAACAGGTCCATGTCCTTGCTGTGCTGGGGATCACAGGGCTGGAGACAGCTCTGCAGATGGGATCTCACAAGAGCGAAGGGGAGGAATCGCCCCCTTGCCCTGCTGGCCTGACAGGCATTTGGGGACAAGGTCTCACATGGTGCAAACAGGTTGTTTTGGGCTGTGGTGGTGCTGACGTGCCCTGCACAGGACATGTGTTGGTGCTGAGGGGAGCACATCCCTGCCAGGCAGGGGCAGGGAAGGGGGCTTGGAATCCCCTCCAAAGGAATCCCCTCTGCTTGTGGAGCTGGTGGGGAGCGAGCTGGGATCTCCACAGAGGTGCTGGCTGTGCTGGGAGCAGCCTGTGGGATGTGCTGGCTGCGTGGTGGGCTTGGGCTGGGAGGGATGGATGGAGAAGCACTGGGCCTGTGCGTGGTCCTGACCCCATCACTGCATGTTTGCCTCTTCACCTCGTCCCTCCGCAGGCTGCTGCCAGGGAAGGAAGGTTCCCTGGGAGCTGACCTGGCTGCTGCGGGTCCCTGGGATGTGCTAAAGAGACCCCCTGTCCCTGCCAGGACAGGAATTGTGCCACAGACAGAGCTGGAGGCGCAGCAAAGGGCTGTGACCCACGGGATGTGGGAGGGACCTGCCAGCCGAGCTCTCCCAGCCCCAAACCCTCGGTTCTGGGGGATGGAGCCCAGGTGCCCCACGGTGCCCCACGGTGCCCCACGTACCCCCCAGCCCCGTGGGCCTCCCTTTCCTTCAGGGGTGCTGTCCCTGCTGCTGACCCCGCCCCTGTCCTTGCTGTCCCTGCAGAACTCCATCCGGCACAACCTGTCCCTGCACACCCGCTTCATCCGCGTGCAGAACGAGGGCACCGGCAAGAGCTCCTGGTGGATGCTGAACCCCGAGGGCGGCAAGACGGGCAAGACGCCGCGGCGGCGCGCGGTCTCCATGGACAACAACAGCAAGTTCCTGCGCATCAAGGGCAAGGCCAGCAAGAAGAAGCAGCTGCAGGTGACGCAGGAGCGCGGGGAGGACAGCCCGTCCTCCCAGCAAGCCAAGTGGTCGGAGAGCCCCGCGTCCCACGCCAGCGATGAGTACGACGCCTGGGCGGACTTCCGGACGCGGGCCAACTCCACGGCCAGCACGCTGAGCGGGCGCCTCTCGCCCATCATGGCCAACCACGAGCCGGACGAGCTGGAGGAGGACGATGGTACCCCCTCGTCCCCGCTGATGTACCCCAGCCCTTCCAGCACCATGTCTCCTTCCCTCAGCGCCCGCTGCTCCGTGGAGCTGCCCCGGCTGACTGACCTGACCGGCACCATCAGCCTGAACGAGAGCCTGGGGGAGAGCATGCTGGAGGACCTGCAGGATGGCTACAGCATGAGCCCCTCCCAGCAGCTCCCCCCGGCCGCCCTGCGGCAGAGGAGCTCTAATTTCACCTTCAACTCCAAGTGCTCCAGCATGGGGGCCGCCTCCAACACCTACTGTGGGACCATCTACAGCCAGCCGGCCATGAGCCTCATGCGCCGCCTGCCCATGCAGACCATCCAGGAGAACAAGCAGGCCACCTTCTCGCCCGTCAGCTCCTACAGGAACGCCTCGCTGCAGGACCTGCTCTCCTCCATCTCGTACGCGCACAAGGAGAGCATGGTCCCGGGGGACCTGCCCCTGCCGCAGGCCAGCCCCATGGTGCCGGCCCGTGGCCACAGACACAACCCGCTGCTGTGCGGGGGCGGGGAGCAGGGCTTGTCCTCCTACCCGCCCCACCCGGGCTCTCTCATGAAGAGCAACGCGTTGTACCACCCGTCACCAGCCGGTCACCACCCTGCGGTCAACACCAGTGCCTTAGCCAATCCTGTCAGCCTTATGAGCCTGCCCAGTGACTCGTGCAGCATGACGGCCGTGCCGCACCACGGGCACCTGCATTCCTACGCTAATAACCAAGGGGCACACATGAGCTTGCTGGATTCGCTGCAGGGCCCCTACCCGGGGGCCGTCCACCCCCCCATGTTGGGCCAAGACAGGTTCCCAGCAGACCTGGACCTGGACATGTTCAACGGGAGCCTGGAGTGCGACGTGGAGTCGATCATCCTCAATGACTTTATGGACAGCGACGAGATGGACTTCAACTTCGACTCGGCGCTCCCGCCGCAGAACGGGCTCAACGTGCCCGCGCTGCCCGGGGCGCCGCAGCCCACGAACCAGAGCTGGGTGCCCGGGTGACGCCTGCCCCCGCGCGGGCTCGCCAGCGGGAAGCCACGAGGGGAACATTGAGACTAACTTTTTTTTTTCCTTTCTCTTCTGCCTTTGTTTGTTAAGATAGGCGAGAGCCATCAGTCTGAGCTTAAGGTCGAACACGAAACACAAACCGGAGGGTCAAATATTGAGATGGGGGAGGACCCCCAGCCCCACGTGTGCCCGGTCTGCAGGTCCTGCCAGCATCCTCTGGAGGACACAGGGCAGGTGGTTGGGAGAGGCAGCCGGAGCCAGGCAGATCCAGGGGGTTAGCAGGAAGGGAAAGCCTTTCCAGACGGTCCCAGTGCCCCAGGGTAATGGTGCCAGTTTGATTTGCTCTTGGGCTGGGGGACAGAGGGGTGATGGCTGGTGGTGTGGGACCCCCCCCCAGCACAGGCATCCCCCCCAGGAAAGAACTCTTCTCTGAGCCACCTTAGGATATGAGTCCACTGGCCAGAAGTGTCAGGAGTGGGGACCCTGCCCCAGGGCAAGGGGGGGCTCATGGCCCCTCAGTCCTGGTGGAGATCGTAGCTCTGCTGAGCCCACGCCCCCAGGCCACCTCTGCTGTGGTGTCCTCGTGGCTCCAGGCAGGTTCCCTTACGGAGAGTGAGGAGGAGGTGGTGATGGTGTGCAGCCAGCAGCCTGGGAGCAGCATCTCGGCAGCCCCCAGGGCCTGAGGATGCAGGGGAAGGCTGCAGCCCCTGCCCAGAGCAGGCTGGGCACACTCCAGGGGGGTCCTGCTGGCAGTGAGGGTCCCCTGAGCTGGAGGCTCAGGGGCAGCTCGCAGGGGCGGGGAGGGGGGCGTATTTATTTGATTTCATGCACTCTTTTGCCATTGAGTTTTTGCATTGGAAGGAAGAAAGGGTCGAGCTTAGGGAGAGGAGAGAGAGGCCATGGGCAATGCTGATGGCTGTGTCCCATCACACGGCACATCTTGGCTTGGCCGTGGGGGGTGTTGGATGTTGAGGTGAAAGCTGGGGGCTGTGATGTGGGCCATCCTCCAGGAGGGGCTGTGTGTGTGTGAGGAGGGGAGGGGTGTGGTGGCCAGGCCTCTGGATGCAGCGTGGGGTCCATCCTGCTCCATGCCTGGGTGACCCACATTGCTCAGGGAGGTGCCACAGGGGCCCCAGCCAGGGCTGTGGGGCTCCTGGGGGGTCAGTGCCACCATGCCTGTCCCAGTGTCTCACTGCCCACCCCTGGAGTGCCAGGAGAGCTGATCCAGGAGCTGTCAGCAAGAGGGATGCACCCACCTGCCAGGGGCAGGGGCTCCATGGGGTTGGGGACCACAATTCACATGTGGTCCTGTGTGTCAGGACCCCAAACCGACCCCACTGCTCTGTGGGGCAGGAGAGGGCCAGGGATGTCCCAGCCACTCCACACAGCTGCCAGGAGCAGCAGGGTTTGGAGGGGTTTGGGCTGGTGGCCAGCAGGAACAACTGGTCTGGAGATGATGGAAGGGCTGGCAGGAGGTGCTGGGGGCTGCTGCTCTGTTCTGTGGGGTCTCTGCTCTGCCATTCTTCCTCCTGGGCACCACAGGCTCTCTGTGACCCCCAGCCCTGGCTTGCAGGGGGGTCAGTGCACTGAACCAGCACATATTCCCAGCCCAGCTCTTCCATTCCTGACCCAGCACTGGCTCCTCTGCCATGGAGCAGGAGCTGGGTCCCAGCCAGCCATGGGGACAGCGTGGCTGCCCCGAGTCAGGCCAAGGGGACCCACAGGTGGCACCTCCTGCTCCTCTCCTGACCCACATGGCTGTGACAAAGAGCCCCATGTGCTCACCTTCACCTGGGGCACACGGCAGGCACGGTCTCTAAAGACATTCTTACAAGTTAATTAATTATGTTTACATTATTTGATCATGTACAGAATTTAATATATTCTATTATATATAATCTTTCTTGAATGCTTTTTTAAAAAGGATTATTCTTTGGTCAGGATCATTACCGCATTCCTTTTATACACCACCTCTCGTTTCAGGCATCTTTCAAATCCTTGGAAACTGATTGCAAATGGCTATTTAATCCCCGACCCCCCAGTCCAGCACGTGGGTGTGAGGGACCCAGAGGCAGGAGGAGAGGGCAGCTCTGGCTGCCCTGGAGCAAACGGGGACCTCTGCCCCCCAGGAATGGGAGAAAGGGAAGGGTTCCTGGCTCCTCCAGGCACCTGACCTCCAGGCACAGACCCAGCAGCACGCCAGCATGCCGGGCAGTTGGAGATGGGATTCTCCCACGCTGGGGTCCCTGAGCCCCCTTCGGTGTCACAGACACTGGCAGGCCATCAGCGTGGCAGGGGAGCCACCTCACAGCAGGAGAGAAGTGTCCCTGTGTCCCAGCAGCAGCAGGGAGGTGTCCCCAGCAGCAGGAGGGAAGTGTCCCCGTGTGCCGTGCCCGCCCTGCCGCCCCGTGCCCCTGCCCCGCTGCGTGGGCACGGCCCCTGGCCAAGCTGTCGTCGTGGTTCGTGACCGTGGGGTTGTCGTGTGTGCGGTGCAGTCGTGTTGGTAACGTCGTGTGTTCAGTCGTCCTGCGGGGCGAGGGGCGGCGGGGTGGGCACGGACACCCCCAGGCAGGCTGGGAGCCCGGGGGACGGGCTGGCTGCAGGGGTGGGTGGCACAGCTGGCCCTGCCAGGGGACCAAAGGACCAGGGCAGGTGGGGCCGTGGTGTCCAGGTGGGTGGTGTGAGGGACTGGGGGTGTTGGGACAGTGCCTGTGGGGCTGGCATGTCAGGGGGTGGCTGGCATGGCTGTGCCCCCCTGTGACTGTGAGTGTGGGGAAGGGGACACCAGGGCTTTGTGTCACTGGCTGAGGCTCCGGGTTCCCTCTCTGAAATCACCAGGCCACCTCACGCCCCCCCCTCACTGAGCTTCATCCTCCCCTCTCCATCAGCCCAATCCCCCCAGCCCCAGTGCCCCTCTGGGGCCAGGAGCTCCCTCCCTGCTCCCGCCCTGCCCTGCCTGGAACCGGTCTACCTCATGACCCCCCTCACTGAGCTTCATCCTCCCCTCTCCATCAGCCCAATCCCCCCAGCCCCAGTGCCCCTCTGGGGCCAGGAGCTCCCTCCCTGCTCCTGCCCTGCCCTGCCTGGAGTCGGTGTGGGGGGACACCCAGGACCCCCCGGTTTGCTTCCCCCGGCGGTTTTGGGTCCGTTTCCCTCGTATTTATAACTGTACAGACGGGGGGGGAGGGTCTCATCTCTCACAGCATCTATCGTAGGCAATGGTAACTTTCTTGGTTGTGCTATTAGAGTTTGTGTATGTGGCAATGTAAAGAACTGTGTATAGTGCATTGTACAGCATATTTTCATGAATAAAATTGTTTTAAATATTACAAGGCGGGGCTGCTGCTGCCGTCAGTGCTTGTGTGTCTGGGCTGAGAGGGGAAATGGTGACCCCAGGGAAGCTGAGGAAGGGGGGATGGTGCCCCCAGGGAAGATAAGGAACATGGGAGAGTTACCAAGGGGGAGATGGGAGTTTGGTGAAACTGAGCTTGCACCCAGAGCATGGGCCTGGTTGGGCTGTGGAGGTCACAGAACCATAGAATCATCACAGAAAAGGAGACTCAGGGGTGCCCTCATCACTCTGCACAGCTCTTGAAAGGTGCCTGTGCTCAGATGGGCACCCAGCTGAGTTCTGCCCAGGGAGGTGGTGCAGTCACCATCCCTGGGCGTGTTTAACAAGGCCTGAATGTGGCCCTGGGTGCCAGGGTTTAGCTGAGGTGCTGGGGCTGGGCTGGACTTGATGGTCTTGAAGGTCTCTTCAAACCCAGTGACTCTCTGAATTCAGGGCAGAACATTCCAGAACTTTATCACTCTTTCTGTGAAAAACTTTTTCCTGATATCCAGCCTGTATTTCCCTTGGGGCAGCTCGAGGCTGTGTGCTCTGGTTCTGTCAGTTCTGGAGACAGAGCCCAGCCCCAGCTGAGCACAGGCACTTTTCAGGAGCTGTGCAGTGTGATGAGGGCACCCCTGAGTCTCCTTTGCTCCAGGTGAGCACCCCCAGCTCCCTCAGTGGTTCCTCACAGGGTTTGTGTTCCCAGCCCCTCTCCAGCCTGGTTGCCATTTCTGGATGTGCTCGAGCATCCCAATGTCCTTCCCAAACTGAGGGGCCAGAACAGGACACAGCACTCCAGGATGATCTCCTGCTTCTCCTGGTTCTCCTCCTTGCTCTGCAGCCCCCCCGTGCCGAGCATCCCCAGGCAGCTCCAAGCACAGCCCCATTTCTGCATCCACGTCTGTCCCCCGTGCAGGCGCTCAGCAGAGCCAAGTGCTGACAGCCTGTGCCCGCTCTGCACGCACTGACCTTCTCCCAGTGCCATCTCTGAATGCCACCACATCACCACAGCCCTCGTGCGAGCCCGGCTGGCAGCCTGCTGCGAGGGTGGGATCTGATTTGTGCCAACAGGTTGGGCAGGAGAGGTCAGAGGCTGGTCTGGTCTGAGCTGTGGTGGGAGTGCTGCCTGGCTCAGGGACACCACGCCACAGAGGGGCTGCAGTGAGGCTTGGAGCAATCTGGTTCAGTGGAAGGTGTCCCTGCCTGGTGTCTCTAGGGCCCTTCCAAACCAAACCATTCTGTGATGCTCTGATTTGCACCCCAGCAGTAGCTCAGCCATGGTCCGTGGATACCCAGGATACAACCAGCCTGTCATGCAGATCTGGGGATCCTGGCTGCGGGGGAAGACCTGCTGTCCTGCCCTTTGGAAATGCCCTCCAGGCACGAGCCCACAGCCACCCTGCAAACAGCCAAGCCAGCAGGCAGGCACAGCCCCAGCAGGGCTGGTTTTGTGTGGCTGCAAGGATGGCCTGCTCTGCACATGTCCCCCCCGAGTCCTCTTGCTCCGGGCTTTGGCAGGAAATGGGGGAGCAGCTGCAAGGTCCTGAGGCAGGAACAGCTGCACACAAGGTGCTGGCAGTGCCCCATGGCCACAGAGGTGCTGGTGGCTGCCACTCTGCCAGCTCTGCTGGTGTCCCACTCTGCCAAGATGTGCTGGGAGGCGCTTGGGGCATGGACACCAGCTGGAGGTGGCAGAGCTGGGCAGGGACCTGGGCTCCAGGTGAGCTCAGGTCCTCGAGAGGAAACTCTGGGGGTGCAGAAAGAGGCTGAGACACCAGGGGCTGATCCAGTTTTGTCTGGGCTACACAGAACTGCCCTGACTGCCCAGTGAGCCCTTCAAGAGGTTTCACAAAGGCCATGAGGGACTTCCCTCCCCATGCCAGCTGCCCAGGGGAGCTGGGGGAAGCCAGCAGGGCTCAGCTGGCTCAACCCCTACCTGCGAGACTGATTAATGGCACTGGAAGGGGATGCCCAGCAGCTGTGCTCCCAAGGGTATTCCAAACATCCCATTGAGGAGGGCTCCCCAAAGAGCAGGAGGAACCTGCTGTGGGCCCCAGAGCACCCGCACAGAGCTGAGGGCTGTGGGGCAGCAGGAGAGGGACTGCACCAGGTAGGGGCAGAAGGAGTTTGGAGAGTTCCTGGTGACCTCCTCAAGAGAAATTCCCTGGCATGGGGAGCTCTGGGGTGTGAGGATCTGGGGAATGGGGCAGCCCTGACAAGGAGCCCCTGGTTCCCAGTGACCCTGGAGCATTGGCACTGCCCACAACCAGCCTGTGCTGGGCTGCAGTGGGCTGCAGTGGGCTGCAGTGGGCTGCACTGGGTGCCCAGGGGAAGGGCAGGGGAGGCCAAGCACCCACCCTGCTCACACCCCCTGCAAGGCCCTGTTACCCCATCCCATTCCCTCACACAGAGCTGGCCCAGCACAGCAGCATGGGAAAGGAGGATTTGGGGGCTGAGGGAGGCTGGGGACACTCAAGCACAGCCCCAGGAGGGTTCTGCCTGTTGGTGGGAGTGGGGCAGTGCCTGCTGAGATGCTCTGGGCTGAGCAGGAGGGACAGGCTCAACCCACAGCAATGCTGAGCCCCCCAGGCACTGCCTGTGTCCTGTCCCACCCAGGAGGAGGACAGGGAGCTCGGCATCTCCAACAGGAGCCAGGGAATGGGGAGGGGAGGAGATCCAGCATCTCCCCTGCTGTCCCTGCTCTCCTGCCCCGTGCCAGCTCCACTCTGCCTCCACAGCAGGAACATCCCTGAGGGACAAGGGACACATCTGGAGCCACATGCAGCATTTGCAGTCTCTGAAAAATCCCTTCACCCAGGATTTTTCTCCAAGGAAGCTGAGAGGCCTCAAAAAAAAAAAAAAAAAAAAAAAAAAAAAATTTT